>NC_089274.1:24527052-25127052 GCF_963678975.1 Dysidea avara
CTGCTAGCAGACTGAATTATTTTCAAGTGAGCCTAGTGTAACTTTGGAGTGTAACTTTGCCAATGAGATATGTAGAATTGCAAAGAAGTCTCACAGATTTCACACAAATTTATGCTGGAGGTTATTTTAACAGCTTCGCAAAAATTGTACCTCGCACCAATAACCTGCTGTATGGTATCAGAATAAATTTTTATTCCATACGAGTCATATGAGATAACCTTCTTAGCAAGAGTTTCCACTTTGGGGTATCAAATTTTTACTATGCATTATTTTGTGCATGAAATAATTAGAATTATGTTGTTTTCTTCTCAACTGTGATTAGTTGGTAATTCAACAGAGAAACAAGAGTCAGCAGAGTGAGTGATTGGACTGTTTTGTTACAGTTTATTATTGTTTGTGTGTGGAGCTGTAGAGTGTAGAACAAAGTTCTCTAATCTTGTGGTTTTCAATTATGCCTAGTTAAAAAAACAAAACAATTCTTTCATTTAGTGATGTGAAGTACATATTACGGGACAGTGCTGAAAAGGTTGAAGTCCTACCAATTGAGGTCCCATCAAGTCCACCAACAAATGGAGATGTACCACACATCTCCCTGGAGCTTGACCTTCCAGGAACACCAGAACGAAGTAGAGAATGCAACGGATTGAACATTGCTCACAAGCACCACTTTGCTTCATCAGAAAATGACATAACAGATATCACAACGTTGGACAGCAGATCATCAAAAGATTTATCTGAAACATCAAGTGATGTCTCAGCTGAGTCTGACACTCTCTTACTATCCAGTAGTAGCAAATCAGCTGTTAATACTAACAGTAGAAACTCTGTGAAAAAGAAAAATCAGTCTAACACTGAACAGCACGAAGATGAATTTGAAATGTCAGTAATTCATAATGGCAAAATTGTTGATGATATCCCAACTGCTGCTACCTGCTAATCCCAAATTTAAATTTATTTTTTTGTGATAGACAATAATTAAATTGTATCAATGTTTACAGCATTTGTATATGTAAATTGTCGATTGTATAAAAATATTTGATATTATAGATATGTAAGATACTAACATAGAAATAGTTTACTTTATAGTGTAAAAGCAAGTGTCGGTTATAACGTGCTTGTGTTAAAAAAAAAAAATTATAGATTGGAAGGGAAATTGCTGACAGGAATATTGCACAGTCATGAATAATGGTAACGATAGTAAGCAAATGTTATGACTAAAACTCCTCCCACTAAAAAGATAGCATTTCTGCTGGGCTGCCATCTCAAGCGGATACTTCTGGAATTATGTGCATGAAAGTCAACGTTGCTTCCTAAGGAGTTACTGCGTTGACCCATGATGTAGCCATGAACAGCCTGACGGACACCTTGCCAGCCATTCCTTGTCACCCAACTGTAGATCCTGTAACGAACTCCAATTCTGATCAGAAGATACCCTGTTGTGATCACCACTCTTGCAAGTACTTCCTTACGAGTGCCAATTGTTTGGTTCTGTTTGTAGTGATTGACCAGTGACACTGCCAGTAGGACACATCTCAAGAATGTTTCAACTAATTCTGGCATGGATTTGTTTTCAGAATTCTTGGGTATCAAACATTCAACAGCCTTATCAAAGTCTTCGCACAGATTACCGGTTATGCTCAAGAAGCCATCACTTTCTAATGTAGGATCAGAAAACAATACGTCTATCACTTTTATAAAAATTTCCCACACTTTTTCCCATGCTTGTTCCTGTTCTTTTCGGTGTTCTTCGCCACCTAACCGTGTTATGAGTTCAGTATCGTTTGTAGTTGCTAAATCTAGTCCAATTTGGCTTGCGTCGTTTATTGGTTGACCAGCTCCGAGTCTTGCAGTTACAATTCTTTGTGAAACTTCGCCCGACACTTCAGGATTGTCATTTAGCGTAGCAGACGTCAATAAATCATACGTCGCTTGTCTATTCTCTTTAGAAACAATCTCAATTACCCTACTCGCCATTCTTAGGAAAGCTTGAGGGAAAGTCCATTGTTTCCATTATTACCATTAGGTAATAATGGAAACACGTGATCTAGGTGTGCGTGCACGTGAGTGCAAGAGCTGCCGAGCTGTTACACCGGCATGGATGGTCATTGTGACCATCTATGTTGTGACTATATATGGTGGCCATATCAAGACACACGGTAGTGTGTCGTGCGGCCCAAGAAGCCGGCGCGCCACACCGTGAGTATATTAACAGGAAGAAAGAAAACGCAATTTTCACACCTATGTAGCTCTGTGATCCCTTATCCGATTGGAACCAAATTTGCTAGAGACATGCCGCCCAGTTAGGGGAGTCTACATACCAAATTTGAAGAAAATCGCTCCAGCCATTTCCGAGATACGAGCGAACAAAATTTCGTTTTAATTTCTTCGTTTTTTTCTTCATCTTCATTTCGCACACTTCGCAAAATTCGCCATAAAACACGAATGCGTGCTCGGATTGGGCTGAAATTTGGCACACTTAAAGGGCTCATTAAGGCGGATCTCCGTACCAACTTTGGTAAGAATCCGATGAACATTCACGGAGTTATGACCGATTATTTGCGTAAAATAAGGTCGAAGGTCTGTCACGCCTACAGGGTAAACCCCTTGGAGGAATCAGTTGAAAATTGATATGTAGATGGAGCAACCATCGTAGGAGTGCCTTTTTGTGGTTTGAAAGGAATTGAAAGAAAGACCATGGAGATATGACACAAAACCCAACCTGTGTCAAAATTACGCGATCGATTTTTATGAATAAAAAATTATTAGTTTTCGTGTCTACCAGACAAACCGCTTAGAGCAACGAGCTGAAAATCTGTATGTAGCTGGAATAATCATCATAGAAAGTTCTTGCAGTAGTACAGAAGAATCGGATTACAAATTACTGAGTTATGATTCGAAAGGCAACTACGTGCAGCAAATGCGAGATCGAGATACTCTAATAGAACAGTCACCCTAATAAAGCATTCAGTTGCATGTATAATTTACTCAGTTATATTACATTGCAAGTTATTCTGTAGGGAATCCAGCTACAAACAAGTCACCCTGTAGTCAGATCAGCTAGAAGAAGGTACCTAATAGAGAGTTCATCTACAAAGAAGCCATCAAGTAGAGAGTTCAGCTCAAATAAGTCACCCAGTAGAGAATTCAGCTACAAACAAATTGCCCTGTAGAGAGGTCAGAGAGATCGGCTACAAACAAATCAACCTGCAGAGAGATCAGCTACACACAAATCAACTTGTAGAGAGATCAGCTACAAACAAATCACCCTGTAGAGAGATCAGCTAGAAACTAGACACAATGTAAGGAGTTCAGCTACAAGCAAATTACCCTGTAGCGAGTTCAGCTACAAACAAATCAACCTTTAGAGCGATCAGCAACAAAAAGATCACCTTATAGAGAGATCAGCTAGAAACAAATCAACCTGCAGAGAGATCAGCTACAAACAAATCAGCTTGTAGAGAGATCAGTTACACACAAATCAACCTGTAGAGAGATAAGTTAGAAACAAATCATCCTGTAGAGAGTTCAGCTAAAACAAATCAACCTGCAGAGAGATCAGCTACAAACAAATCACCTTATAGAGAGTTCAGCTACAAACAAATTACCCTGTAGAGAGATCAACTATAAACTAATCACCTTATAGAGAGTTCAGCTACAAACAAATCACCATGTAGAGAGTTCAGCTAAAACAAATCAACCTGCAGAGAGATCAGCTACAAGCAAATCACCTTATAGACAGTTCAGCTACAAACAAATTACCCTGTAGAGAGATCGGCCACAAACTAATCAACCTGCAGAGAGATCAGCTACACACAAATCAACTTGTAGAGAGATCAGCTACAAACAAATCACCCTGTAGAAAGATCAGCTAGAAACTAGACACAGTGTAAGGAGTTCAGCTACAAGTAAATCACCCTTTAGTGAGTTCAGCTACAAACAAATCAACCTGAAGTGAGATCACCTACAAAAAAGCACCTTTTACAGAGTTCAGTTACAAACAGATTACCCTGTAGAGAGATCAGCTAGAAGAATTCACCTTGTAGAGAGTTCAGTAATAAAGAAACTACCATGTAGAAAGTTCAGCTGCAAACAAATCAGCCTGTAGAAAATTATCAGCTAGAAGAAGTTACCTTGTAGAGAGTTCAGTTACAAAGAAACAATTATGCAAAGAGTTTAGCTGCAAACAAATCACCCAGTAGAAAGTTCCGCTATGAACAGATCCACTATAGAGAGTTCAGTTAGAAACAAGTCATCCTGTAGAGAGATCAGCTAGAAGAAGTCACATTGTAGAGAGTTCAGTTACAAAGAAACAATCATGCAAAGAGTTTAGCTGCAAACAAATCACCCAGTAGAAAGTTCCGCTATGAACAGATCACACTGTAGAGAGTTCAGTTAGAAACAAGTCATCCTGTAGATAGATCAGCTAGAAGAAGTCACTTTGTAGAGAGTTCGGCTACAAAGAAACCACCATGTAAGAGAGTTCAGTTGCAAACAAACCACTCTGTACAGACTTCAGCTACGAACAGATCACCCTGTAGAGAGATCAGCTAGAAACAAGTGATCCTGTAGAGAGTTCAGCTAGAAGAAGTTGCATTGTAGAGAGTTCAGCTACAAAGAAACTACCATGTAGAGAGTTCAGCTGCAAACAAATCGCCCTGTAGAGAATTCAGCTACAAACAAATCATCCTATAGAAAGAAGAAGTTACCTTGTAGAGAGTTCAGCTACAAACAAATCACCATGTAGAGAGTTCAGCTAGAAACAAGTCACCTGTAGAGAGTTCAGCTAGACGAAGTTACATTGTAGAGAGTTCAGCTACAAAGAAACTACCATGTAGAGAGTTCAGCTGCAAACAAATTGCCCTGTAGAGAATTCAGCTACAAACAAATCACCCTGTAGAGAGTTCAGCTAGAAGAAGTTACATTGTAGAGAGTTCAGCTACAAAGAAACTACCATGTAGAGAGTTCAGCTGCAAACAAATTGCCCTGTAGAAAATTCAGCTACAAACAAATCACCCTGTAGAAAGATCAGCTAGAAGAAGTTACCTTGTAGAGAATTCAGCTACAAACAAATCACCCTGTAGAGAGTTCAGCTAGAAACAAGTTACACTGTAGAGAGATCAGCTAGAAACAAGTCACCCTGTAGAGAGTTCAGCTAGAAGAAGTTACATTGTAAAGAGTTCAGCTACAAAGAAACTACCATGTACAGAGTTCAGCTGCAAACAAATTACCCTGTACAGAATTCAGCTACAAACAAATCACCCTGTAGAAAGATCAGCTAGAAGAAGTTACCTTGTAGAGAGTTCAGCTAGAAACAAATCACCCTGTAGAGAGTTCAGCTAGAAACAAGTCACCCTGTAGAGAGATCAGCTAGAAACAAGCCACCCGTAGAGAGTTCAGCTAGAAGAAGTTACATTGTAGAGAGTTCAGCAGTTTAGCTGCAAACAAATCACCCTGTAGAGAATTCAGCTACAAACAAATTACCCTGTAGAAAGATCAGCTAGAAGAAGTTACCTTGCAGAGAGTTCAGCTACAAACAAATCACCCTGTAGAGAGTTCAGCTACAAACAAGTCATCCGGTAGAGAGATCAGCTAGAAGGATCACCTTGCAGAGAGGTCAGCTACAAAGAAATCACCCTACTTCATCTTTTCTTCTTCCTGTAGTAAAGAAAAAATGACAGGTTAAAATCCCTAAAGCCGGCCATAGGCCGGCTTTGGGGTATACAAATACAAAAAGAAGTGAAATCTAATCCAAAACAGCCAAGCTGTAAAAAAAGAGTGCAGCCCTGAGAAAGGCTATGGTGAAAAAAGATGTGAAATCCAAGGTGGCGGCCAAGAAATGGCTGTGATGGTAGGTTATTGGTAAAAATTTTAATAACAACAATTCAGGTGAATTTGGTGCCGCTTGGTCTTGGCACAAAATTCACCTGAATTGTCGTTATTAAAATTTTTACCATTAACCTACCATCACAGCCATTTCTTGGCCGCCACCTTGGATTTCACATCTTTTTTCACCATAGCCTTTCTCAGGGCCGCACTCTTTTTTTACAGCTTGGCTGTTTTGGATTAGATATATATATAGGCTTGTATTTGCAGGTTTCCTCTGTAGAACAATTTGTAACATAGTTACTATATTGCTGGTAATTCTATTTATCATGTCATGTATCTTTTCTGTGACCACATGTATTTAAATTTTGACACAAACGTAGGTTGCATGGTATGGTGCTGTAGTTACATGCTACTGAATGACACACCATAGAGCACAAATGAAACTTACAAATATATATGGTTACTTAGTCAGAAAACATTATGTGTATCATGTGATTGCAACCTCCTTGATTATTTATTGCATGCATCTGTATAATAGGATTAATCTTTTGCACAAAGTTTTATGTTTTGTACAAATCATTATGTCACCTAACAGTGCATACTTTTCTGCCAGTACTTGTTTGACCACACATTCTTGTAGATAATTAATTCTTGTAGTGTGTGATTGGACTGAAAGTTTGCAAGTAATTATAAAAGAACAACAGAGAAAGCAAAATAATAGCAGACATACAACTATACATGACTAAATATTCTGGTTCAATTTAGAAGTAATGTAAAACCATAAATATTTTTGTTTATGAATTGTGAAGCACTTCACTGTATGAACTTTAGCATACACTCACTACACACGTGATGAACGAGTACTTCATGAGAGCATTTCCAAGCTTTGAGTATATATGATTGTACTTATTAGCACTTTACAGTGACCAGCACTGAAGGTCTGACAGCAACATGTGCTGCAGTCTTAGCATTACCTAACCTAACAAGAACTGGAGACTCTAAATGATTAGCTAACAGTAAGGTGAAACAGAAAAGGGCCAAAGAAAGGACTTAATATCTAGCTACCAAATCATTTACACGCACACACAAGGTAAATAATCACTCAATCTTGAACAAACTTCAATAAACATAATATCCGTATTTATTGTGATGCTGTACAGCCGGAAGTTACGTAAAATAAATATTTAACATTATACAGTAGTTGAAAGGCCTTGCAACTTGTCCTTTCCAGTTGGCAATTCTTGAGTCTCTTGACTGGTTGCAGAATGAAAACTATCATCGGATGCTACACTCTCTTTAGAAATGGACATCCTCAGTACTTCATCAGCAATCTCATCCGGTCTGGTGTCACATATTTCTGTGTCAGAAGGAAACAGTTGTATTGAATAGAACACCTCCTTGGCCTTAGTCCAACTGTATGTGTTATCAAATCTTACAACATCTGTGAATGACAATGCATACATTTGGCCAATTCAATCAGCTACTCACATATTCCAGTTTCAGTACAAGTGTACACTCCAGTCTCTGGTGCTACGTGAGAATCTTTTCGCTCAGTTGGAATCTGTATACAAAATTAAGAGTTGGGGGAAATTTGTACAGAAATTATGACACAGATACAGCATAATGTGAGCTGAATCAGGTGTGAGGTGCAGGCCATGACTACAAGTGGTTTGATATTTACACAACTCAATTAACGTGCAGTGCTTTACTATTTATTTGTGTATGCATGGTGTCTTGTTTAATGTTCATCTTCTGAAGAGAAACCATTTTGCCAAGTGTCTATAAATTCAATTGCTATTCATACAACAAGAATTGGTTCAAATAGTTTGTGGTTTATAGTGCCACTACTCACAACATGCTGCTTTATTCACCACACAGTACCAGGGGCAGATCATAAACTCTTAATTGTAGTCAATTTAGTTTCAATACTTTATTGACATTATGTACTCTTCTATGCTTCACCTTGGCTGCCATTTCTCCTGCATGTAGCTTTTCAGTCTGACCAAATGGCTTGTGGTATAGACCAAATCCAATATCATAACCTTTGGTAACTACTTCCCATCTAAAATGGCACATGATTAATATAAATTAAAGCATAAAGCATTTACTTCACACAGTAAATCTAATGAATAACACCTACAAAATCGTTTACCTGAACACCTGTGTGCCAGTTTAATTACAAAAGTATGAAGGAACCATTCAATTTGTAGAACTTCTTTCAACTACTCTGATAGAATGTACACTTGTTGACCAAGTGCTCCTAATGGTCACTTAACTGTTTGGATAATCAAGATTCAAGGTCTTGCTGTGTGTAGTGACTTGTATAAGTATCACACCGTTTACCTTAAAAGTGTTCCAGGAGTATCCACCTCATATTGCACTTGAACAGAAGAGCCCCTATTAACAGTCACAACATCCATGTCTTCCATAGGATTCTCAAGATTATTAGTGAAAAAATATTTGTCAGGAACATCTCCACCCATTTTAATCTATAACAAAACACCATGCATAAAGTGTCACATTTAATATGTACCATAC
Source organism: Dysidea avara (assembly GCF_963678975.1). Lineage (NCBI taxonomy): Eukaryota > Metazoa > Porifera > Demospongiae > Dictyoceratida > Dysideidae > Dysidea > Dysidea avara. The sequence goes on from NC_089274.1 coordinate 24,535,417, forward strand.
ATGTGCAGTTATAATGTTAACCTTTGTGCTATATATGTACAGCTTAAATATGTATACACTTGTGGAACATTGCTAATGAATGAATTATTTACAAGTTGTGAATGCATGGAGAGATGTTAAAAAGTAACAGTTTATACCTTAAATTTTCAAGCAAAAGTATTTTTGTATGACGTGAATGACTGCTCTACTAGAGTATCTCAATCTTTTAGTGCAAGAAATCTTTGTTCAAATTTCATACACCGTATGAAAATTATTTTACAACAAAAACAAAGTAAATTACTGTAAATAATAACCCATCCCAAAACAGCTTATAGCTGTAAAAAAAGTGCGCGTCCAAGTAAAGCAGAGTTAACTGCGACAAAAAGTAATGATATCATAATGCGGCCATGTGCGAGGTGTGCAAGTTGTAAAATTAATATTAGCTAATCAGATAATACTATGTTATTGTTAAAGTGTTAATGAGAACTATGTGATGCTGCTAGTTTTTAAGTGTGTGAGCATCTTCATAAATGCCACATAAATTTAATTCTCAATAAAGCAATGTGCATAGATTCTCTGTTAGTAATAAATAGTTTGAGTTTGGCCACCTTTCCTTTGTTCGTAGCATTGCTGTATACAGGAAAGGCGGCCAAACTCAAACTATTTATTACTAACAGAGAATCTATGCACATTGCTTTATTGAGAATTAAATTTATGTGGCATTTATGAAGATGCTCACACACTTAAAAACTAGCAGCATCACATAGTTCTCATTAACACTTTAACAATAACATTGTATTATCTGATTAGCTAATATTAATTTTACAACTTGCACACCTCGCACATGGCCGCATTATGATATCATTACTTTTTGTCGCAGTTAACTCTGCTTTACTTGGACGCGCACTTTTTTTACAGCTATAAGCTGTTTTTGGATGGGATTTCAATACTTTTTGTTAGAATAAGCAATGAATGCACTGTTGATAACAGTAGGTGAGTTTCCATGGTTTTGACAGAAACCCCAGATTACAGTGACAGAATATTAAAATATAACTGTAATTTTAGTGGCCAGGGCCGCCCACATTGGAGTATTTTGCCCCCTACCACAGCCCGAAAGGGGCCACTTGAATACCTGTTTAAAGAAAGATTGATATACTCTAATAGAGCAGTCAGGGTCTAGACCCTTCCTTGCCCCTGGGCCCCTCTTTAACTCTTTTCCCGGGCCCTCTAATTTCTCTGGACGGCCCTGTTAGTGGCATGTAACTGCAGTCAACTAGTACCCATTTTAACTAGTAAACCCTTAACAACACCTTGCCTTTCATCTTGTACTGCATTGAAACGATCAAGATACTCTATTAGAGCAGTCACAAAACAGCTGTAACACAGCAATCAATATTTAGCATAGTTACAACTTCTGCTTAGCATTGGATTGTATAGTTTAAATTACTAGCTACTTACAGACTTTACAATATAAAAATATGGCACTTGTAGAAATGTGACTGTTCTATTAGAGTCTCTCAATCTACTTCAAGCATTGACTAATTCAAGTGAAGAAGCTACGCCCTTGCCAAAAGATCTTGTGAAATGAAAATGAGAATAGTAAAGAAAAGGCAAGTATGTACAGAGACAATAGAGGGGCGCGTAATTATGTCCTGTTGTAAATAAACGCCTTTAAAATTTATATTACTACTAAATAAACGCACCAGAATAGGCTTGTGTGGCTGTTGTCTCCAAGGTTGTCTCATTACTTGTCTTTTCGTGTTGAAGGGATTTAGTCGCAATTGGTGAGTTTAACTATTTGTGTTGTAAAACTTAATTGTAAAAAGGCGATTAGCACATATCATGATAAACATGTATTTGTCACAGTAGAGTCTCACGAAGTCACGATTATTACCAGACATTGGACCAGAGTAAAAAATTTACTGCTATATTTAGAGGTTGTAGCGTTTGTATATCTTAGTATCTTAATAAATAATCTCCCATGATCACTAATCACTAATAGTACAGTGAAAACTGGTCATTATTCAGGCCGTAGGGACAAAATTTTCTAACCTTGCCTTTTAAAGAGGTAGCTGCATTATGCGGCCTTAAAAAAAGGTAAGAAGCATGCTGTTCTAACTGGCTATAGAGATGGATTTAGTGTATGACAGCGTATGAGACAGTGAGTGCTGGCAGCAAGGGGGCAGCCAATCTGTTAGAGCACCAAAAGCACTGCTTCAGACATAGGCAGTTGACTGTCAGCCCCAAGTGTAAAAAGTTTCACTATTGGTCCTGATGAAGAAAGTGATGAAGTCATTATCCATAGGATATATTTTTCAGAGTATCCATTTCAGTTCTACAATATAGTAGCCAAGCATAAGATGAACATAACACAGCATTCCAGTATAGTTTAGTGGTGACCACAACGCTGCCTGAGTTAAACTGTGGTGAGATTTGAGACAACCAGAAGCCCTGGAATGTCTTCAACACATGAAATACCAAATATCTAATGCCTGGCTTTCATCCACAGTGGACCTGTCTTGGTGGCCACTTGTACAGAAGGGAAACAGCTGCCACACAGTATTGCGAGCGAAACAGCTAGTTGCCACACCCCTTAATTATCACTTTGTAAAATCTTTAGCAAAATTGTGTGTGCGAGCAAGTGCGATGTGGCAGTGCCGTGTAAATGGTTGCTGCCTAGCAGTGACACATCACGAGTATTGAAGTCACAATGCGTTACTGCATCATCCATCTAAATACAATCTCTGAATGTGTCATTTTGTGTAGAGAGCAATCTTCCACAAGAAGTGACCTGCAGGTTTCAGTGTATATTGTTAACCATTAATATGTGTGAACTACATGTACAGTGAAACCTCACTTAGTGGCCACCTCTTTAATAAGACCACCTCATTATATTGGCCACCTCTAGTAGGTCCCAAATATAGCTAAGCATTACTCATTAATAAGGCCACCTTGTTATTCAGGCCAAATTTTTTGGTCCCACAGCCTGCCATATTAATGAGGTTTCATTGTACTTATGTGAATTTTTATTTTTCGTAACTTTTCTTCAGGTTTACTGATGGGCACTATGAAGCATTGTTGACTGGTACGTGTATAATGTGGTGACTTGAAATGCTAAAACAGTACGTAGCATGTCTTGTATGTACATGTAATGTGTTGTAATGTGTCCACACATCCACACATCTTAGAAATAAATATAATTGTATTCTCTATAAATAGTCAGTTCCATTGTGCCACTGGGTCATAAGTTGGTTGAGTATGGATCATCCAGGGCACTTGAGTCACATTTTGTCCTGGCCAAGTGGATCTCATCCACTGACAGAATATACAGGATCAGATCACGTGTATAAATTACGGTGGAACTTGTTTATTGCCACCTTCACTCATTCAGCAGGTAACAGTGTATAAATTCTCAATTGGAATTGGCTTTTCAAGAGTGGTTGTCTTTCTATACTAGTGGCCATTAAGATAGGTTGTACTGATAGAGTGTACATACTAGAGATGCAACAATATCCTCCACTTAGTGTCGTTTGATAGTGATGCAATGGAGACTATGTATTATTGCATTTAAATACTATACTATTATATTGCAACTCTAGCACGTATTTATAACAGGAATGTTTGTTAACTGTTTAGACATACTGGAGCCACACCCACTCATCTGGATTCTACAAATGGAGTCATACCAACTTGTTGTCATCATACTTACTCGTTACTCCCATTGTGTTTGGATGAATATACATGCCGTCATGTGAGACTTGCTACCATGGTGGGCCACTGGAAAACATTTGCATAGCAGTTATATTACAGTCATTATTGTACAATTCTTACATTATTGTTGTGAAAAGTGTTTGGTATTCATGTGTCTCCTCTGTATGTTGTAATTATATGCGTAATTTTGTGTGGGGGTGCTATAAAATGCAATAATGCATGGTGACAATTGTATTAGGCGATTTTGCACACTTCCTTTTAAGCTAGCTACATGTGCTAATTACTCACAGCTTGTGTCAACAACTGGTAACCGCAGTTGTACTCTTGTGTCATTCTTTAAGCCGTGCCCTTAGAGGACAAATTATGTGGGGGCGACTAATTTCAAAACGAATTAAGTATGGTATGCAGCACCATAGATTATATCTATGGACTATAATCTATGGCAGCACACTTCTTGGTGGCTATATGTACTGATTAACTACATAGAGCGCCAGTTCATCAATACCCAGTGACTGCAGTTGTGCTCTGCGTCATTCTTTAAATTCCGAGTAAAATTCTTAGAGAGCAAATGACGTGGGGGCGACTAAATTCAAATTTCAAACTAGCCATTCTCGAAAACAAATGTTTCAATCTGAACGAAACTTTCAGAACAGTTTAAAGACACATTGCCCTACATGCCAAGCGAGTATTGCAGAAAACAACAATCTGGGATTTGTATTTGGCCTCTAGGTCGACTGAGGACGACTGAAACTTCGTTTGGTGCTGAAATCACGACTGTAGGGTAATCATGTATGGTGAAATCGATGATGTGAATCTTGAGGTGATTGAGAGAATACTGAAGCGATAACAGGGCGATGAATGTTCGGAATGCACAAAGGAACGCAAGGCATACACCTGCGGTTACGTCTAACCGCATGCGATAAAAAAAAAAAAAAAAAAATGAAACTTCCCCTTTGATGTCGGCAACCTCGATCACGAAACAATCGGCATGGATTTGCTTCACTGCTTGTGTGGTAGTTACTAGTGACATGATGAGTTCAACTCCAGAGTTTCAGAGGGATAGCGTAAGTGACGGGTGGATTACAGGAAGGCCGAATTTGACAACGTTCGTTCTTGTAAAATCCTCACGTAGTGGTCGCGTCATTTATTTTCTGCGGCGCGCGTTTCTGCTTTACTGGCCCTTGATACATGACTTGAAAAACAGACGGTATAATCCAGGGGACTTCCAGGCAAATCCTTTTGGATTTTACACACTATACTCACTAATCTGAATGCTTGATAATCTAAAAAGCTAAGCATGACTGTTCTATTAGAGTACTTCATTGTTAGTGTGCATTCTATTAGAGTAAATGTGCATTAGGACTATTAGGGCGTATAATTAAATGGCACTCTGTATGTAAATCAACAGGCTTCGATAATCAAAACTGTTGAAAACTTGAGTACAGAGCTGTTCAGATTAATAAGGATCCACTGTACAGTACTAGGAATGGAGACATCAGGATTACCAAATCTGGCATCCATCACGAGAATTTTAAAAACTTTACCTCAGTCAAACAGTGGCTTCTCCCATGACAGCAAAGTTGATCAGTATATCACAGTTGAATAACGGAAATGATCAAAACTAATAAAGCAGTCAGATACTCTAATAGAACAGTCACTTAGTTGTACCCCTCCCACACCTAGGTCCTATGCTCAATGTATACACATAACCACACTATTACATACATATTTGCTACATGTAGGATCTGGTTCCCTTCTAGTACCACCGTAGAACTCTGGTAGGTTATCGGGACTGATGTATTTCTGTAGTTCTTCCTTCCAGTTGGCTACACAGTACAATACAAGCACATACTGAGACACTGCACAAGTTACTAAATTGCAGTACCTCCAGCAACAATCACTTTCTGCCTTGTGCTCTCATCGATGAAGTGTTTTGCAATGTTATAAGCAACTGGAAATATCTTTGGTGCTGTCCACAATAGAAGAACACATACACAAACATAATGACTACCGTTATATCACAACAGTAAGATAGTATGTTTGTGAAAAGGTATATATCCAAAAGTGAGCTGCATGTGACACAGTTGGAATGTTTATCATTTACAAACTATCCTATAGCCAACCTTAGGCTTAAAATACTTGCAGCTCCTGTGTCAATTTAATTTTTGTTCTATTCAGTGAGATACATACAGTACATACAGCTGCATGTACACTTTGCTAAATGATACATCCATTTTACTATGATGTATGCCCTGTAAGCTTTTAATTCAGTTTTACACAGCTAACAGGGATTTAATTTCTATTATTGATCATCAAGTCTTGACATAGTGTTAAAATCTTCCCTGTTAAGTGTTGCTACACATACCTTTAACTACGATTGATCTCTTACACGTTTCAGGATAATTGGAATCAAACATGGCAAGTGTCTGTGTATTAGATGCAATATTCATAACACAGAACAGCGTATATCCTTACATGTTTTCAACTCACCTCATTGACAATATGAATCACTGTACAGAAAAACAACAAAAAACAACAACATTCGCAATGTAAATAGTAGTGGTACTACTCCCATACACCCATAAACTATACTACACACTAGCTGACTATAGCTATACGACCAAAATGTATGTACACATATTAACAACACACGAGTGGTACACGTACAAGCATTTTGCTTGTACGTATATGTTGTGATTAGTTTGTGGTCAACTTACTAGGCCAGTAGAAATGTCGCTGGTAGCTGAGATTTTCCATGTCCAAAACAATTGTCCATGTATTTACTGTCTTTCCTCTCTATATAACCAAAGTGTATTAATTATACAGCCTGAGTTTGTGTGTGTGTGTGTGTGTGTGTGTGTGTGTGTGTGTGTGTGTGTGTGTGTGTGTGTGTGTGTGTGTGTGTGTGTGTGTGTGTGCATGTATGTGTGTGTGTGTATGCGTGTGATATAGGCCTTACATAACAGCTAAGTTGTATTAACATGCTACACAATTCCATGTACAAACACACAAACATTTGTACACACAACGCTCACAGAGTATGCGTCTGCACAAACACACACCCATTAAGTCTCACCCACACACTTATTGTATATGTACCTCTTCAGTGAGTCGTTTACAATGGTTAATCAACCTTTCTGTTCCCTGAATTCGCTCCTTCAAAATGTCCTTCTTCTTTACTGACCGGTATAAACCTATATAATATCATACATTTTATCCACTCAGACTTACACATGGCTGATGTACAATGTTAGTTCTATGTATTTTAGTGTAGGACGTGACTCAAAATTTCAGTGCTTGAGCAATAAAATTTTAAGTGATTCAGAGCATTGCTGTAACACAAATATAAACAGTCCGTTTTGTTTGCTAACAGATTTACCATGCAGTTAATTGAACAGTATACAAAGATAATAATTGATGAATAAACATTGGTGGGAAGTTTCCACCAAATTTTGGTTACATCACACTTTCATCATTGATGGGTAATATACCTTTGAAGTCAAGATTTCCAACAGCACAGTAATATACAGGATCCCGATCCCGATCTTCTCCAAATATTCCACCAGCAGAGTACTTTTTTAATACCTACAAATACTTGTTTACGTCAGTACACGGCATACCACACACATACCTCTGGGGGATCATATTGTAGGATTGAGTCGATTTCCATTTCTTCTCTAAATGCCATACTCTGTTAGAAAAGTAAGCAAGTTAGCTTGGTTAGATGATTTTAAAACCAGGTACCTAGTTTGTATAGTACTATAATTCAGATAATCGTCGAGCAAAATTGTCAAGTAAAACAATATTGTAACCACAGATTTCAACACAAAGAATGCAGTATGTTTCTAGAAAAACTGTACACAACTTTTGTCCGACATGCAGAAACTTTCAGAATTATTTCTCCATCTATTTGTACCACTCTACATTACTACTCTATACCTCACACGTTTTCTATAATAACTTCAAACTAACATATTTGATATGAACGCTGTCATGCATACTGTAAAACCGACCATACGTAAGTGCCCTGATTATCAAGATATGTCACACACTAAGGGATACTTTGAGACCATTACCAAGTGTCCAGGATTACGCAGGTGTCCTCATTTTCAAGTGTCTTGATTAACACTATATGGATAACCTCTAGTTAAAATTTTCAGTAAAATAATAAAGTACAAATCTTTTAAAAATGAAATATGATCCATACATACACATGTATACTTGTATGGTGTTCCTTACTTTTCGTATCATGGTCTCTGCTTTTGTTACGTTGAAATTTCGTGCTATATTAAAATAACATCAATGCTGTCACTTGTCCAGTACACATACACTAACAACAGTTACATAACACCAGACTGTGAGATACTCCTAAGTATAATAGTACAGTTGAATCTCTCTTATCTGGGCAGTCTGGTACATACTACTGTCCGTATTTCGGAAATGTCCGTAACTAAGAATAGCATGTTATTATGCTAAAGTGACTAATTTAAAAACAAATATTGCTATTATTGCTATCAGTTAGTGCTATGCAGTTTAGTGGGCAGAGGGGAAGTCACTACAGAGCATTCATGGTCACTCCCATGGGCTGTAAAAATGCATTATCACCTAGCAACCAAGTGGTAGTTATGAATAGTAGGATAAACAAGCCACCAAACAGGTAAACATCAACCTTTAGGCTCCCTCCTTATGCTTTCAACTAAACCAAACTTCATTATGGTCAATAAACTACAAGCCACATGAATGTCTGGACAATGGAGGTGCCCTGATAATAGAGGTCCAGATAAAAGAGGTTCCGCAGTAAGAGTGAATATAAAATACATGACAAGATATACTCTAATAGAGCACTCATGCTCACCAGGAGTATTCACTTGGAGTGGCCAGGGATGGATTGCTAAAAAGGAAGGGGGGTGTGTAGGAGGGTATTATGGTGGGTTCTGACCTCTTCCCACTCAAATTTCAACGTGTACTGTATTTATGCAACTTGTGCCGCAGAGTAGAATTTTAAAGATAACACTTTTCAAATAGTGCAAATATCAGTGTGTGTGTGCTACTCAGTCTAAAGTCTAGATGTAGATGAAAGCATAAAGTACATATAATACTAAAGCACTATTTACAAAAGTGTGGTGTGACACTATTCAAAGATACATGACAGAAACAGAAACAAAAACGAAGCCCTCAAATAGTGCCACACTTGAAGGTGTGATATAATTCAAGTAAATATGGTATAGCTGTATGTCAGTCAGTTGTGAGCTGTAAATGACATGAATACTCATGCAGTGAGGTTTTTATCATTCTATTTAGCTTTGCCTTACATATCAGTTTTGTTAGTAACGTAAGAGCTTGAATATCCATATCTTGATTACAAAAGTGATTATTCTATTAGAGGATTTTGTATGTTCTACTAGAGTAAGTGTAGGCTCTACAAATCTTCAGAACAACTATTTGGGCTACAGGAGACTGTTGGTATTGTGGTGATAACAGTTTTAATATAATTTTTATGTGAACTTGTTCAGATAATTGAAGCCTATCCATTGTGTACTGATATAGAACATGCACTTACCTTCTCCAATTGCATCATACAGTTATTTTGCTCCAGTTTTCTTGGATAGCTAGCTTCCTTTGAAATAGACTGACTGGCTTGGCTGAAGCCAACGGTGTGGTAGAATGGCTATGCCTACACCTAGCAGTATTGTCTATCAGGACACAGTGGTAGGCAGTGGTTGGTAGCAACCACCACTCAAGCCGTCACTACCACTTACAAATTCACTTCAAACTTGTGCAAACTAAGACCTCACTGTTCTATCCTAAATCTTCTGGCCTGTTTCTTGTAACCACCACTACTCTACACCTGGGCATGTCCCTGACCTATAGTTGTATTTCAAAAAACTATATGCAGGAATCTAAGGGTGTAACTACCCCTGAGAAACTCTGCGTTTTTGTAAATTTGTGGTTCGATATTTCTATTACAAAAAATTTACATGGTATGAACACATCATACCATGCTTCCACGAGACACATTGTACAATGTACAACTTCTCTACCTTTCAGCCATAACAATAAGTACCTATCACTCCTTTCTGGTGTCTTGAGATCAGCAATGGCATCTCGAAACTGCATGTAAAACACAAGCATGTAGGTCTACACAAGAAGTGAAACATTAAAACAGTGTGTGGGTTCCTGAAGCAGTACAATGATTGTGACAGTGTAGTACACTTTCTGGTGTAAAGTGCATTATACTTACCCCAACACAAGAAGTGAACAAGGAAACAGTAAAACAGATAATATGTGTTTCTGAAGCTGGACACACAAAATAGAAACTATGGCTAAATATTTCCACACATATGATTATTTATACAAGTAAGAATACACATAAATAAAAATTTTGAAACCAAAAATCCAGTCACTTGAGCTAACATTCTCAAACATCATTCAGTGGTCAGTGTAGACGGATGACCTTATATGGTGACCTGATTAGACATGCTTCAATTGTTACACTTGACTACATGTTGGTGTATTATGTTCCTGTCAATACTTTTCATGCAGTGAATGGGGTTTATCACCTAAATTCATCTATAGGATAGGTGATATGCAAAATAATGTTTTTGTGTAGAAAGCATAAACATTACTGCACATGGGAAATATTTTGCATCAGAAAAGCCTTGTGCTGGTAGAAACATTTCAAGATACTGCAGACTGTCAAAGATGTTGTATAACGTAACACAGTCTAGCTATATAAACTGGTTTAAAAGTTTACTAATTATCACTGCTTACATATATACAAAATAAGCTAGCTCCTATAGACCCTTTTCAGGTAAGCTACTACCACAGTAACATCCGCCATTTTGGAGTACAAACCGTTCTGAAACCCTGGTAGTGTGGGAGAAAGTGTACGTTTTACCAGGTCAACCTTTGCTGTGGACTGCAGAAGAAGCTCTACTCCCTGGGTATTGTTTTACTCTTATAGAAAGTAACACTACCAGGGTTGCAAAACGGGTTGTACTCCAAGATGGCGGATGTTGCTATGGCAGCAGCTCACCTGAAAAGGGTCTATATGTGATATTGTAAATTGTCCCTGACGGCAGACATTTTACAAACTTCCAGCTTTGTTCAACTTGTTTGAGGGTGCATTGTATACAGTGGTGGATTCAAGGAACCCATATTGTTGTAATATTTCTGGGCCTTAATAACCAGGTAGCCAGGTGAATCACTGTGTGAACTTCGAATTTAGTGTGCCTTTTTAGAGAGGCGGTCTTTCTGTACAGGTGGCCGCTGTAAGACAGGTTCCAATGTATGCCACGCCTACTGGCACATGAACTGACCCCAGATACGTATCACGCCTCAGAAAACAGTTTAAGATACCCCTATATACTGGGTACAACCTAAAGACTTTATAATAGCCTACCAACAACATTCTCACTTTAACAAGAGCAGTTTGTTGTTCAGGTGACAGGTCTTGTTCGAGGACACTCGTGGTCGCCATGACACCACTCCTCTGTCGAGAGTAGCGTTAACACCAATCTTTCTTCATTAGTTCTCCTACAGTCCCGGTGTCAAGAACGAGTGCCTTCAAATTTTTACTCGATTCGTTCAAAGCGCACGATAATTTATTTTTCTGCTTGAAAATTACTTCGGTTTCGCCTCGGGTTTCACTCGGTTTCGCCTCGGGTTTCGATCAGTACTGCTGCTCTCGCTGTTGGTGGTGGTGTTATACGGTGAGCCTGTACAACATAGTTGTGATATTATGAGAAGGAGATTGCTAGAGGAGCATAGCGCATGTTTTGTACAGGGAAGCTATTTCGTGGGGTTATCAATGAAAATTACGTGCCAATCGAACTCTTTCTTATGCTTAATTCAACGGTGCAATCGACCCCAGTGGTTCGATATACACAGCCCATTGGAGGAACCGTCACGTGATGAATAACAACCGTACGAAATCAAGTCAAGCAGCAAGTTGGGAAGAGAAAATCAGTGAAAATCAACTGCATAAGTGTCTAAGTAGCTTTGCAGTTCATCAAATCTTGTCTACGGATTGATGTTTCGCGATTTTACCATTTGAAGAATGCAATTACTGCAAATTCTTTTCAATATCGCTTAATTAGTGTCGTACCTCCTCTGATTGTTTCATGCAGTCCTCATTGAGCTGTCACACACACCCTCGCACACACCTCAATTTACACCTTAGTCAGAAGCTGAAGAGAAGTGTAGGGGCATGTTGTGACACTTTCCCATTGTCACCTAGACCTCAATTGGTGGAATATGCTAGTCTCCAAATTATCGGCACCTGTAAATTTTTATTTATTCATTACTGAAGGCTTTACAGTACACTTGAAGTGCTGAAGGTGTGTAAGACACCTGGTCCTACACAGCCTGTTTAAAGATGTTATAATTTACAGACTACGGAGTCAGAAGCCAACACTGTGGGTTGTTGTATACCCTCTAGAACATTTCATACAATCATTTTCATTCAGTAATCACAACGAGCAAAAAAAATCGTTTTGAGATTTAGCTTTACAGAGATGAGTAAAGATTTATACTACAAAACCTTTTTCAACTATCACTTAGTATGCACGAATAAGTGGAAATTTAAGGAAATTAGAATACGCTTCAATGGCCTTGTATACAAACAACTTCTGGATACAGTACCACACAGTACATGATGTCACGTTAATGATAGTTTTTGTGAGAACTGTAGAAATCAATTAGCTATATGTGTAGGGTGTGTATTACCATGCAGGTAAATGGCTGGGTGAGATGTCTGTGGAGGTTTGTAAGCACAGCACCTTAGCAAGATAGAAGACATAATATTTATAGTGATTGATGAACAAATGAAATGTAACTGTAAGCTAGCTGATAGCTTAAGTGTAATGCAATAGCTAACAGTTTGTTCAAGGGGATACACGATATTATGTTCATGCATAGGCCTGGGATGCTACCTTAGTACATGAGGTTCACTTTGAAAGTGATGCCATGTGGCCAACTGCAGCATTCACTCAAAAATCAGGAGTCATCCATCATGAGTTCAAGTCCTTTCTATAATTCCATTCCGTAGTACACGTATCAGTTGGTGACACTGACAAATTGTATAGTTTACTGGTAATCAATTACATCTGTTTTGCAGTCATGAGACAAAGAACCAAGCCAGAGAAAACTGCCGACAAATCTGCTGGTAAGATAAGAAGCCACTTTATTTATGCACACATGCACACATGCAATATGTGTAGCCTTCAACATCAAATATCACCATTTACACTATTGTTGAAGGTAATATTAATGAGTGTGTGCATGCATGCTTGACAATTATTGCCTTGTTGTGTTGACTTCTTGAGCTGAATGATGGGATGGGTAGAATTACAAATGCATTTCAGCAAAATGTTTTTATTTCTTACTACTGGCTGGATGTGCACATGTGTAATGTATCATTTTAGATTCAAAACAGCAACAACATGGTCAGCAATCTGCTGGTGGTTCATGGTGTTATGCCATGATATTTGTGGTGCTGCTTGTGATGGGAATTGTTGTATACTTTCTATCCTCCCTTAATAGTCCAGGGTATGTTTTGTGTGATTGTCAATGTAGTTTATAATCCTATTAGTAATTTAATTTCTTGTTATTGCTTCATGCTGTCAAACACACCCTAAGATACATTTTAAAATTATGTTTTGAAATAGTTGAACACTTGTCTATGAGGACTTAATGGTATACACTCAATATAAGCTGGTTCTCAGCAATGCAATACACATCACATGTATAGTGACTGACAAAACATTGTGGCTACATATACACATGTGTTACTGTACACTAGTGGCCTGATAAGAGTCACTTGCACACATTTGCATTCTGAACAGTGTTCGTTAGTGTTCTGCAATACAGTGCATTTTGTGTATCACGTATCACCATCAATAAACTGTTCGATACGATACTTGTCACATCAGTATAATACTCAGTGTAGTTTATCAGCATTCACTGAATAAAGAAATTTGTATACACAGTGAAGTAAGAATCAGTGTCAGCTCTTTAAGGTACAGATAAATTGGATACTCTTACATCTATTAGCTAATACGCCAGTCATAACTAGCCATGACCACTTCATTGTAGTATCGTGATACAAATAGATAAGTGTGTTCTGATATGATTTTCAGTATGGAAAACAGAGTTGCTGTTAAAAAGCACGTCTCTACCTGGATCATCATGCCTCTATTACATCACCCAGACAATTAGCCTACCACAAACATTTTAATGCATGCTCCCACAGAGGCTTGTCTGGATTACTCTGCATTTTGATGAGTTGTCAAGATGGTTAGTATATATAGCAGATTGTTTACTGCTTAGTGGTGCAGTTCTTTATACTGAAAGTGTAACAGAGAAGACCCAGGTAAGAATATTTTAGCCGTAAAAGCAGCACCTATACAGGTGTATTTTGTATGGCTTCTCGTAATGATAGAGAGACTTTCCATTTGAGTATCTAGATCACTGTTACAGTAGTAGAGCAATCACTGACTGTTCTACTAGAAAACTTCGATATATCGATATTTTCTAAGTAAAGTATCGTAATACTTATTTGCTGTATCGATATATTGCCATATCGATATGTATTGCAGATCCCTAGTGTTCATGTACTAAACTGTGCAATTGTTTCACTGTGTACACATAGACCTGATGATGGTCCGCAGTATACTGGAGTATATGCTGTCAACAATGAATTACAGAAGGCTAGAAGAATCTTTGAAGGACAGATAGTTGGACCAGAATCATTTGCAGTAGATAAAGATGGTACACCTTATAATCTAGCAGTTCAAAAGCGATCTTTACCATGTAACCAGGTTACCTGTATACTGGATTGGTTGATGGACGTTTAGTGAAGATTGACCTTCAAAAGGAGACCTATACTTTAGTAACCAGGATGGGTGATCCTCCGTACGACAAGTGTGGTGAGTGATTGTAGAAGCAAACTACTAGATAATAACAATTTGTATGCAGAGCTGTATACACCAACTACCTGAAATCAATATTTGTATTGACCTATATATAGAGTGGTAAAGCAAATAAATACATTAGATAAAATATTTAGCAAGGCTCCATTGCCAAAAATTGCATTTTCGATTATACTGTCACATATACAGATGGCTTAACCTCTACAGTGTTACATTCACCGATCATATGATATAGCATGCTAGAAGGACAAGAGCAAAGCTGGACAAGAGCAAAGCTGCATGGTTTGGTTTCTGATATCATGATAAAAATCTGCTCATTGCTGGAATGCTCACGAAGCTAGATGTGTTTTCCTTGAAGAAAAAAAAGCAGTTTAACCCCATCATACTAATTCATGGGTACAGAGCTGTTTTGAAAATGTCTGGACAACTACAGGGTAGTTGGAAAAGGTGGATACGATTGGACACGGACATTTTCAAAAAGCACTTTTACATTTATATAACAGTTATTTTTCATACCTAACAGCAGTATTCGCTTCCAGACCTGGGTGTCGATCTTGTCATAGCGTTTATCCATTTATAAGCGCACGTACGAAGGACTAGACCAGCACTCCACAGAATGCCAAAGACCATAGAGTGTTGTACACATGCTCTAAGGTCAAATACAGAGTTATATAATTGTAGAGATTAGCTTGTATGCCCCATGCAACTTAGCTTAGCAGGCCAAATCCACTATCTTACACCTTTTAGTATAAGGTGCAGGTGCCTATACCAAGTGTTGAGGGTTTCAAGGACCTAGGTTGGGACATACCAGCTTTGTCTCTATGACACTGAATTAGATTTCTAGAGGATGTGTATAACACTATATGGCCTTTAGAGTGCTAGTCTATCCTTCGCACATGCACTTATAAATGGATAAGTGATATGACAAGATCGACGCCTGAGTCTGGAAGCGAATGCTGCTGTAAAAACAACGTTAGGTATGAACTAAATGTAAAAATTTTAAAAATATCCGCGTCCGTGTCCGACCGTATCCACCTTTTCCAACTACCCACAACTACATGGTAGTTTCATTGTGTAAGCCCAATCATTATTAATCACCCTCAACAACAACCGATTGATTATCCAATTAATCATAATTGATTCACAGCCCTATATTCTTCAGATAAGTAGCTCTCGAACAGTGTGTGCAATTGATGTAAAACAGCACAACCAAATTTCATTTAAATAGCACAAATTTACCTACTCTAATAATTCATTCAACTGCTCTAGTGGAACAGTCATTTGGCAGAATAATAATTGCTACATAAATACTTGTATAATAACACTCTCCAGTACCAACTAGTAGTAAACTTTATAATGGCATGACACTAAGAAATTTATTTTGTATCATATAGGGATGATAAGTATGATTCCTCATTGTGGAAGACCACTAGGAATGGCATGGCTGAAAAATGGAAAATTGCTGGTTGTTGACAGTGACAAAGGTCTTAATCTGGTCAACACTACCACTGGTGAAAAGGAAATACTGTTTGATACAAATACATCTGAAGATATTAACTGTAAAGTGTTCAACAATCCAGTAGTACTATCCAACGGCAGTGTGTTTGTCTCTTGTATGAGTATTGACTTTGGCCTCCATGAAATACTTGATGAATCATTTCCACTTTTTGAGTATTTGTGGAATCCCTCCCCAACTAATGCCTCTGGTATGTTACTACACTATAATCCTACTACTGGTAAAATGGTTGTGGTGGAGGGACATGATCTACTTACAGCAAATGGTGTTGCCATAAGTTCCAATGAAGCATTTATAATAGTTGCTGAAATGGTGGGAAGGAGGATTAGCCAGTGCGTTTAGCTGTAAATCCGCTCTGAGTAATACTAAAGTATACATTAACTGTTTTTGTAAATGAATAAAGCTGAGTGGTACATACATTATGCTTCAAATGATAAAGCAACTTGTACATGTCCTATAGCCATAAGAGATTAAATATGGAGCATGTTGGCCTCAAACACATCTGAAAATTGAAGGGTGCATATAATCTTTGTGGTTTAGGTGAAAAGAATTTATGTAAGAACCTATACAAATTATTATTAAACAGGTGAGAAAATACCAAGTTATAACCTATAGTTGTGTAGCTGTATAGTAATACTCTCTCTTTCTTGAAAATCCTGTAGTTTACTGAAACAAGATAAAATAATTATACCAAATTAGCAAAAAATTCACTCACAATTCTGTATGTGTGAAGTCTATAACACTTGAACACTGTTATGCATGCACAAAGCATTTTCAAATTATACATAAAGGACAGAACTATGTATGTTATAAGGTGACATTTGGTTATAGTTGTGATGTAGCTATGTAGTCCAATAATCTGTTGGTTTATAGGTATCACTTGAAGGGACCAAAGAAAGGAAAGTGGGATGTGTTTCTGTCTAACTTGCCTGGAGTAATAGACAACATCACTCCTTCTAAGAAGTATGGTGGATTTTGGGTTTCAGTTACACGACTGTGGCCAGGTGTCTTGATGGACTTTTCATCATATCAGTCATGGGTGCAATCCATTATGGCAAAGGTTTATTATCTTAATCTATGTATACTGTTGTATAAATGTTACTAGGATAAGTAAAATTGATTTTATAAGCAGATATATACTTTCTCAATTTTACTGAAAGAAGGATAGCTCTACATACATACATACTACTAAAAGTTATTACTGTAGTCTGCTGTAATGAATTTAGGCCGAATTTCAATTGGTACTGTATGACAAATTTGTTGCATATTCAGGTGTCAAGGCAATTTTGGCATCATATTGAAGGCACTTTTTGGGCTTGGTTATACCGAACCAATACTGTCAAGGTTCCATGAAGGTATTGTGAGGCTGGTTTTAGGGTGAAAGTGCACCTGAAACACTTTCATGATCAACAGGTTGCTACAACAATGTAGTATGATAGTACTGTATAGTAGGGACCACTAAGATTTGGGCGTGGCACATGAAAAACATTACCCAAAAACCAGCCTCACTTTTCCCTGATGATGATGAGGCAGTATTGGTTAGGTAGAACTAAGCCCAAACATATGTTAGATTGACCCGAAACGCTGCTATGCAATTTTAAATAATGGAATTTTCTAGTGACTGACTGACTGACTGACTGACTGATGCCTTCGGACAAGCGTAACTCGATAACAGCTAAGGCTACGGGCTTGATTTTTTTACTGTTCAATGTTGCTTCAGACGGACACATGCCTTTTGGCATACCGCAGTACATACAATGCATTCTTCATGGACTTACCAGTGTCCTCCTTTGTGTCCTATTTATCTTTGCTGACAGCAAAAGGTGTCAGTAGTATGTGATGGCTTCCCTTCATAACAGAATTGTCCATATTTTTCATAGTGCCTACTTTGATTACAGAGGTGCTTTTCGAACAGTTCTTGGTTCGTGATGCTGTGTAACTGGTTGAACATAGCTAACAACAAAGCGTAATGGATACTTCACTTTTCAGATGATAATTGATGGCTGGGGTGCACAGCACCATTTCTTTCTTTTGATGTGGTATGCGTGGGTTCACCAGTCATAATAAACTTATTTTATAAAAAAGTTAACAAAAAGTACACAAAAAAAATTTCAATTAAAGTAGGGACAATGCACATCAATAAAAAGTACTGCAACAAGCTGGAGTAGCACACGATATTAAATCACAGTGAAACAATAAGAAATGTTATATCCCTACTGCGCTCAAATCTAGTTGTGTATTTGTGTTTTTAAAAATATTCAGTGAAACATTTTACTGACTGACTGATGCCTTCAGACAAGTGTAACTTGATAACAACCAACTAAGGCTATGGGCTTAATTTTTTCACTGTTCGATTTTTCTCCTGACTGTTGTCTTGAAATATTGCACGCAGTACATTCAGTGCATGCTTCATGGACTTACCTGTGTCTTCCTTTGTGTCCCATTCTGACAGCACAAGGTGTCGATTTGCAGTAGTGCCGTAGGTGGCTCTCCTATGTTTGTAATGGGATCATCAAAGTTTTTCGTTGTGACTGGATTGATTGCAGCAGTCCTTCTTGTATATAGTGTTCTTCATTTGTAACTGTGTAACAGGTTAAACCTAGCTGAAAACAAAGCGTGATCAATCATTTCGTTGTGCAGCCAAGAAAGCCGGCGCGACACACCATGAGTATATTTACAGGAAGGAATAAAATGCGATTTTCACGTATACATAGCTCCATGCTCCCTTCTTGAATTGGAATCATTTTTATACTGCAAACACCCTCCACCTTCAGCACCCCACATACCAAATATGAGCAAGGTTGCTGAACACAATCATGAAATATGAGCCTTCAAAATTTTCTTTCTTCATTTATGGGGCTTGGGGGCTTAGATTATTCTTTTCGTGCACTTTGCAAAAGCCATTATAAAATGCAAATGCGTAGCTCAATTTTCTTGAGCTTTGGTACACTTTAAGAATGCATTGTGGCATAATCACGTACCAACTTTGGTGCAATCATAGAGTTATGGACGATTATTTGTGTTAAAAAGGCTGAGTTGTTGTCACACCTACCCTGGTAAAACCGCTTATGGGAATAACTTTAAAATGTATGAGTATAGACTAACCATCATAGCCCAAACCTTTTGTGGTTTATAAGAAATCGCATTGACAGTTATAGAGTTACAAGGCAAAACCACACAACTGTAAATCACGGGGTCAAAACACTCTAATAAAACAGTCATCGTGGGGTAAAAGGTGCATGAATAAGGTCTAAAAAACTTACCAGCTTTCAAAGCAGGGACCTCCATACTGAACACCCAAATCCTTAACCACTGAGTCGCTGCTACCACGGCTGTTCATTTCACTTAATTTCTACTTTATAAATGAAAATTCTAAAATCTTTTCAATAGTACAAGTTCATAATTTCATAGATCTACCAATGGAAAATCTAGATTGTTCTAAAACATTCTATGTGTGTTCTATTAGAAATCCTTGCGCTCTATTAGAGTATTACAAAAGCAATCAAATTAACTTGGTAATACAGTACTATAACAACTTCTCTAGCATTCCATCAAATTATAGCCGATATTATAGCCATTTTGGCGGGGTAGTACAACTACTATTAAGACATACTCATGCCAATCGTCATCATCATAATCATCATAGTAAGTGCCATGCTAGTAATACTTATGACAACAGGCTGGATTCTTATAAATGTAGCTAAGGGTGACTATACTATGGACTGTACTATTGATCACACACTTGTTACAGGTAGTTGCGTGGTTTTTTACAACTTGATGGCTTTTAATCTAGATTCTTCTATACCATTGAAAGGACTCTTAATGCATTTACACACTGATTTTTCAACTTACTCGCCTAAGTGGTTTGCCTGGTATATTAATGGATTTATATTCACAAAAAGTGATCACATGACTTCCACGGTCTTTATGTTGATTCCTTCCAAACCAACAAAGGCACTCCTAATCTATTCACAAACTGATTTTCAACTAATTCTGTGGAGCAGTATGCCCTGTAAGTGTAATAGAAATTCAATCTTTTTAATGCAAATAATTGGTCATAATTCTGCAAAAGTTCATCAGATTTGCACAAAATTTGCATTTAGAATCCCTTTAAGTATGCCAAATTTCAGTTTGATTGGATTGGATTACAAGTTTGTAGATTTTTGCAAAGTGTGCAAAAAGTAGTAGAATAAAGTGAAGAAAAAACCCAAAACTTTGGTAGTTCGTAACTTTGTATCTCAGGACTGCTAGGGGGATTCCTTCAAATTTAGCATGTGGACTGCCACACCAAATATTTGTTCAATTTGGATAATGAATCACAGAGCTATGAATGTGTGAAATCAGATTTTCTTTCCTCCTGTCAATATACCCACAACGTGGTATGCTGGCTTCTTGGGCCACACAACACACTACTGTGTGTCTTGATTATATATTATTCAGGTGTGACCTACCTTGTTTCACTACTTTTTTTCTTGTCATTACCCTTGACCTTGGTTCCTACTAACTTTCGTGTACAGTGGATCCTCACTAATCCGAACTCCAGTAATCCGAACACTTGCTAATCCGAACAGTACAAATGACTGTTCTATTAAAGTATTTTGCAAACAAGTGTATGTTCTATTAGAGTAATTGAACTAGGTTCTGTATTATAAACAATGGGTTCACTAATCCAAACAAATTCACTAATTTGAACAGACTTTTGTCAACTTGAGAACAGAGCTGTTCGGATTAGTGAGGATCCACTGTAATAACAATAAAATATCATCCTCCTACTGGGACATAATAATTACCTGATTACAGTGGAACGTCTCTTATCCAGGCAGTCTGGTACACACTACTGTCCATATCTCAGAATGTCCGTAACTAAGACATATCTCAGAAATGTCTGTAACTAAGAATTGCATGTGCAAAGTGACTAACTTTTAAATACAAGTAATTGCTATTGGTTAGTGCTATATGCAGTTTTGTGGGCAGGGGGGAAGTCACTATAGAGCATTCATGGTCATGCACTCCCCTGAGCTGTAAAAATGCATTATCACTTAGCAACCAAGTGGTAGTTATTATTAGTAGAATAAACAAGCCACCTAACAGGTAAACAGCAACCTTTAGGCTCCATTCTTGTGCTTTCATGTAAATCAAACTTCATTATATTCAATAAACTTTGCAAGCCATGTGAATAATTTGGGCTGTCCAGACAATGAAGGTCCAGATAAGAGAGGTTCCACTGTATTGTGAAAGTCAGCACAAAATTAAAGGTGGAAATATTAGACTTAAGAGCATGGTTGCAATGAAACATAATATTATAGCCCATTCGAGTATTTTTAAATGCATTAGAAAGAGTGCAGGATTCTTGCTACAATGAGATTAACTGTTTACAGGTTGATTTTTAAAGATATCATTTTACAACAAATGTGGGTTGTTCTGGTCTGTGAAACAACTAATTAAGTAGATGTAGCCTTACCTCAGAATTCAGCTATAACTCATTCTCTAATTTATGATTTTGAGCTACCCGCCCTCTCTTGTGGTGATTCTTTCAGTGTAGTAACTGTCATTGTTTATTGTAGTTACAACTGACTACTACACTACACCATCCTGACATTTCGCACACCATATTACTATTGGTTGATGATGAGGGTAAAGTTGTTAGGAGTTTACATGAGCCAACAGGTAAAGTCTTGGATGAAGTTACTGAAGCATTTGAAATGGATGATGAAATAATTATTGGATCTTATTCCCGTCCATACTTATCCAGAGTGAAATTTTGAACTGGCACATTTTTAAAATGTATTTTTAATAATATATATTTGATAAATCCATCTAAAACAATTCCACTGCTTGTTTACAAGCTATGTGGTTAGAGCTGCCTAAAAGTCTGACAACCAGGCCAATTAAGGGGACGGCTAAGATGCAGTGGGGATTGTAGTGATGACATATACAAGTATTGCTTAATACAGCATAGTATTTCTGTGGTTGCTTTAACCTTTAACTAATTACCTTTATCTGTTTAGGGTCTTATGTTATTCATTATAAAGTTACTGACTATAGTGCATGACCATTGGAACTGTATTTGGTTTTAGTATTTACCCCCTTGACTTGCATTTCAAGATCAGTTATAATACTTGACTGATGCTGGTACAGTTGTATACTTCATTGTTTACAATTAATAGCTCTAAGCCTATAGACTATACTCTTAATGAGGACTTAATGTATCACTTGCAACTTGAAGCTCTATTACAGGTAGTGCATGCAAGTGATTTTTTTCCCCATGCATTACACATGTATGCATTTCATTAGTGAGCCATTCATCAAAGTGGACAAGGAGGAAATAAATATAAATATATGTGGTGAAAAGTAGGGGTGAAACGAATATTAAATTTTAGGTATTTGAATATTCTTCAAATTAACGAACAAATTAACGAATTATTCTTTAAGAATTTTCTGTATAATTAGGTGCTTGAAAGGGACAAAATCACTGATTGCTACTAAAACTTTAAATATTAAAAAAGAAAAGTCCTTTATACATGTATTATTAAGATGAAAAATTATATTTTAAAATGACAGTTTTCAGTTGTCAAAATGTTTTCAAGGTTAAATGTGTACATTATCCGATTAACGAATATTTCTTAACAAATACGAATATTTTTTAACGAACGAATAACGAATACTTGTACTATTCGTTTCAGCCTTAGTGAAAAGTGTTTATCATTATACATCCACCCTGATGAAAGGTTCACTAATAAAATGTATACAATCACTATGTGATGTGCTTCACCTCTAATTTGTTACCAGAGTTATATATCTGTTGGTTACTCGTAAGTTTTTTTTGCCATCTAAAAGACTAATGCTTATGATATATACATGCATATCATCAAAGTTTTGAAATTCAGGGGTGTGCTGAAAAAAATTGCAATTGCTTGATTTCTCAGAATCCACATTTGTGATCCAGTCTTGTCTCATCGTGTATTTTAAAGTATCGAGAAGTGCCAGTTTTAAGTATTTAGCGTGTTGTAACTCGCTATAATGGTTGAAACTATATAATATTATGTGTACCAAATTTTCACATGTTTTACACCAATTCCTTACCTTCCAGAGCATCCACTGTGCAAGTAGCCAACAGCTAAGTTCCCCACCATTTTAATTCTGAGGTTGACTGTATCAGGTGAACTCTAAAAGGGAGGCCTGGAAGGAGGGCAAGAGGCTGTTTTAGAAAATGAAAAGGAAGGCATAGGAATGAATTAGGTCAAGTTGTGGGTCATTCAGGTCTCAGAACTGGCTAAAATGAAAGCACATTTATAGCACAGGTCTTTATTCATCACCATGGTGCTGTACAGCCACATACAACCAACTCCAGGCTGGCCAGAGCTCCATTAGGGCCCCAGACTGCTCTTGTAGCTATGGATTGCCACTGTGCTTGGGAAAAGCAGACCACTCAAGTCTAGTTGATTTTGGTAATGAATTTGATAGTTTATTCATGTAGCTTTGTGTAAATGGTGAAAAATTGAATCTGCTGACATGGGCAATAATACCGGTTTTCCCAGACCCAGTCATATTTAGTGTCTTCTCAATAACTGAACAGAATGAGGCCTAGATTTACTAAACTAATCTATCCCATGTAAATTTTGCATTTTCAAACTGTAACTCACAATGCACTGTACAAGTTATAGTGTGCCAAGTTATAGTGTACATTCCTATTAGGTGTGCAATGTCTCGAGTTAACGAGATAAACGCACTGCCTTAACGAGATATACACACTGGCACATTAAGGCAGTGTGTAACGAGATATATGTACTGGTACCAGTGCATATATCTTGTTAACATTTTGAGTCAGTGCGATATGTGATTATATGTTAACAAACTACCTGAATTAAGGACACAATAGAAAAAACCTCCATAATAAGGACAAAAGTTTTGGTCCCAACTGACAGGTCTGCATGGTTAATACATTTTTTATCTCTGAAAGAGAAAAACTATATATTACAGCAAAAAGTGGCCAAAAATTATGGGTCCTAAAATGTCCATAATAGAGAGGTTCCACTGTAGCCAGGGCCGCCCAGAGAAATTAAGGGGCCCAGGGCAAAGAGTTAAAGTGGGGCCCTTCACCCAAGTTGTAAGGTGAAGATCAAAAAAAAAAAAAAAAAAAAGGTCACAACCTGCTGGCAATGACAATAACTACCCAGCACCAACCACATCTCCTTATCTATAAGCTTGCTACACTGCTCCTCTGAAGAATACTGTGACTGCTCTATTAGAGTATTTAGATCTGACTGCTCTATTAGAGTATATCGATCTTTTAAACAGGTATTCAGGGGGCCCTTCATGGGGCCCCTTTCAGGCTGGGTTCCGGGGTAAAATGCCCCAGTTGCCCCCCCCCCCCCCCCCCCCCCTGTGGGCGGCCCTGACTGTAGCATGCATGCTACACTGCTTCTCTAAATGCATTCACAGGCTTTAAACCTTCTTACAGCTGCAGGTCCCTAGTGAGATATCATTCACAGAATTCTGTGACTGCTTTATTAGAGTGATTGACTGCTCTTGATAAAGCCAGTGGGGGACCACTCATGGCAGAGGGGGACCAACTGTGGCGGCGTACAGTGCTGCAAGTAGTCCGGGGGGACTTAATGATTTGAAGGGAGACTACATCAGTTCTAAGAACTGCTTTTCAGCAGTGCCCTATACATAGTACACAACAACAAAAAATACTTACACAAGACAAAACAAAATTTACAAACATAAATATGTACAATTAACAAAACAATTGTTTGTAGCTGGGTAGCCTTAAAATTTGACAAGCAGACCAAGTATGGTTGCTGCAACTGGTCCGGGGAGACCGATTTTGGGGGGACCGGTTGTAGCATGACACGTCACAACTGCTTGAATACACTGTGACCAGCTTCCGGAAAACCCTGGTGCCGCCGGTGCCGCTCTTGCTGGCACACGTGATCGAGCGAGCACGTGTCACTGGAACCGAAAGGCGCCATTTGTTGCTGAAACAGCTGAAATGTCACAAGCCAAGGTTGGTGTATCGTGTGAAGCAACCAAACTACTTGCTGAGGCGTTTACAGCTTCGTTAGGAGATTCAGTGGTGACGCACGAAGAATTCTTGAAGAAAAAGAGGAAATGCAAAGGAAATTTATTCCCACAACCACTAGATATATCGAAGCTGTTTGAACTGAGTTATGTGAGTGGACCGTTTGGTGACAAGCCAGCAGACTCTGTGGTGATAAAAGTATTTGCAAAACTTCTTTCTGGTGAAATCATTACGCACCACGTGAAACCAGATGCGACAGTGCTAGATTTTCAGGAACGGATATCAGATCAAACTGGCATACCATTTGACCAGATAAGGCTTGTATTCAATAGTACGTACTTAATGGATTATAAAGCTACTCTACAAGATTGCAACGTTAGAAATGAATCTACTGTTCATGTGTACAAGCAACTAACTGGTGGAGGGGGTCCATTGCAGCTCCTTGTA
Organism: Dysidea avara; assembly: GCF_963678975.1. Taxonomy (NCBI): domain Eukaryota; kingdom Metazoa; phylum Porifera; class Demospongiae; order Dictyoceratida; family Dysideidae; genus Dysidea; species Dysidea avara. The sequence goes on from NC_089274.1 coordinate 24,561,026, forward strand.
GACTCCACATTACTGGATCCTCCATTTGACTATGATTTCTCTGACATGTCTGATGATGGTACAAAGTATTACAGGGGTGGATACCTGTATGAGCGTCCTTATGGTTGGAAGAGGTATGCCATTAAGGTCAAGGACAAGTACAAAGATAACTTGTGGCTGGGCCCAAAAGGAATCCGAGTTGACTCTGCAGAAGGAGAGTGGCCAGTGTCGTACCACGGAACAGCAAGAACACCTGCTGGGAATATTGCAGAAGTGGGATATGATCTTAGCAAGGGAAGGCGGTTCAAGTATGGAAGAGGTATATATTCTACTCCTTCTCTTAAAGTTGCCTCAAAATATGCCCAAGAGTTCACATCTGAAGGGAAGAGGTATCAGATAGTTTTACAAAACAGGGTGAGTAGTGATAATCTGAAGATAGTAGAAAGTGGTGATGGACCATACTGGTTACAACCCGATGAGGCTAAGATACGACCTTATGGAATATGTATCCGTGAAGTTGACAACTAGCAAGTGACGGACACTTGTAAGGCACAGACAATAGTTTTGGCAGTATACTCTCATTCTACATAGGCTATGTTAATTGTGATCTAATCCTATAAGCTCAAATCTATTATATCAACATTAATTATTGCTTATTTTAAGTTCTTCTTTTGGTAAATCAACGCTGGATTTTAGTTTAAACTCACAGTAGTCAGCAATAACCATTCTTCCCTACCAGAGAACAATAAACACAGTACAAAACACAACTTGCTGCTATATACCCAGTAGACTACTGCAATAGACAAAACTGGTGAATTTTGCTACTTGTGATACTTCTATCAAGTTGCCAAACTGCCCAGCCTTTAAAACCATACATCTGTAGATATATGAGTGAAAACAATGATAGATCAAATGTTATTCAGCTCTCTGGAAATTTGCATATAGTTTTTACAAAAAGTGGTTTCTGATGAGAGAAATTTTAGCTTTCACTACCTTAATTAAAGACCACGTGCACAACTATCCATAACATTTTATTAATTGATATATGGTCTCGTATCATATTTATCACGTTCATGAATATACCTGTAATGAAAGTCCTGACTTTCAGTTAACCAAACATGATTGTTCTAGATCTACGTGAGTGTTCTATTAGAGTAATCAAGCATCTAATTTGTGAATATAATTACTAAAAATCATTTATGTAGTCATTTTGAAAAGTGTCTGAACATATGTCAGACATTAAGTTTATAAATTAATAGCTAACTGTTTCAGTATATTTATTACGAACTCTTGGTTAAAGTATTAAACAGAACCTTAATACTGCCTTGTCTTACTCATATCTCAGCTTAACTGTTTTAATACTCCTCTGCATGGATGATAAAATTGATAGACTTTTTGTGAATATACATACTTACATAGAACAACAATTTACTAAATACAACCATCAGTAAATGCCACACAATATGTATATATCTGCTCCTTTAAATTAGAGGCACTTGCGGTGGACAATTGTTGGGCCATACTCATCATATTCTTGCTTGGTGATCCACTTTGGCTGGAATGACGACAAAGAGGCTAACATTGAGCCACCAATCCATGCTGAGTATTTTTGGTCTGGTGGAGCAATGACCTTGACATTCATTTTGGGTGGTGCTAAGTCAGTGATTTCTTTCTGTAATCTGTCACCAATTCCTGGAAACAAAGTATTTCCTCCAGCCAACACAATGTTTTCGTACAGTTCCTTACGGATATCATCAGATAATGATATAGTTTGATTGCAAAAGTGATGGATACCCGGTGAACTGTATCCTACAAGACCTGGGTTAAACAGTACCTCTGGACACTGACATCTCTCCTTGTCAATTACAATACACTTTCCATCAGGAAGCTCATACGAACCAGGTTTAGTTGGTGGTTCCATAGAGCAAAGCTTTTCCTTAATATCACAGGCTGTTGCTCGGTCAATAGAGAGGTTAGGATAGCGAATCTTCAGCAGTTGTTTCATATAGTCAGTCAAATTACGCCCTCCTATACTAAGGGTTTGCCATGAAACAGGTACCCCATACCCTTCATAAACAGGAAGAAAGCTGGTAGATGAATCTCCAGATTGAATCACCATTCCAGTTGTCCGACCAGATGCAAACAAGGACAATGCATGCTTAACAGCTAAATACATTGATGGAGTGTTAAATGTTTCAAACATAATCTGAGTCATCTTCTCTCTCTGATTTTTAGTGCTGTATCGAGACTCTATCAAAAGAGCAGGATGATCTTCTGGATCCACACAAAGTTTCTTGTAGAAAATGTGATGCCAAATCTGTGAAACAGTGGTTTACTAAAAGTACAGTAATAAAAGCATAGCTGACCTTTTCCATATCCTCCCAGTTGCAAACAAATCCCATATCGATGGGATAGTTTAATCTAAGGTCACCACCAGTTTTAATCCGAGCCTCATCCCCTACAAAGAATTCTTTTGAGTCCAACTGGTTTTGCACTGTTCCTACAACAGCTGGAAAGACAGCAATAGGAGAATCCTCACCACCAAAGCCAGCCTTGATAAGATAAGAACCATTCTCCACCACAATAGCTTTTTGATCTCCTGCACTCATACTGCCAACCTATTGTGACATACTGTACTATGTTTATCATTAAGAATAGTAGTGCTAAATAGTAGGGAAGAAATTTTTTCTGGCAAAAAATAATTATACCTAAACATACCTTCAGAGTTGCCAAAATGCTTTCACTGAAGTACTATCAGAATTTCTAATGACTGTCTCACTGATTCTGACAAGCTCGACTCAACCATAGATATTTGATTTCGTCACAGATAGACATGCCTTTAAGTATACCACATGAGATAATTCTTGTTACTATTTGCGTCCCATTTTCTTTGTGAAAGATCAAACTGATAAATACTTGTACTAATGATGGCAGCTATGTTGTATAAAATGTCACAATTGAGTTATATTGACTATAATATTTTGCATGACACGCTCTGCCACTAAGTGTGTTGGCATCAATCTATGTGCTCCAGTTTTGCTAATGAATTACATCACTCCTATCACAAATAGCAGAAGTCATGACAGTAAGATCTGCAAGTTTCATGTAGAGTGCTCATCAGGGGCGGATACAGGAGGGGGGTCAAAGGGGGCTCTTGACCCCCCCCCCCCCCCCCTCCAAAAAATTTTAGTATACCAAGATCGAGATACTCTAATAGAGCAGTCACTCTAATAAAGCAGTCATAGTAGTAGAACAGTGTGTAGTGAGCTATTTAAGGATTTTTATGTACTTCATCAGCTATAAATGCGTGGTTGGTGAGGTGGGCAGCTATTGTCAGCTGGCTGTGACCTTTTTTTTTTTTTTTGGTCTCACCTTATCAAACCAGAGACAATGTAGTGCCTCAGTTCATTTTTGACCCCCCCTTTCTATAAGTCTGGATCTGCCCCTGGTGCTCATGGCCATACAGCAGGAAAGTTAAAGGAGAAAAATTTGGTGAGTGTGCCAAATCAAATCTTTTGTCCAATACAAATCTGTATTTGCTACATAATAATTCACCAAACCTTTTTCTTAGCAAAATTCTGTTGTGGCAATTGTCATCCTGCCAGACTTTCCTGCTATAGGGTATCTAGAACACAAATTACTGCAACATGATTGACACTGCAGCGACTGTAGAATCTACACAAGAGGTATCTTTATAAGCTTGATTATTAAAGTTCTTGGATGTCATTGTCTGATTTTACCAAAACAACATCAAACATGGAATGGGACGCAACATTCTCATGCTATTCTTTCAAATAATTATGATGACTGAGAAACCCTAACAAACATCAATTTAATGGCTACTCTAAACAAACAAATATTCTTAACAAAAGTAGCTAACACAAAATTATTGGATTATTATGGTTAGCATTTGCACAAGGCTCTAGTATGCATGTACAGGTAATCAATGGATTTAGCAACTACCATAGCTACTTTTCAAAGGACTGCATGATAGCACATGATGCAGACCAGTTACATGTTTAATTCTTATCTTTGATGTAGTATTTATTACAAATAAGCTCTTGAACATTAGTTTCACCTCATGCTGAACTCATTCTTTATTATCCACAAATTAGTTTGATTAGGATACCTGAAGATACACTAGTGGACATTTAATCCCTAATTCAGTCTTGGATGGGATAGACTGAATGGTCAAATTTGACAATAGTGGGAGTACTTTTTATTTGACAATAGTGGGGGTACTTTTTGATGTAGGCATCAAACTAAACGCTTATAGTGGTTTGTTCTACTTGGAATCAGTAGATTATAAGAGGAATGTGTTGTGGCAGTGAGAAAAAGGACTATGTGGCAAAACCAGATTAAAACTAGTGAACAACCTGAAAATATGCTCATTCTTACTGGAAGTAAGTATATAGAGCTCATCTTTGGTGTGAATATACGAGTGCTATCATACCGAAATGCCATCTCTCCCAGTACCTCTCTGTACAAAGTACCCCCACTATTTCTGCCATTTTATTGTGACATAATTGCAGATAAGGGATTAAATGTCCACTAGCATATCTTCAGGTGTAGGTGACCTCCCTTGTTTCCCTACTTTTTATTTCTATGATCATTGAACTTAAAACTCCATTTCCTTGTACTTGTTTGTTTACTCTTTCTGTAACATTATTATGACTGATGAGCCCATGTATACCACATAAGAAGAAAGGCTGATTGTCTTCATCAAAACACGCACCCCAACTATCAATTACTGAAATAACAAAGTGGCCATCACACTTTGTTTTCAGCTATGTTTAGCCTGTTACACAGCATTACAAACAAAGAACACTAAGAGAAGGACGTCTACAATCAATCCAGTCAGTAAGTCAGACAGTCAGAAAATTCCACTGAATAATAATTCTTTTAAAACTTTTTGTAGCAACCACAGGCATGGTTATACCTAACCAATACTGCCAAGGTGTCATAAAAGTATTGTGAGGTTGGTTTTAGGGTGATATTTTTGGCCACAAAAGCCCAAACCTTAATTGGTGTGTGCTTTGCTGTACTATCATACTGCACAAACCTTCTGCGCTTTAAGATTACTCATTGGATAATCATTTTATGAGGGTAGTGTATACTTATGTACTGAACCACGGCTCAGCATCACTGGTCTGGAAGACCCACTGACCCAGATAGTAACCCAGATCAGGCTCTGATGTGTGCGCTAAAACCTACATTTCGGGCACTAGGTTCTGACAGAGTTGCTGCAATAGCAAATGATTAATGATGTATAGATGCACACTACATATTGACCAAACAGTATTCACACGTGCAAGCTTTCTTCATAGGTACTCTCATATGGATGTGGCTTCATCTTGTGGCTACTTTCAAGGTGTATGCTACCAAACTATCAAAGGGTGAACAGTCAATGCTCCTCTAATAGAGCAGTCACATAACTCAATTTGAACCTGCTCCCACACTCTACATCCTTTAACTTCTTCAGAATATACTCACCAACGTTCCTAAATCAGGTAAAATAATCAATGCAAGCAATCCAATGCATGACCTCAGATATTTTAAAATCCAGGTCAGACTTATCTGGGTCAGACCTGGTTGACACAGATGGACTAGTTTCAACCCTACGCTGAACAATGTCATACTTAATGTATGCTGTAACCCATACACCCATACACGTACACCAATACGGACCACCTATATGTGTATGGGGTATCCTGTACGGGTATGGAATACCCATACATGTACAGGGTGCCCATACGTGTATGGGTCACTAGCTTTGTAAATCAATCTATTAGTTAAATCCTTCATCTGAGATGATTTTTAAAACCTTGTAGTTAACTAGCTAGCTAGCTAGCTACAGAGCTACTCAAGTCCTGACAGTTTCAGTGGTGCATCTAGACTCTTTGGTTTCGACATTCATACTTAACTGAGCAATTCTAGTATATCTAGAGAGCTGCGTTGGCAATTTATCATGGAAAAAAACTGCTATACACTATACAGCATTTCATAGCTACATTCATTCAATTACCATCCATTATAGCTATTAAACCCAAAACAAAACCTTACTTTTAATTTTACAGAAATGATCGAGATATTATAATAGAACAGTCACTCTAATAGAGCAGTCAGGCTACAGCTAAGTACAACTCTCACCCTACAGTTAGTTTGTTTCGCAGTCTTAAAATACTAAATGCTCAGTAGCTAACCATAACCCTAAGGCATTGTAAATAGAAAGGGCCTTTGGGGTGACTTCAAAAAATTCTAAATATTTTGTAAAGTAAATACTATTATGGGAGTTTTATCTAATAGCAATAACAGTGTATTAAGATCACACAGTATACATTTGCATTATTTTATTTAAAATACGTAATTATGTAATTATGCATGTACCCTTGTATTTTTTAGTATCCATTGATGTTGTAACAATGTATTGCAAAAAAAAATTAAATAAAACACAGGTTATGACCTATGTCGTAATAGCTAACGAAAATTTTACATTTATTTAAATAGCTACTTTGGTAAATTTTTAATTTACACCTTAAGGTCCTTTCTATTTCCATGGCCCAGATGTTGCATATGAATTTGGCTGCTTCTGCAGGCACAGTAGGAGCAGGCCAAGAATAAAGGAGTGGAACAATGTGAAGTTTCAGACATAAAACAGACGTGAGGGGTCTAGAGGGAAGGCCCTCAGGAAACTTTTCAGGTATTTAATACTCTGAGGTGCAGATAAATTAAATAGCTACTTAAAATTTAAAAAAAATTCACAATGTGACTTCTATTAGGGCGGTTGACTACTCTTTTAGAGTATCTCAATCTGACCACTGCAAATCACATACATAATAAATGCTTGGCCAGTTTCTGGAAACCTCGGAACCCCCCAGGGCTTGCTCTGAGCAGGGTCAGTAGGTTTACTTTAGCTAATGCTGTATGCATGTGTATGGGCTGCCCATACACATACGGAGCGCCAATACGCGTATGGAGCTCCATACGTGTATGGGTGTCCCATATACGTATGGGACAAGTGATCTGCCCCATACACGTATAGGGCAAAAATATGCGTATGGTTCATAACATATGCATACTTCCTTTTCCCCTTGTGTCTTTGTAGACTTTCCACCTGCATCTTGCCCTGTACACTTTTTAAGCTGTTTGCCTACATATTGCCCTGTAGACTGTTTCTGTTCACCTGCGTCTTGTCCTGTTGCAGAAATGAAATAAAACAAGTTAATTCTATTTAACTAACCAGTGGTTACTCCAGGTGTTTTAGGCACTTCATTTATACCACTATTTGCAACCTACATCAATGCATATCAAGGCATGCCATGCTGTACAGTTCAGAAATATGCATATAATTATGTAAATATATTAACTCACCTTTAGTGATTCAATGATCTCAACCACTGCTTGCATTGGAGGTCGCTTATATGGGTCATCATTTAAACACCTCTCAACTACTTTTTTCATAGAAGCTACTCTTCCTGTAATTTTATCCAAATACTGTTGACGTCTTTCTACTGCACTAAGGTATTTAGCCTCGGTGTCCTGTTTCTTTTGAGCTAGTGGAGTTGGCCATTCTTCACTGAACACATGAAGGGCTATTCCACCAAAAGAGAACACATCTATTGGAGTGTCATAAATGACGGGGTCAGTTTCCAACACTTCTGGTGGCATGAAACCTAGTGTACCCAGAGCTGTGGTCAATTTACTGTTTGTCCGTCTACTGTCAGCTTGTACCTTGGCCATTCCTAGGTCTCCAATCTTGGCTACAAGTTGACTTGTCAGCATGACATTATTGGGAGATAAGTCACAGTGAATTATGGGTGGTTCATGTCCATGAAGGTAGCTCAATCCTAGGGATACATCATGCAGTATAGAGATCTTTGTTGTCAGGTCAATCTTTAATTGATTATTTTGCACGTACGAGGTTAGGCTGGTTTTCATCATTTCCATTACCATAATAGGAAAACTGGACTGCTTCAAGTAGAACACGCCCATACACTGCACTACATTTGGATGGTGAAGAGAGCCGCAATGAACGCATTCTCTGATAAATGATTCTTTGATCGCCTGCTTGCCTTCTGGGGTGACCGAGTCTATCAGAGTTTGGTGGATCTCCTTAGCGGCACAAACAACCCCACAATACTTCACAGCGAATACTCTACTGTAAGCACCACGACCCAGCTCTTCTTCGAGAGGAACAACTCCCTCAAGGGTGACATCCTTCAGTTGATCAGCTATCATAGGATCAGTTACGCTACGGCGAGCACTACGGTAATCCATTGTCGTTCAGGCAGTACTGCAGCACCGCGACACTGCACGAAGACAGTACTTGCCAGCTGGGGAATGCTAATCAGGTTACAACAAGCAAGATTTATAAATTATTCGTATTTACAATTACCAATTCTGCAATTACAACTATATATACTAGTATTTAGCAACATAATTATACACAAACAATTAGCTAGCTACATGGGAATAGATATATAAATTATCTCACCACCTAAATCTGGTTGTTATATATTGCTGTGACATCATTCAGTCAAGAGTTGTCAGCCGAGTGGTGGATCCAGACTTTTAAAAAGGGGGGCTCCACTCTGGAATTACAACTTCGGTCTAGCTGTAAGTTGAAAAAAGGTCATCACCTGCTCACAATAGCTGCCCTCACCAACCATGTTTCCTTATTTATAATTGTGTACATAGCTTGCAACACTGCTCCTCAAAAGACTACTGTGACTGCTCTATTAGAGTATCTCGACTTAAAGGCTCTTTCAAAAGGGGTTCCATGGAACCCTTTGAACCCCCCCTGGATCCGCCCCTGCATTTCAATGTTGGGTTCAAAGCTTTTAATCATTGTATAGAAGTAGTTAATACACTTTTAGTCACAGGGGGGTTGTTGACAATTGGAACACTGGTATGAAGTGGTCACAGCACCCACACTAAGCCAGTTCAAGAGATGGTTTGATAGTTTCTATAGAAGTATTTTTATAACTCTTCTATCCATATAATACTGATCAGGAATTTTTATGCACAAAACATGATCTAAGTGGTCTGTATTGATCAAGAGTATAATAGTTCAGTTGTGAGCCAATTATCATCATAGCCGGAATGGCATACAAAGACCATGTTGTATATTTAACAAAGTTCCTAGCTGACTAAATGTGCATGCCTATGGGATGGTGCTGCTGCAGAAGCTAGTTTTCATCATACTCAGCAACTGTGGAGGGTTCTTTTATCACATGTACTACTGTTCTAGTATTTGACTGACTGCTCTAATAGAATATTATCAATAACACACATGCCTCCTCTTGGATCCACCACTGAGATTCCCTACCATAAGTGATTCAATAGTTTGTGCTCCCCTGGTGAAATTGAGCCCTATAACAGACCAGTTGTCACATCGCTAGGCATGGTTGCACATTTAGTGCTATTCACATCAATTTAAGTTACTTTAAACATTGGGGATTGAGATCCCTTGAAATTAAACTTTAAACCAAACTGCTGCATTTATCCTATGCCCTTTGTATAATAGTGATACCTTCAAAGTAGTATTGCCACTGCTACAGATTATTGATGCATGATGATCATTAAGTGCAATGACACATTAGTCAAAATTATAACCAAATTCAATCTCTGAAGGTTAAAACTTTCAAAGAATTTACTGTGGGGACATGCCTTCAGATCCCCTTAAATAAAGTACGTTCCACACGCTGAACATACTCTTTAGTTATATCAACCAGTTACCTCTTTTCTTAGTTTTGTTCCTGTTAGGACCTGGATCCACCCCTGCAGACAGTACAATGTTTACAATTCTTTATGGATATCACTATCTTATTGAACGATTCAATTAAAGGCTTGTGAAAACCAGTCACTGTCATTCTTAATGTTGCAGCTTTGGGAGTACAAAGGCGGCTGTCAAAAATCTCTGCAATGATATTGATTTTAATAATGCCATGGCAATTTATTAGTACAGGCATTAACATCTCACAACCATTTTATTGGCTGCCACCTTTAATCTGTGTAAACCAGGCACAAAGTACACTATTGTCATATAACTGGTCATATATCTCCTTACTGCACGGAATAAAATATCTGCATTCTGTAACTTGTATTAAAAAGATTGATCCGGGCTGAAGATTCTTTGGCCATGTGGCATGATAAGTTATGAGTCATATGCGTAATGCATTAAGTGTCCACATGATCTATTTTGCAGGCCTGTTACAATTGATCTCACCACTATTAATCCTGACATTTTTAGACCATGCACATGTACTCTTTTCATCACAGCTTAAGCTGTTATGGTGTGCATGGGTACACTAAATGTTGTATAGATTTCCATCACCTCAGGTGCAGCTTTGGTATAGAGGTTACTTAAGTTTCACATTTAAAAGGTAGAACATACAGTACAGTGGTAATGAATATGGCATGACGAGTGAGTGAGAAGCCTGGGTTTGATTATCCCAAGTAGACTGTACTGGTTCTGACTTGATTCAGTTTTTTGCCTGTTTTTTTCTTCTTCCAATTTGGACATACTGAGAAACTAACTTTACTGAAAAAACCTCAAGTATGAAAATTGTTGATTGACTCTTAAATGCTTTTTTTTTTAAAATTTATTTATCTATTAAGGCTTTACAGCACAAGTGCTGAAGGTCTGTAGGACACCTGGTCCTACAGCCTCTTGAAAGTTGTTACATAAAGTGTGTTTGAATAGGTGGAGAAAGGAGAAAAAATCCATTAATGTGATGCATGAATATGAATTTCATGATTCGTTACATCATCAATATAATAATTAGTTGGTTATGATAACTCTTAAACCATTCAATTTGAGTAAGCCTACAATTGGCCTAAGTTATTATCATTACTTCAATGACACAGACACTAATTTTGATGTGAATACATTAGTGCCATGTCAGTTTATTTAAAGTACATAAAATTACTACACAATCACAAATACTTGAGAAAGTTTTCCATACACATAACAGCATACTAATATTATGTGATGCGATAGTAGTTCTTGTCCACTGTGTAGGTAACACAATTACTTCTTCAGTCATATGGAAACAGTCTCACTGGTACAGGCCAAATTGTTTCTAGAAAGAAAAGTAGCTCACTTGTGTAAAATACGTGCACAATAGACAAATTCCTTAATAAGGGTATGAAAAGCCATTGCCTTTAGCAACCTGAAGTTCACACATTATATATTACCTATGTGAGGGGCAACCCCCTTCAGGGCAATCACATAGAGATAATGTATGGGAAAGCCACAAATTCACACAATGTCACATATGTCTCATAGCCTATATACACAATCCTTAGCTGAGGTTACTTTCAGGCATTCACATCTACAAATAATGTGCAAAAACGTTGTTTGAATCTGTTGTTTTTCCTATCAGAAGGGGCAACTGTTACCTCTTCACATAGATAATGTATGCATGGGAAAAAAATACAAACCTAAAAATCTCATATCTCATGCCTGCATCCTGTTAAAACCTGGAGAGGTTACTTAAACATTTACACCTAAATATTGTAATTGTTGCTACAGATTATTGTTGCTATTATATATGAAATTCATCTCTATTAACATTACATTTCTCTTATGACACACTCAAACTGAACCAATCAAATACACTAAAAACCGTCAATATAACAGGCATAATATTTGTGGACAGCAACAGAAATACGTACACACACTGAAATACACTATGTTTACTACATAAAAGAATTAAGCACATTTTATATAGCCAATCCTATATGCAGTGAAATAAGGCATATAATCAATAAAACTTATACGCCATCTGATAGAGAACAAATATCTTTACTTTATACATGGACAGAAAGGAGATATGTAAGATAAGCACTTCAGGTAGAAATAAAATTTACCATCATCATTTGGCATGACTTCTTTGTGTGCACACAGAGGAATATAGGGCTAACACAACAACTCTTTGATTGATTCAATTGTTCATAGTGAACAGACTGAGCCAAGTTGCATCTTAGTCTTGGCACTGTTGAAAAGCAAACTTTTTATCCTGCTGCAATGTTCCCTCCTGTGGCTCTCAATTGAGACCAATTGAATCCCAAAGACAAAACTATCTATTGGTGATTAGGTTTCTTATACGAATTGAAAACCTTAGTTAGTGAGTACTAGTGTTATAAATGGAGAAACTTTGATATAGCAAGAAGTTAGAGGTATAGTACTGACTGTGCTAATAGATGGCCCTGTCTTGACCGTTTGTAGTACCAAGCCTACATGATAGCACTTTAAGAGCTGTATAGCTCGAACTTGAAGAAGGCAACAACCCCAAATGCCTTAAGGTGGATCCTCCATTGACAGGGATGTGTAAGATGACAGTAAGTCATGCAATTTATTAGCTGTCAATCATGCAGGCATTTTTGTAATGGTTGAAAATGCATGTTGTGTTACTGATACAATGTGTTAGATTTTTATGCACATAGCCAACTAAACCAATACTGTATGGAGGGAAACTTTGGCGCTGTTAAAATTTGGTGAATTTGGCGAATGACCATGAATTCGTCAAATTTTCCCCATCCAAATATTAGTGCTGGTGAAGAAAATAGCAAACCAAGCCTTGATTTTCTACTCGACCAAGGGCTACTGGGCCAGGTATCACGCTAGAGCAAGGCTTGCCTCGACTATACCTCACTAGGTAGCTAGCTATACTCAGCTAGCCAGGGCCGCTCAGAGAAATTAAGGGGCCCAGGGCAAAGAATTAAAGTGGGGCCCCAGAGGCAAGGAGGTTTCCATTCTGAATCACAACTTCACCCAGGCTGTAAGTTGAAAACCAAAAAAAAAAAAAGGTTATGACCTGCTAACAATGACAATAACTACCCCTCACCAACCATATCTCCTTATCTATAAGCTTGCTACACTGCTCCTTTGAAGAATACTGTGACTGCTCTATTAGAGTATTTAGATCTGACTGCTCTATTAGAGTATATCGATCTTTTAAACAAGTATTCAAGGGGCCCTTCATGGGGCCTCCTGGGGGCCCCTTTCAGGCTGGGGCCCCGAGGCAAAATGCCCCAGTTGCCTCCCCCCCCCCCTGTGGGCGGCCCTGCAGCTAGCTACTGTACACGTAGCTAGTATCTCAAACCTCATCTCGAAACGGGTGTGACAAATAGCAAGTCCTACCATATTATAAGTACGATATTCCCTATTCCAGAGGGTGTAGATCTACTGTTAGTTGATAGCTGACTCCAGGCTCCGAAGAGGCGTGGCACTCCCAGTTCTCGCTTCAGACACAGCAATTAGTAATCTAATTAATTAAATAGGGCGTGCGCTTTGCTAATAATTTTTCCAAATTTTATTTTGCCAACAGTGATATTTTGCTTGATTCGCCAAATTTTTTTCCTCCTCCAAAGTTTTCCTCCGTACAGTATTGGAAACTTAATTTAATTTAGTTGATGGTCAGCAGGAAGTATACCATGTTTGCTATATATACTAACCTCCATCTAGCGTAACCTGGGGTAGCTTTCCATACAACTGAATGAATTCTGTTGGATGCATCAACTCTGACTGAGCCAGGAAATACTCCAGAACATCTACATTAAACAGACATGCAAGTACTGAATAAAGCAATTGTACAAATATAACTATATACAAATGCTATAAAATGAGTAGCCAACTCTCAGATAGCGTAGTATTATGGTCATTAACATTACAAATAAGTAAAATGCACTATGGTCAATCCTTTATCCAAAACTGAAAATAATTGTTCAGTTACAGAATGTAAGTGATTGAGGTTATATTGTCTATTATAAAATGCTTAGTGAGAAAACTTTTGCAAAAGAGTTAAATTGCAAAAAGTGTATTTTTTATTTTCATGGGAATTACCAGTTAGTGAATTTTTGGATTAACCAAAAAGTTAGTGGTTCTGCAGAGCTCCTTTAATACTACACCTAAAATAAGAGCTTAAGGAGAGGCAGCAGAAACATTATAGTTTTGCTTTGCTTATATGCATTACTAGCTGATATCAAGAGTTCATAATATTATTTATATTTGGGATATATACCTTGTTGAAGAAGTAGCTCAGGTAGTTTCTCTGGCAGGTTATCCAATGTCTTTTTCTGCTCAAGTTGTGGCATTTTTCCCAGCCTTTGACCAAGGATATAAAGGTTCTCCACGTTTGACACAACCTGAAAGAAGATTGGTAATGTGTGTGTGTGTGCGTGTGTGTGTTGCTCCTGTGCATACACACATCTCATATACTCAAGTTGAATAAAAACCACATTCCTTTACAGCGGCTTGGGCGACATTGAAAATTTTGAATCACAACAACTTAGGCTTCATTCACATTAATATCAAGAAAAAATTATTGAAAGACTATTACAAAATGTGTAAGACTTAGTTCTGGTTTCTACTTAACAAACAAAAGAATGATGTTTTCAAGTGCAAAATCAACTGCTCTCTGAGGAAACATGCGAGCTTATGTACCCACTGGCTTCATACTGTTTATAATATAATATATTCACACGCGCATGACACACTTCATATTAAAACATAGAAGCACATACGGTCTCGTGTACAGGGTTGTTTGTTTGGTATGAATCTCCTTTAGCAAGGGTTGGTAGATTAAGCACTCTGTGGCACCAGTGACCATAAAACCTCATTTTGATGTTAGTAGCAAATATGAGAATCTTGGTTTCCACCAGCATAGCCCTGCATGTGGGTACAAGCATGACTTTCTGTCATATTAGAAAAACCATTTATGATTACTTTTCTTTGCCTTGTTTCTCCAGATCTTTTACAACATCCATCAATAATTCTGATGGAGCCTGTATAATATTAAAATTTAGATGTACATACAAAAAATAGTGCTTCACTGACACAGCAAAATACTAATCCAATCTGACACAAATACCCAGTAGTAAATTTCACTATGCTATATTGTAACTAGATTCTAGCCTTCCAAGTTACAAATTCACAATATCTCAGGTTACTTTCAACTTCCAAGTTATCAAGCTTGAGTTACTTTTTAAAAACAGCCAAGCTGTATAAAAGGGTGCAGCCTTCGAAAGCCTAGCTGGGTGAAAAAAAGTTGAGGTGGAGGCCATGAAATGGCTGCAATGATGATGATGACAATAAATGTTAACAATGCATAAAGCCACTACTAAATTTTTTTATCATCAAAATAATTGCAGCCATTTCATGGCCATCACATTTGATTTTACAACTCTTTTCACCCACGCTTTTTGAAGGCCGCGTGCACCCTTAGCTGTTTTTGCATGGATTTCACTTTTTAAAATATATACCCCAAAGTCAACCACAAACTGGCTTTGAGGTTTGTTTTACACAAATCATTGTTCTTATCTACAGATGCAATGACAATGACACAAGAAAAACTAGTGCTCTACCAATACAGAAAAATACCCACCAATCCGATACCAAAACCAAAGAATCTATATTAATGCTGATAATTGCTCTATAATTTTGTGCTTGCTTGTTCATGGCTACATAAAGTTGTATATTATAGTACCTGTATTTTAGTGTTTTTTAATACCATACCTGTTTCACTGCCCATGCAAAAGTCTCAATAGTAGCAGTGAAATTTATCCCGTATTTCACTGACAGCAGTGAAAAAGTTGTAATTGTAATTTCATTGGCTAGAATTTATGTTAACAATGTAGCGCCAATTAGTGTCAACGCGTGTTTAGTGTGTTTAGTACATAGTGACAAATTGCGTACATAGCAATGCTAATGTACAGAAATGCTAATGTACAGCATGCGTATATGCAGCGAGTGTGGTATTAACTGGGAATAGCAGTATAAATACCACTCTTGTTGTATTGGAAATGGTAAATTTCACTCGGCTTCGCCTCGTGAACTTTATCTCCATTTCCAATACAACACTTGTGATATTTATCCCAAATTTCACTGCTACCCATGCTATTACTAGTACAAATTCCTTCCAAGTTAGAAGACATCATTGTACTATTTGTCTAATAGGATTTAGCAGTGACTGTTCTATTAGAGTATCTCAATTTTTCATGCAAAATGTGATAAGTTGTAATTGCAAATCCTGCATCTTTTATGCTAGAGTACAATTTCCAGCCTGTTGTCACAACTTTTACTAGTATAGCATTTAATAATTATGATGATTAGCAAGTGTAGGTCTTAAAAGTAGTGTACTACCCCATCGATCTGTACCAAACTGGCTTATAATATTGGCTTTGATTCGATGGAATGCTGGAGAAGTTGTATTGCAGTTTATTTGAAATGCTCCAATAGAGCTCACATTTTTTGAGGATTGCTAATAGAGAATGTTCTAGATTTTCCATTGGTAGATCTATGAAATTTTACTATTGAGTAGATTTAAGCTAGAATTTTCATTTATAAAGTAGAAATTAAGTGAGATGAACAGCCGTGATAGCACCGGCAGGATTTGGGCATACAGTATGGAGGTCCCTGGTTCAAATTTTTTCAACATTTTTATGCACCTTTTTTACCCTGCGGTGACTGTTCTATTAGAGTATTTCGACACCACGATTTACAGTTGTTTGGTTTTTATCTTGTAATTCTACAGCTGTCACTAAAATTTCCTTTAAACCATAAAAGGTTTGGTTAACCTATACACATACCAATATTAAATTTTAAGTTATTCCCATAAGCGGTTTACCCTGTAGGCGTGACAACAAGTTGGCCTTTTTAATGCAAATAATCATCAATAGCTCATAATGACTATTACTCGGATTTGCACCAAACTTGGTATGTGATTGTGCCACAATACCGTCTTTAAGTGTACCAAAGTTCAAGACAATTAAGCTACACATTTACATTCTAAAATGGTTTTTGTAAAGTGTGTGAAAAGAATAATCTAAGCCTCCCAAATGAAGAAAAAAAAGAAATTAAACTGAATTTTGAAGGCTCTTATTTCACAATTGTGCTAAGCAATCTTGCTCAAATTTGGTATGTGGGGTGCTGAAGGTGGAGGACATTTACAGTATAAAAATGATAACAATTTGAGAAGGGAGCATGGAGCTACGTATGCGTGTTTTGTTTTTTCCTGTAAATATACTCATGGTGTGGTGCGTCGGCTTTCTTGGCTGCACGACACACTATCGTGTGTCTTGATATTCATTATATAGCAATGGTTCTATTAGAACATTATGCATATGTGAGCTGAACTAACAAATCCTGCACCTATTATGCTAGATTAATGCTCAATGCCATTTCCAGCAAATTATGCCCCAAATTTTGCTAGCATAGCACTTATGATGATGCATTACACCATGCACACACGCATACAAGCACACATTCTAAGCACATGTACATGTTGTGACACAACCTTTCAACCAATCTATGCAGGTGCCACACACAGACACACAACACAATCACTCCACACCTCTACGAGGTGAAGACAATGTTGAGGATACACCAGTAAGATCCCAGTTGGTCCCTCTCCTTGATACTGGCTGCTACATGCTCTGAACAACTGTTCATAGTGACCTATCCGATGAGATAATAAAACATATTGTCTGTGCTGTACACACCTCCAACAGTTCTCTTATCTCCAATACTAGGGGATAGTCTTGATACACACACCAGACAATGTAGCAGTTGCCTCTATTTTCCGGATATGAGTAAATAATTTGGATACGTCCGCTACTATATGCCAGCAGCATATTAAACAATTCCGTTACCTTGTTGTCTACGAAGGTCTCCATTATAGCATCCAACATAGATGACTTTACAACTTCCATCGTTGTCATTACCTCTAACTAAGCTCTACATTCGTGATGTTTATTATCGTCGCTCAGTTGCCATGGTGTAATAAATACCTTATGCGCTTGTTGGACAATTTTAACAGGCGCGTATTTTACCGGTACTGCTAGTATGAAAAGAAGTTCTCTACATGAAAGTCACGAGGTTCATAAGAGAGTAAGATTAAGATCATCTAGTTCTGATGACGCGTTCACAAGTAAGACAAGAGATATTCGTTTTGTGTGTTTTATTTCACTAATTACTGGTGTAATTTCATAAACGAATTCCATAAATAACCGTTGCCACTAGCAACCAGTTGTGAAAAGTAACTTTGTACCTTGCCATGCCCACAGCTGTTCTCACTGTGTGGTCATTGTGTTGCCTGAAGTATCACATGCCTTTATTAAATTATTATTTGTTCTGTACTTGTACATATTTTCACAAAATAAAAGACTAGCATATGTCACATTTTTTAGTTTGTAGTTTCCCGTATGACCATACTTTATCTCTGTGAGATTGTGAGGGGAAACATTTGCCCCTTCTGACCCCCTCACATAGATAACATGAATAACAACTAATTCAAAATTGTCATATCTCATGACTTATTATGCTACTCTATTAAAACTTTTGGATGTTCACACCTACAAATTGACATGTGACATTTTCGATGTGGCTTTCCCCTACATAGGGGCAACTGTTTTCCCCTCACACAAACACAAACTTAAGAATACCATACCATATAGGAGGAAGTTTCAGTGGGCAAAACTTTTTCAGTTTTGTCTAGAAACTGTGAAAATTTCCCTTTATGACTATGGACAGTGACACACAATCCTGATAAGTGGATGTGGCTCACGAAAGAAGCTGGGCTGCTGCAGGACTTTCCACATGCATTGTCAAGCAAATTAACTTACTTCACATGTTGGGTCAGACCCGACTGATACTCATCACAAGTAGTAACATTCATGTGGAGCCACACCCATTTATTAGTAAAGGTGTGTTGCAGCAGTCTGAAGGTATCCAGTCATATTCACTTTCTGTGTGCACAAACTATGCCCAATGTACCAATTAATCATTAGGTGTATGTATGCATCATAATTGTCATGGGCCACTTATCAGGAATGTGCTTTGTTTATGTAAATGGCTATACGCTTTCTGTGGGTGCTGCCATACTTTTATCTACTGTGAAAGTTAAAAGTTTGTTTGCCTCTATCGTGAAAGTTTTGCCCATCGAAACCATCCCTCTATTATGGTATATCATATGGCCTACATGTGCCATCCTTTTAAAACCTTTAGATGAGCAACTGTTGTTATATTGTTTATCTTATGTGTGATTTCCTGATTACATGTGTGCAATTTGATATAGATACAGATATTCCCAGCGATGCTGAGGCCTCCATTCGCTTCCTCACATCTCAATTTCCATTGGATGCATTTGAACAACGATTACCACCAATCATAATGAAGCACCAAGTCTACAGCCTTGTAGAGGACAAAACCGAAGCTGACAGAGAATTAGTGAGATCTTGTAATTTATACTGTATTTTAAATACAACTTACTAGATGATGCTAAAGGACAATGGAACAATTCGTCTCTTTAAACTGGGTAATGTAGCTGATGAATTTGCTGTTTGTTTCACAAGTGATTACATCAGTTTTATTGAGAGAACGATTAAACATGGTAACCCAGCTGTTAAGATATTTATAACATCTGTGCTGCCACGCTGTAAAGATGTCAGTGTGTCTAAGACAGCCTTACTGACTGAGGCTAGATTGAGTGAAGCAGATATATCGTAAGTGTAGTGTGCTGTGGGCACATACACATGTATAGTACATCTTATTTCTTGGGGTCTACGACTACAACTTCGCTATAAACTTACTGTAAGATCTTACTTATCTTCACTGTTTCCTTGGGATCATTCATGCCTGCTTGGGATTTGGTTGGTTTGTCGAACTCCATTTTTTGTGGTTGAACTTTACATGGTTTGCAGTCCTCACATTGACTCTCATAAAGGACAATAGTCAAAATACTGGTCAACTTTACACCTTTGATTTCACACACTTTGAAATCAAACATGAAATGGCTGCAATGATGTTGATAATAATAAATGCACAGAGTTATTCAACCACACAACCACACGTTACAAAAACTGTTGTGATGTTTATGCTACTTGTTTTAGGTTTCTAGTAAACTGTGGTTTACTAGTAGTCAGGGACATTGGGAAGGCAGCTAGCTGGTGGTTCGCTATACCTGGTGTGGGTCTCTTTGTACGGCACCTCACGAAGGGCCGCAGTGCTGTTCTACAGATGATCAAGAGAGCAAAACATCAGGAACTACTGCAGTCAGAGCTGGAGGCTCGCAAATTGTCAGTATCAAAGCTTGGCATGGACTATCATTTGCGTGATATCTTAGGAGCTGAGTTGGTCCGTAGGTATGTATGTGTTTGCAAGAACTTACCTGTGCATTTGTTTGCGTATGTGAATATCGTCCTCATTATTAAGGTGTCTTGATATTTTAGATCAATTTTGAGACATTGTATAAATTATGCTGGGGCCCTACACTTTTCAACCAATTGCATTAGAGTGGGAAAGAACTACTTACAGTAACTAGGTACAGGCTGAGTCCTAAATAGAAGTTTTAGTCTTTGTGGTGGCATCTCTGTGGAAACCAAAATTGTGTGCCTGCTTTTATTGTGTATATACAGTACCCTTCAGTTTGTCAGATCTTTGTGACCTTTGTTTATACTAAACTTATTGACCTACTCATTGTTCTCTAGTATTGATACTACCTCTGGGCCATTGCTGCGGCTGATGGAGGAGCCAAAAAAGAAAAAGAAAAGATAATTCCACCTGTATTTATTCAGTAACCAATGTGTATAATATATTTTTGTGTATAATATACTATGAATGCCAGACTATTATTACATCATTTCATTGAGCAATCCATTAAATATTGAATTTTGTGAGCAGAACAAATTGGGAAAGTGAGGGATAGTAAACTGTCATTCCCATTAAGTTTTGGCCAGATATGATTAATGTGATTTGCAAAGGTTTGGCTACACTGGTGTTTCGTGATTTAGTGTCTCTTGTGCGAGGGGAATCACCACTAATGGATTATTCTTTTAAAGTGATTGTGATACTATACCCCATTTGAAATTATCAACCTTGGTCACCTGTTGTATGTGATTAACACTGTTAAGTACAACCTCAAGACTACTTCAATGGGTCCTGTGGTTTCACTGTGCATCTTGCACAACAGTAAGCAAAGTACATTGCTAATGATAGTAATCCCCCATAATAGTACAGTGTGCACAAAATACAATGTTAATAACAATCACATAATACACATTATCTTATATTTAGTTAGTGATATGACACTGGTACAGAAATAAATATAATAATGTATATACTCACAGCACAAACTAGAAACACTTGCGATGGATGACAGATGGGCCAGACTCATCATAGTCTCCTTTATAAATAAATGATGATGGATAAGTTCTCAGTGAAGCAAAACTTGAAGCAGATGCCCATGCTGCATGCTGTCGTTTCGGTTGAGCAATAACGTTTACTGTCATGGTGGACGGTGCCAGTTTGGTAATCTCTTTCTGCAACCTGTCAGCAATACCTGGGAACAAGGTATTTCCCCCAGCCAGGACAATGTTGGCAAACAGGTCCTTGTGAATCTCATCACTGGATTTCATAATAGATTCATAGCACAGCTCATGAATACCAAGTGAACTTATTCCTATAAGTGATGGGTTAAACAAGACCTCAGGACACTGGAATCTCTCCTTGTCAATTGTAATATGTTCTCCATTGGGACACTCATACGATTTGGGGTTGTTATTGGAATCAGTTGAAGTAGCTATGTAGCATAGTTTTTCCTTAATTTCACTCACTTCTTGATACTTAAGGGAACAATTTGGATATCGATCATGTAAAAGTTTTTCAAGATAGGTTGTTAAATTACGCCCAGCTACATCTAGTTGTGTGTTCGGGTAAGATACCAAGGGATAGCCCTCATAAATAGGAACAACATGAGACACGGCATCCCCAGACTTGACCACAACACCAGTTGTACGAGCTGACGCATACAAAGAAAGCACATCTCGGTTGCCAATTGTCATTCCTGGTACTCTGAAGGTTTCAAACATAATCTGGGCCATCTTTTCTCGCTGAAGTTTAACATTGCCTGAACACTCTGAGTCTGTCAACATTACTGGGTGGTCTTCAGATGACACATGAAGTTCATTGCAGAAAATATAATGCCATATCTAAAATGATAACAAGTCAACATCGAAGTATGGCTAATTATTTCACAGCTTACCTTTTCCATATTGTCCCAGTTATGAATGATTCCATGGTCAATGGGGTACCTCAAGTTAAGGATATCATGTTTCGTCTGAGCCTCATGGCCTATGTAACAATCTACTGATCCCTGCAAGTGAGGTGTGCCCACAACAGATGGGAAGACAATTTTTGGATTGATGTCACCATCATAGCCAGCCCTGATCTGATATGAGCCATGATCCACAATAACAGCTCTAGCTTCATCCAAGTCTACACTACCAATCTATACCACAATGAAATGATTTTCATTACATTTATGGCGTGTATACCATACATAAATTCTGGTTGTACAAACAATACTGAGTAGAAAAATACTATTTACAGCAAAACGACTTGACAAAATGCTATAAATGGAACAGTCACTTGCACTGTTTGGATAATTGAGGGTTCTGAGATTCTGTAACTAGTTGGGTTTGATTTGTGTATGTACATGACATGGATCACTTAGAGTCGAAGAACACAAATGTACTTACTTCTTTCTTCCGTCCCCTTAGCTTTATAGGACGGCGTTGATTATCATCAAGTGGACTGGAGTCTATGAACGAAGGAAGTATTATCACTGTAAATTCACAGGCATTCTACTTTACACAGTACTTTATTTCACAAGCCCAAATATTAAATCAGGAGCTTAATGAGGTATAGAATGGACATGATTCACACATCATAAAGATTACATTGTAAAAGGATGAAGTCAGAAAATTTTAGAAGGTAAGGCAAGCCTGACTGCTTAAAGTAGATTAGAGTATCTCAATCTTCGGCAATACTAATTCAGATTCAATTTTTACTGAGGCAGCTGCCTCACTGGTAGCTATGTAACTGATTAGTGCAATGAAAATGGTGACTATGGTAATAAATTTGATGACATTGATCAAGCTTTCATTCTATATACAGTCACGAGGACATAATAAGACTTTTGTGTTACCAAGTTTTAGTAACCTGCAGTATAGATTTAGCAGTAGTGGGTCTAGATGGGTTCCTTCAGATCGACCTGAAATGCTTTCAACAAGTTGCTATGATTTTTAAAATATAAAAAGGAATTTTCTCCTGACTGACTGAGTAACTATCTGTAGTTTAACCAAAACCCTCAGCTTGGTAGCAGTTTAACTAGCTCAGTATAGTTACAGTAATAATTTATCATGGCAAACAAGTAACAACCTGTTATATTTCAGTCATATGCATGCAATGATATCAACTAATCCCCCTTCATCACAATAATCAAGATACTCTATTAAAGCAGTCAAGTAACTACTCTAATAGGACTCCTTTTGCCCTATGGTTAGACAGCACAGTGTGATTATACTCTAAAAGTAGCCTAAAATCCAACCTTAGAGCATCCAAAATCTCTAAATTTTCTGGGGACATGTCCCTGGATTGCTTCATATTTTTTGTAAGCATTTACAACAATATTTTCAGAAACCTCGACCCCTTTTACAAATCTGCCACTGTAATGGTAGCACCACTTATTAGCATACCTGACTCTTTCGTTTCACTTTCAGTTACCTATGAATAGAAAACTAATAACATTACAGTGTATTGCTTATACCTACTTTGTAAGATATCTGTAAAATGGATTTATTGTGAGGTGAACAGTTGCTCTGCCCCTAATGGTGCTACATTATATGCACTACAATACACTGCTTGTCAGCATCACTGTGAATGTGACACTGAGTCACATGTGTTTATCATGCTCAGTCAGAATGGATGACTCACAGGATGTTTGTAGTAACTGGCATAGTATTAATTGCATACCTCTGTGTAGACCTATTACACTGGATTAAAGGAATCTACCCTCATTTCTTAACAGTGGTTTAGATTGGATCACATTGTCTTATACTGTGCTAGCTACTGCTTCTATGCACACTAGCTGATGTTATTGATCTTGGTAAGTAGTCATGCTGTATCTTGCATAATAATTCTAAATAAAATTTTGCCTACAACTGGATCGAGCTGTAGGTTGACCCGTAGGTTGATGTACGTGCCCGATTCAGTTTCTGGCATGCAATACGCAGGACCACAGATCTCATGGACCCAGGCACCAGTGTATCAATCGGCAAGGGGGTAGCGGCACGCTCTAGCAGTCTGACGCTTCATGCAGACTGCAGTGCTTGCCAACACTGAGTAGAGTACAGGCCCAGTAGCTAAAAAAACTATTTTTTACAACTAGCCCAAACCTGAGACTGGGTGGGGGTAGTACATATAAACAAAATTTTCTTTGTGTTTGAATTACATATTTTGTATTTTGTGTTCTATATTGTCACGATTGTTGTGTAGCAAAATGTCAGTGAAGGGAATAATTGAAGGGATTTCAGGGGAGTGTGGGAGCATATTTACCTAATTGAAACATAATTGTGGTGAAATTGAATCTGGAAACAATTTGAGATATAAGTGACTGAGATCTGGAACTAGGAAATAGCAAACAAACTAAGTACAAGTCAATTCTTTATTGTTTTAAAAGATTTTAAGGCAATTTTTATATCAATAGTGAACTGTGAAAATGACCATAACCATAAGTTACAATTTTAAATTAGTGGACCATAAGTGGAAAATTTTTGACAATGGCAATCTCAAGACTGGATCTTGAGGTACTTTTGTCAAATCCCTGTAAACATGCGCAGCACATGTACGTAATTTTTGACTTTATTCTTTTCTGTGGTGCAGCTTGCTATTTAGTCTGACTTTTACAACTAACCAAAAGTCATTTACAACTAGTTTTTTGGCCACAACTAGCCCCTTTTTTTAGCCCCTGAGTACAGCAGATGTACAGCCTTAATATCTGTAATATCCCTGTTGTTCACCTTATTATCTGAAACGGTATTATTGCTTCCGTCATGCTGTGCAGCGTCCTTTGTTGCCATTAACCTCACACTCCTCCGGTCCAGCGACTCACTCAGTCGTCCGCTTAGACTGAGAAATATTAAATAGGCGCCTATTATTGGGCGTGTACCATATCACGTGCACATTACATCTGCAGATTTCTAAGCTGTGGAACTACTCCCTGTCCCTGTAAATGCAAAGGCACTTGTACCCGACCCGACTCAATATATTTCTATAATCAGCTGCAGTTTGCAAAGTAGCATGTCTCTAGCCTATGATCTAGGAAGCTATGTTACTGAAATTAGTTTCTGACCTATTCCACTGATATGCTAAAGTAGTTATACAAGCCGAGTAAAGCCTGGCCTGTTGAGGTAGATGCTGGACTTGGCTATATTGGGATTATTGGCCAACAAACAATACTATACCTACTGGCACTTAAAACTTAGGCTATATCTATAGCTAGTTCACAGTAACTTCCTGAAGGATACTCAGTATTTTCTTGACAGTTTAGCTCATGAATTTTTTTCCCAGCTTACTTTGGCCCCTTTTCTGTTACACCTTTTCAGCTATAAGTCTAAGTCCTTGAAATTAGGTAATCCTAAGGCTGCAGCATATGATTGCTGTCAGACCTTCAAGCGTTAATAACAATAACAATGGCATGCAGTACCCAGAAATATGGCTGTTGTGAAAGTGACACTACTTCATCAAATAGAAACTATAAATCCCCATAACAAAAATTATAAGGAATCTATAAATGATGCATCACGTACACACAAATAAGCACTTAATTTTGTCCACAGCATTGCGGCTTTTAAAACATAATAAAATATATAATTCAGCAGTGAACAACTGCTGCAATAATTAATCCATAGCACTTTCATGCACTAGATGCACTTGTGATGGACAATGGTTGGACCATTCTCATCATAGTCTTGTTTGCTGATACACATTTGAGGAAAGTGTGATGAACAACCCAACAATGAACCACCTAGCCATGTGAACTGTTTCCGTGCTGGAGGAGCAATGATCTTGATCTTTGCTGTAGATGGTGCCAGTTTGGTAAGTTCTTCATGCAACCTATCAACTATTCCTGGGAACATAGTATTCCCTCCTGACACCAAAATATTAGCATATGGATCTCCTCATCACATTTCATAATAGCCTGATAGCAAAGTTCATGAATACCAGGAGAATTAATGCCTATAAGAGATGGATTAAACAAGACCTCAGGACACTGCCATTGTTCCTTCTCAATAGTGACATATTGTCTGTCAGGACATTCATATGACTTGGGGGTGTTAGTAGAATCAGTTGATGTAGCAACATAGCAAAGACGTTCCTTTATGTCAGATACTACATTAGGGTTAATGGGATAGTTAGGATAACGTTCTTGCAAAATTTTTTGAAGATGGTTGTTTATATCACGTCCACCTAAATCTAGTTACATACATGCATGAGGGATGTAGTGACTGTTATACACAGGAATGATGTGTGATACTGTGTGCCCAGAATTGATAGCAATTCCAGTTTCTAAACTCCACCCCCGCAAAGACAAGGGATCCTCACAGGCTACATACATTGCTGGAATTTTGAATGTTTCAAACATAATCTGAGTCATCTTTTCTCTGTGAGGCTTGGGGTTGTTTGGAGGCTCTGTCAATAGCACCGGATACTACATGAATTTATTATGAAAAATATGATGCCAGATCTAAAAAAAATTATATTGTTTATATATTATGTAATTATTTCTCTTACCGTTTGCATGTCATCCCAATTTTGAACAATCTCATGATCAATGGGATGAGTTAGTTCGAGATCAAGACCATTTTTATATTTATACTCAGCTTCATCACCTACAAATTTCTTTGCTTCCATTGATTCCTGTGCATGAGGCGTTCCTACTATATACAGAAGGAAAGACAGATGTGGGATGATCACCAGCAGCAAAACCAGCTTTAATATGATATGATCCATTCTTCACAACAACAATGACATCATCATCATCATCATCATCATCATCATTATCAGAGCCTTGACAGTCAGTCTGTGTGTGTACAACATAAAAATACTGAACCAAAAATTAAAAAAGTGTATAGCTAGCTGTACAAAACCAAACAAACTAGTATATTAAAATTTAATAATGAAGTAGGGATCCAAGTGATAAAAAATTAAACAAGAGATGAATGATGGTATTACAGCATAACTGGGTGGGAAAATGCATTGAACAAATAATTATATGCTATAATATGCCAATCTAGCCACCGAGCTATGCTGTAATATCATCATTCATCTCTTGCTTCACTACTTTTTATCACTTGGATCCCTACTTCATTTTGAGTTAATTATTATAATTTTATATACTACTAGTAACTTTAGTTTTTTTAACCAAAACATCTCATATGTTTGGTTAAGTTGTAGCATAGTGAAATTATAAGTAAATTACTGTACTAAAAGCAATCTACAGTGTTCCCTTGATTATCCGAACCTCTATTATCCAAACACACTCGATTATCCAAACAGTAGATATGACTGCTGTATTAGAGTATTTTGTCTAAGGTGCATGTTCTATTAGAGTATTTAAATCAATGGGCTTTGATTATCTACACATGCCTTGGTCACAAGGGGGTCAGATCATTGAGGGAGCACCGTATTAAAGTGATAAAATTAAATTACGAAAAGGCCACATGTGAACTTGAGAAGTTTGCGAAGATTTTACTATACTTTGTTCTTGGCAAAATGTACTGGCATATATGTCCAATACATTTCTATTGAAAAAAGCTATTAAAACTATAAAACAACTATTAAAAGTGAAATTCATTATTGTGTACCACCTACCTTGTGTCTGTTTAGTAGCTTTCTGGGTGTGATATGTCTAGAGCAACTCTTTGCAAGCACAATGATGCCAATTCATGGAAATTTTGGTGCCTCAAACTGGCCTCAACCAATGCAGTGTACCAAATTCTTCCACACCTTTTATATTGGGTATCTTGGGGCTATGTAGTGAATGGCATAATGACCCATGACACACGTGATAGATGACTCAGATTCCGGATTTGGAAAGAGCAGAGAATGGTAATTAAATGAGCTATAGCTAGAAGGAAATCAGAGGAAATTTAAGCACATCATTTTGAGGTTGAAAATTACTTTCTTGTTCTTTGGTGAATTAAATGGCAAACATTTGGAATATACCCATTAACCCCCACTACATTAGTGTTATACTGAAATAAAAACATTGTGAATTAGCTCTACAGGTTAGTTTGTGAATTTAGGTTTCACAATGTTTCATCTCCATATATAATTATATTATAACGGAGGTGCTAATGCATCCCTACTATCTTAGAAACCAATTCTCAATATTCTAGTAGTCCATAGTTAGGGTCTGGGTTCAGCTTTAGCTAGTAGTGTTTGGATTAGATCACTATATATTTAGCAGCTGGCATAGTGGTTAGGATAATGAAAAGTGATGAAATTGGGCTCAGAAACCTCTACATTGTTTTTCTTTTTTTAAAAGTAAAGTCACAAAAGGCATACCCTGAAATTTACAGCACTTCTGCTAACGTCCATTTTTCCTCAAATGAATTTTATATGCACATTTGTTGGTTGTGTCATGCCATAGATCCTGTTGCCTAACCAGTTATCTCATATGATCATATCATGTCAAATCGAGATACGTACCCTAACCAGCTATGGTATCATGATACACACACTTGACAGTTGAGTTGAGGTCACCAAAATGGTAACCCACAGATATAGCATTGAACACTCACTAGTTGAGTCACTATGAAACGTTTTCTTTATCTCAGTTTGGGTAAAGGTAAGTTTATACTAATTTCACAATGCTTCATGCCTGTGGGTACCCTTGCACGTATATGTTGATAACCACAATTGGTTCCACAGATAGTAGCGCACCCTCTACTAAGGAATCATTTCTCACAATTGGTAGTCCAAAGTCAGGGTTAGGGTTTGGGTTCAGAATATAGGCTAAATCACTATTTCCATATTATCTTGCATTAAAGTACATCTACTCCATGTACACTGAGTTTTGGAATGATTTGGACACTTTTATAATTATACCTGTGCGTTATAATCACATATGATTTCTGCACAGTACACAATACAATAATAATAGTCTAAAATTCAGTGTTCTGATAGCTGGTAGCGGTGGTACAGTGGTTAGGGCTCTGATGCATTACGAAAAGTCCTGGGATGGAGCTCAGAAATCTCACATTTTATTTTCATTTTTATTACCAAGTTTTAAGCTAAAGTCACAAAAGGCATCAAATGTTGTGAAATTAGTGCTACTTGGTAGGTAAAGGATACCCTAGGCTGCGAACGATACACCACACATTTAAGAAATCTACTGAGTTGACTACAGGGGCATAGCCAGGATTTTTAGAAGGGGAATTCCAACAGCAGTATTGAGTTACCAGAAGCTAGGGGTACAGCCCCCAGCTGCTGAGAGACTTTCATGAATCAAAACTCAGCCAAATTGCTATATTTTATGCAAGAAGTACATTAACTATAGTGCATATAAGTACCCCTGGTAGTACTAGATAAAGCTACCTAGAGGAAACAGACAGGACACATATAGTAATCTGCAAGTGATAGTTATCTCACTGGTATAGGAGCCATGAATCCACTGATACAAATGATACAATCAAAACAGTACAACTGCAAATATGCGTAGCATGGGTTCATTTTGCATAACACAAGTTATAAATTACTAGACTTTAAACACTGCACACCAAAGCTATATAGCAGTTTAAGGTCATGCATTTAATGTTAGAATGCCTGAAAAACTTCACTAATGAAGTCCTTAACATATGGATATTTACATGCATGTTCTATTAGAGTATACGTGACTGTTTTATTAGAGCATATCGATCTTTTTAACAAGTTTTGAAGAGGGCTCATGTTCCCTCTGTAAATCCTTCCCTGTGAGAGATGAATGCAAGCCGAGTTAATCAATTGTTGTGCTGTGCCCTCGGCTGTACGTGCCATAGGTAGTATAGTATGACTATACTATCTATCATAGGCGGCGGAAAGGGGGGCTAGGGGGCTTAGCCCCCCCTCAGAATGATATCACACCGAAATTGTCTTTCTTGGAGTGGGGCTGAAAACTTTGATAAAGATCGCCGTCGAGATACTCTAATAAAGCAGTCACTCTAATAAAGTGGTCAGCCAGTGTGTAGTGAGCTATGTAAGGATTTTTACGTATAGTTTATCAGCTAGAAATGGTAGCTGGTGAGGTGGAAAGCTCTTGTCAGTTGGTTGTGACCTTTTTTTTTGGGTCTCACCTTACCAAACTATAGAAATAAGTCTGGGTCACCCCAGCCCCCCTCATATCAACTACTTCCTCCGCCGCTGCTATCTATGGCTGTGCCATACACTATATTACTCACTCATTTTGTTCTACCACACTAAATGGTGTGTTAGGGTATTATAATTACTGTAAACTCAGAAGTCTAAATTTTACCGTGGCAGGGGGGTTCTTGAACCCCCCTCCCTACGCCCCTGGACTATCGTCGAAATCTCAGGCAAGACACATGTCATACCAGTACACTGCTTTCTGCAGTAATGTTCAAGGTCGGATGTCACAGTAGACGTGACTTTGCATCACCCATCGTCACTACTGTTTTACGCCGAGTTGGAAGAGGTATAATAAAATTTGTTACGCGTTTATTTCTAGGCGCAGGCACAGTAACTAGATTATTAAATCACCTGCATGCTATTTTCCCATCATCATATGATGCACAGGCATCTCATAATTATTTACAATTGACAACTAAGGAAGAACAAGAAAATGTCTACCATCTTCACTGTTCAATTCAATTCAATTATTAGCTTTATAGTGCAATGTTACAGGTGTACATGGTTGTACAACAATAGAAGTGAGTTTGTATACAATTGCACTAAAGGTAATCTGGTAAGTACCAGATCCCATAATTTAAATTAAGTACTTATCATTACTTATATAATTACAATTAGCTGCTAAATGAATCAAAGTTAGGTGGCTTGGGATGTTTGGAGCAGATGCTACAAGGACATGTAAAATGGAAACTATGCTGGTTGTCTGGATCGAAGTTTCTTGTAAAATGCTGCCATAGGATTTTAGTTAGTTGAAATTTAATGGTAACAAAGGGTTGAGTTAGGTCAATTACTGGTAAGCTGTTGAAGGTTCGAGGAAGTCTGTTGAAGTAGAAGTTTTTTGTTGATTAGATGATGTATAAATATGTTCAAGTTTGTTACTGGAAGAAGACCTAGTAGAATGATGACAGAATTTGATGAAGGTCTGGATGTTGAAATGATCAGATGGATTTTGAATTGATTTTATGAAAAACAGAATGTCACACTGGTCATAAATATACATTAATGGTAGTAGGTTGAGCTTGATAAGGCGAGTTTTATAATCAGAAACATAATCGTTGAGGATGTATTTGGTAGCTCGGCGCTGTATTCTTTCAAGAGCAGAGATATCTTGGATAAGGTAGGGATGCCACAATGGGGAACAATACAGAAGCTGAGACCTTACTAGTGCTATGTACAGAGTTCTTTTAGTTGTAGTGTTAATAGAATGGCTGAATGTACGTCTAAGCAATCCTAGGGTTCGATAAGCTTTGGATGAAATGTGGTGATAGTGGTTTCTCCAGGACAGGTCAGTAGATAGAATGATACCAAGGTCACGATGGGTGTTACTAGATATTATTGAGGAATCGTCAATGTTGTAAGAAGTTGGGAACTTTGTATTAAAGGAGAGGTGAATAGCTAGCTATCTGAACTGATGAACAGCTGTACCAGAAGAGCTCATGCCCAAATATTGACATTCCGTATGTTTCATTGTCAATGAGAAAACAAGTCATGCTGTTTAAGCAGGAAATTCTGTATTTTACACCTCAACTAAACACTTTTTGACCACAAGTGCTCCATACAGTGCATGCTTTCCTGTGCTATCAGAGCACCACACATTATTAATGACATTGAACACACACATGCAGTTTCAGCTACATGCAGTTTATGCTTGTGTCAGTTTCCTGGCTTCCAAGAATGGTCATGTAGCTAGGGTTTCCGACAAGCAACTCCAGCCTGGCTAAATTGTTAAAAAGTTTATGGTCATGGTCTGCCAGTGGGACAACCTATAGGGTGTATTTTAAGTAATAACTCCAATGCATAAACTGTTGAAGGGCATCACTTAAGGTGGCGATAAAGCAATGACGCGCACAAGAAGCCATAGCAAATACATATGACGTAACATATCATATACTACGTAATTTGTGGTAAATCAGGCGGGGGCTAATTCGGCGCAGAACCATAATAAACTTACCAAGCGTAAAAACAGCCACGAATAACAGGTGAGTTGTTAGCAAAAACAACAAGCAGCTGCTGTTACACATTTCAGGTGGAATGTAACTCACCTTTACAACAAATTGACAACCTTGACAACGTGAAAACAAGCGCTACTAATAATTATTATTTGTTTCGACTCACCTTACAGCCTGTTACAAACATTATCTTTTCTCTGTAGACACGGGTTGAACAGCCACGAAACCTCGTATGAATGGTAAGCAATAGTGTCTGAATAATTCTACGTATCGGTATATCATATGTCCATTCTATGGCTTCTTCGCTTGGTGCGAACGGTGAAACAAGGCTATCATCTGCTTTTAAACGCCATATATTTCGACTTGTAAATCGCTTCCACTTATTGATACGTAGGATGATTCTTGTAATAGTATGCTTTCATCATGTGAAGTATTGGAGCTAAAACTTGAGGTTATTGAGAGATAACGCGTCTTCTGTGGTCCACTAAGTACCACCGATTTCTTGGTTTGAGAGCAGTTCTACGCTTTATACTCTCTACGAATGATAGATTCCTGTATGCATAGTTTATGTGTATGCAAAATTAAGTACTAGCTTTCAATATGTCTTAAATTGAGACCATGTTGAGACACAGCAGATTGTTGTCAAGAATGCGCGTTATTACTTTAGCGCCACCTTAAGCGTATTTACAAACCCTGTAATAATATAGTGGCAAGTCTAGAGCCGCATGTGACACTGGACATAACCAGTGACATATAATTTATAGCAACTCCACTGCTATATATTAACATTTTCATAGTCCATAAAATAAAGGTTGTTTTAAGGTAAAAATTAGGGAGTTGGATACCTGGCAGCAGTGCATGGTTAGAAATGTATTTTTAGCGATTGCACATTTACCTCCTATAAACATGTTTGTTTTTACTGTATGAGATCACAGAAAAAAAATTGATACATTTTATGTATACGAAATTTTATAGTTAGCCAATAAGACTTGCCCTTTGCACATTTGTTTCTGGCTTATACAACCGCATGGACTCACCTGTTGACTTGTAATCAACTTTGGACACAAAATTAAGGTCATCAAATTTTGCTCTACCCTTTGATGCCTCCACACGTCTACATTTTGCATGATGTGACTTGACAAACTACCTCTGAAAACATGAAACAGTACATGACATCAAACAAAATCCTTGCTGCTAGCTACATTATCTGATTTTGCTGCACTCCAAGATCCATAATGAACAATATACTCTGATTGGAAGAAATGCCATGTTTCCAGGAATTGCTGACAGATTGCAGAATGAAAATTCTGCTTTGGCACCACCTGAAATTAAAATCAATGCTCCAACAGAAATGTTTGGATTTTGGTGGATCCAGCAGCCTCAAATTCAACATTCTTCACAAATTGGTATCAGTAGCTCAGACAGCATGCAAGAATGATATGTGGTCAAGCTGCTAATGCCTGCTATTGTACACTAGGAGACATACTATTCATCATGTCACACCATACACGCTATTGTGACGATGTACATATATACAAGCTAAACACCATACAACATGCAGAACTTATCACAGAAGAGGAAGTTGACTAATTCACCTTTTACAATCTCAAATAATGCTAACTGATTATTCTGATATGCATACTGTGACTGTATTACTGTCAGTTATCATAACATTATCATTTGAGAACTATATCAATTGTGGGATGGAATGCCAAAAACTAAAACTATTTAAAAAAGAATGTAACTATAGCTACAGCTGTTTAAACATACATGAGGTCTTGGCAAAAGAAACCACCACACAAAATAGTATAGCATTGATACTGCTAGCTTAAAGGAACTGCATGCATGTGGTTTCCACTATGTGACATTAATTTAGTATGATGTATACAACTGCAACAGAAATTGTTTTCACTTATGTCATGAAGGAAAGATGTTCAACTTACATATCAACATTATTAATTTTATCATTATACTGTACACAAATAGATATACACAACTCTTTCTTTCTCTTTATATACATAGTGCTACAAATTCATGTCTCTGTTGTCTGGTGTAGGTCTCTGGTCTTGGCAGATAGTATCAGTGAATGGTATACAAGTGAGATACTGACATGCATAACAGTTTGGCTGAACCACATAGAACAGAATGAAGAATAACGTGTACAGGGCAACAAAAATTGGAATACAAATTGCTACCAAAAAAATCTTGATCTTCCTAAACTTGTCCTTTTGACCTTTTATGACGTGGTAGTCTTCTCCTTCATAGAGAGGATAGTATGGCACAAAGATGGCACTCAAAAGGAAGCCAGCTACAAGACCACCAAGGTGAGCAAAGTTATCCACATAGGGGAACAGTCCTAGTATGAGGACAACAAGGATGATGGCTGTGAGCTTGGCAATTTCATAAAGAGGATGGTTAAATCGTTTCCACTCTAAAATGATATAAACTATCAGTGTTGCCATGGTTCCCATGATGCTACCAGCAGGACCAACCTGTAGAAACAAAAAACAAGTAAGCACATATATATATACACACTTCACTGTATGTTATATTTGAGTATTACAATCATATGCATGCTCTGAATAAGCATACAATAGAACATCTCTATTTGATACCTAGGACCATGCTAAAGTTCCCTATAGAGAACTGTGTTGATTATGTACTTATGCAATTGAGAAGCAAGTGTCCTGAGTATCAAGGTGTCAAATTTTGAGTAGCTGGTGATAAAATCTGTCAAGTCAATACTGTAACTCTGTCCTACTATCAAATAGTACAGTGGTACTGTTTAAGTAGGAATAACTGCGAAAATGATGCACATCGCCTAAAATGTTGCCTTTAAAAATCATCTTAGAGACATCTTACATTACAAAAATTACGGAGTATTATTAGTCCACCAAATACAGCATTAAAAACAAGAAAACACTTACAGGTGACTGGACATAGAATTTTAAACAAATCGTCCAAACTCAAATTTTTGCTTGCCACAACACATTTGCAAGGCTGGAGGCCAAACAAAGCAGCATACGGCCACCATTTTATGCCACAATAACAAAATCACCAGTGGCATGTGCATTTTGGGGTTCCAACCCTCTGCACGTTGTCTTTCAATCAACCTGGTTGCCCATCTTGAAATCGTATTGAGGCATTAATTTCCATATCAGCACTTTCCTTGAGCAACACATTTAGACGCCATAAAATTATTATTTAAAGTGCTTAAGCTACTATAAAAGGTACTGAACAGCTGTAACTTTTTATGTCCATTAACAATCTAACACTTGGAAAATGTCTACCTCTGAAGTTGTGCAAAAGTATATTTGCAACTATACAGTTACGACAGAACACGAACTACTCCATAGAACATTCAAATACTCTAATAGAACAGTCTCCTCGGAATGGCACACTTACCACTGGTAAATAAGGAATGAATGTTCCACTAAAGATGTTACCAGCAAATCCACTACCAAGGTAGATCAGACCAATCCTGAACCATCCGATGTGCTTCTCAACATCTCTCATTATGAGGGCATGGAACACGATAGTGAAGAGGAGTTGGATCCAACTAGAAATAAAATATTACACACCTTATCAGGCTACACCATAACCATCATGACAAAGGTCATGTCACCATATCTATATATCCAATAGAATGGGAATGGATCGGAATTTTACTATTACTGGCTCGACCCAGTCATGTGATTTGTAGAATCATTACCAGGTCTGGTTGATGTTAATGACCACTACAGGGTTACTATCATACAGTACGATAGTACTGCTGTATAGCAGAGACCACAAAGGAGTAGGCGTGGCCCACAAAATAACATTATCCAAAAACCAGCCTCAATATTCTCTGAGGACGATGAGGCAGTATTGGTTAGGTAAAACTAAGCCCAAACAAGCTTTCAGATTGACCCGAAATACTTTCAACAAGTTGCTATGGAATTTAAAAAAAAAATTATTTAATGAAACGTTTTACTGACTGAGTAACTGACTGATGCCTTCAGACAAGCGTAACTCGATAACAGCTATGGCTATGGGCTTGATTTTTTCACTGTTTGGCGTCACTTCTGCCCGAGAGGTGCCTTTTGGCATACCGCAGTGCGTACAATGCATTCTTCATGGACTTACCAGTGTCCTCCTTTGTGTCCCATTCATCTTTGCTGATAGTGAAAAGTGTCGATTTGGCAGTAGCACGTGATGGCTTCCCTTTGTAACGGGAATCGTCAGTGGTATTTTGATTGCAGAGGTGCTTTTTGAACAGTTCTTGATTTGTACTGCTGCATAACAGGTTGAACATAGCTGACAACGAAGCGTAATGCATACTTCACTTTTCAGACAAAAATTGATATAAATGCGGCGCACGGCATCATTTCTTTCTTTTGGTATGCGGGTATTGTAGAGGTGCTTTTTTGAACAGTTCTTGATTCGAAATGCTGTGTAACGGGTTGAACATAGCTGACAACGAAGCGTAATGGCTACTTCACTTATCAGATGACAATTGATATAGCTGGAGTGCGCGGTACCATTTCAGATGCGGTATGCGTGGGTTCACCAGTCAAAATATACAAAAAGTTAAAAAACAAGTACACGAAAAAATTGGAATTTTCAACTAGAGTAGGGACCATAGCATATCGATAAAAAAGTATTGAAACAAGTTGGAGTAGTCCATGATATTAAATCACAGTAAAACAATAAAAAGTGTTATATCCCTACTGTGCATTTCCGTTATGGTATTTCCTATATTGAGCACAGTAGGGATATAACACTTCTTATTGTTTTGCTGTGATTTTAACATCACGGACTACTCCACCTTGTTTCAGTACTTTTTATTGATGTGCTATGATCCCTACTCTAGTTGAAAATTCCATTTGTGTGTGTGTGTGTGTGTGTGTGTGTGTGCGTGTGTGTGTGTACTTATGTATGTATAAGCACTAAAAAGGGATTTATCTATTTATTTCTTTGTGAATGAAGGTCACCACTGGTTTTGGGCATTCAACAGAGTTCATAGTTTCAAGATTTTGACTTAAGGGTCTTCAGCTTTCTCACAGTAACTTTAGGTGTGAAGGAAAGTTAGTGTTTAACAACTGGAATAGAGTTTTATACACAGCACTTAAAAACATACAAAGCTCTAAATAGAAGCTCTAAACATGCAAACAGTTTCGCTGTATCAGAATGAGTGTAGAGGTGCATTATCAACAAACATGTTACGCAGGCATTTCCATTCCATTCTACATCCAACTATTATCTATGTTATCTTACTACAAATTATTAACTTTAATTTTCTAACTAAAGCAATGCATATACAGTATTTGTCATAATTTATTCACTCATTACTACCAACACAACGTCACTTTCTATAAATCTATACATAAAGCAAACAAGACTAATGTAAAGACATAATACTGTAATACAAACAATGGCGTGATTTTTCTTGCTCACCCTGCATGAAGAAATAGTGACAACCATATTCGGTAGAACTGGTCTGGTTCTTCTTCGTCAACAAATTCAATCAATCCACATGTATCAGTCAAACAGTTTACCTATGCAAATACAAACAGATTTCTCAATGCAAGGGTGGGGCGTACTCTAATAACAAAAATATACCGATGGAAGCACATTCTAAACAATATCAGTATCATACAGTACAACAATACTGTGTATTAGGGATCATGAAGGTTTGGGCTTTTCTGGCCACCCTAAAACCATCCTTGCAATACTTTCATGATGCCTCTGCAGTATTGGTTAGGTATAATCAAACCCAATAGTGCCATCAGTGCGACCTGAAACGCTTTCAAAAAGTTGCTTGTTTGACATTGCTTTAGCCCAACAGGTACCTTGGCATGCTACAGTACGTATAACACACTTACCTGTGTCCTCCTTTGTGTTCCACTTATCTTTGCTAACAGCGCAAGGTGTATTTGCAGTAGCACAGTGTGATGGCTTCGACGGGAATTGTCTGAGTTTCCGTTGCCACTGGATTGATTGCAGAGGGTATATAAAAACATAAGAATTTTAAGGATTATAGAAATAAAAGTAGTGCAACAAGGGAGCTCACCTACACCTGAGGATATACTGGTGGACATTTAGTCCCTACTTCAACCTATACCCATTAGGTCCACTACAATATCTTCAGAGGTAGGCAACCTCCCTTGTCTGACTACTTTTTATTTCTTTGATCCCTAATCAAATTTAGTTTCCTTGTACTTGTTTGTTTACTATTTTTGTAACATTATTATGACTGGTGAACCAACACATACCACATTTGCAGAAAGAATGGTGCCAGGCTTATTGTTTTCATCTGAATGTCCATCCCAACTATCAATTACTGAAATACCGTGGAGTGGCCATTAATTCTACTGAAAGAATTTTTCAAAAAGTTTGTAGCAACCTATTGGTCAGGTCGTACTGAAGGCACTTTGGGTTTGGTCATACCTCACAATAGTGCCATGGTGCCACATGAAGGCATTGTGAGGGCGGTTTCCGGTAAATGTTTTTTGTGAGAAAGTGCAAACCTTCATGATCCCTAACATACAGCACTACTGTACTTGATATAAGCACATCATGACTTTGATGCCCAACCAGATCAAAGATACGAAACACTTTGACTCGTTATATTAAGCGACACGAAACATTTTATTGTGGGTTTTAGTTTACACATTAGGCAAGGCTAAGTGTGGTTGGTAAGTTTAGATCATTTGACAGTAACTAAATAATAGTTAGACACCAAGACCAAGGGAACTAAGCAATTTAGTAACCCTGATGGCCTGGGCTGTAGCGTCCCGAGCGTAGCGAGGGCGCTACTAGGGCCAGAGGGGTTACTAAATCACTTAGTTCCCATTGGTCGCGGTGTCTAACTTATTTAGACTATGGTTTAAAGTATGTACCTTTATAGCCAGAGCATGAGTGTGGGATGAAAGAGCAATGGAGAACAGCAGAACGGTTTCTTCTTACAGCGCCCACAAAAACAATTATTCAATCTGTTACCAGATTAATGGCTAGAGCTACAGTAGATACACTGCTTAGTTTACTATTTGTCCAGAATTATTTGCAGAATACGGTATTACAGTATTATCAAGTACTCCAGTGTGCCTTTCATGTTATAGTTATTTATCATGTACAAAATTGCTTGAGGGTAGGTCACTAAGTGAACATGTGTAGGTGACTAAGTGAGCATGTCAGGTGACTAAGTGATTTAGTAAACCTATAAATGAGCCACACCATAGTCTAAACTACCGTATGGCTCCAAATTTTCGTAGTATAAAAATTTCGTAAAAAACCATGTTTTCATCAATAAGAAAATTTTCGTAAAAATAAATTCGTAATTTCAAGCCCTTTCGTAATTAAAAAAAAATAAATCGTGATGTTGCACGTACGTGCTTTTACGGTAATATGTGGAACACGAGTTACATCGTCGCGAAGTAGAATACTTGTGAAGACAAAACCAGAAGCACGGATGCTTAATGGATGGATGAGTACTGAGAAAAAAGCATCATACTTGTGTCAGAGGTTATTAAGTGTACCAAAAACGACTGGACAGGTAGTACGCTGAGCATTATTTTAAGGTTGAAGAGTAATTATACAACCAAGTACTAAGAATAATACGAAACGCGGTTAAAATTACGTCATAAATAAATAAATAAATAAATAAATAAATAAATAATTAATAATTAATGTTTGAGAAAACTACGAGGCCTAGAGACATGAACTAACCGGGGATAGATTCGCCTGTGAATGAAGGCACAAACGTATAATCGTCGCTCCTGTTTGTGCTGATGACTTGACCATACGTGTAATTCTATATAACGCCCAGTACCACACCCTTGCTTAATTACTTACATATTGCGCGAAGAAGATTAGCGAAGAAGATTAGTGATGCCCGTGCAGGAGAGCCAGAAGCCACTTGTGCAAACAAGAAGATTACAAGTAAGTTTTTATGTTTGTAACATCTCAAGTCTCCATGCCAGCTGCCAGTGGATTCATTCACGTAAATAAGCAATACAAGAAAACATTAAACTGACATATGCCACGCTCTTTACAATAAGCTTACAGTTACATATAAAATACAAGTAAACAATTTTGTCTTGTGCAGCTGGCATGGCGAACTTTCTTTGTGTTGGTGTCAGGCAATTCAATACGTGCTTAATCTTTTTTGCCTTCACCTGGCGTAGCTACTAGGCTCTAGTGGCTTGGCTGTCTTCCTTTATCTGGTTCATCTGGCTTGCATACGCCTACAGCATTGTGTAGCTATCTCCTGAAAGTTGTGTATGCATAACTATAGTGTGTCACCCATCACTGTGCCATTGCTACATCACTGATGAACCTTACTTAGCTCTAGTTGATGTTGATATGCATTGCTGTATATTGGCTAATAATTTTTATCTGCATGGTGATGTTGCCTATAATGTATTGCTGCATACAATACTGCAATAATGTATAGTTCTCTCCTGTATGTTTTGTATACATATACTTTGTACACATCACTGTGCCATTACCACACCAATGATGTACTGGCACTTAGCTACTGGTGGCCTTTAGTTACGATGCCACTATTGTGTTATATCTGTCACTACTGTGACATATTGAGTTGATTTGGGGATAATGCATTCACCACCTAATAGCCTCACCAGGGGGCTGTCACGTTGGTGTATGTACTTGGTTGTATGTGACGCGGTCCTAGTAATAATAATAATGATAATAATAGTAAATTTCATGTGATAGTAGCCTACTTGGAGATGGTATTTAACAAACTCCTTTTACACCAACACTATCGTATAGCTAAACCCTCACAAGCCTCGTGCTTTAACTATCGGTGGTTCGATTTTAATGCACATGAAAATTTTGTAATAAAAATTTTCGTAATTACAGTGCAATTACGAAAAATACGAATTTTTTTTTGCTACGAAAATTTGGAGCCATACGGTATATTGTAAGATGAATGATCTTTAAAACGATCACTTGGGAAAGGCATAGATGTGCACTTTTACCCACTGCGCAGGGGGCATGTCAGCCACTGAGCAGACCACGAAACAAGAAGAATTAAGACAACTAGGTGAGTAGCTTATAGTCCTAAGTACTTAATTTAATGTATTAACTCACTGTCACAATAGTGAAGGTTTAATGTAGTATTAAAAAACTATAGATCCTTTACACACCCAAAACGAATCCCACAATCAAAAGTTCCTGGCGTGTGTTAAAACATAATGACATAGGAATAACGTTCTGAGAGCTATTTGCCCAAGCTATTGAAATCACAATCAATCATCAGATACTAGTGTATAAAACAAATGGGATGAGTGTTCTATAATTCTTTCATCTATCTGGTGAGTGTGCCCTGAGTATATATCACTTATATCATGACTGCATTGGGATTTTACTGATATATACACCCAAATCCCTCGGGTCTACATCTCTAGGGGTAAGGGTGTATATATCAGCAAAATCCCTCACAGCCGTGGTATAACTATTACAAATTGCATCCATGGCAGCAAACACACTACATTAAAACATGCTTTCTATAAATTAAACTATTGCAAAGAACTAGTAAGAGTCCAGGGAATAGCAGGGGCGGATCCTCCAGAGTTTGGAAAGGGGGGGTGCACTTTGCTGAAAAGTTGAAGAGCAAAAAAAAAAAAAAAAAAAAAGAAGGTCACAGCAATAATGGCTGCCCTTTACCAATGCTTTACCAAATGTATTTACTATAAAGTATATAAAGATCCTTATTTATAGCTTCATAGTTAAGCTACACTGCCTCATGAACACTGTGGCTGTTTTATTAGAGTGACTGCTCTATTAGAGTACCTCGATCTTGTATGCAATTTTTTTTTGAAAGGGATGAAGGAAAGGAGGGGGCACATGCCCCCTGTGCCTCCCCCTGGATCCACCACTGAATAGGTTTACTTCATTGTTACCGATCTTGAATTCTATGGTACAATTATAAATCAAAGAGCTATAACTATCACAATATGATACGTACAGGTCATTATATCAAGCAAACTACAGTGGACCCTCAGTTCTATGAACCCAACATTGTTAGATAATGATAAAAGTGTTCAGACAACTGAATGGTTCAGATATCTGAAGCCCATATGTTTATATACAGAACTCTGATGAAGAACATACAAACGCACTTACATGAAGTTTAAATCCTTTAAACATAGTTAATGGTGGGAGCAGAACGCCAAGTCTCCTCCTGTCAGCAGTAGAACGGCACTAATAAGAAATAGCGCTTTAATAAGAAGATTGATGCATGCGCAGTTGTCACACGAGGCCAGCTGAACAGCCGCTAGTGAGTGTTACCCCCTTAAACAGGATGAAATCTAAGTCTAAGAAGAGAAATTCTACTGCCAAGGATGGCACTACGTCTCGTTCAAGACAGATGG
The DNA here is from genome assembly GCF_963678975.1 of Dysidea avara. Lineage (NCBI taxonomy): Eukaryota > Metazoa > Porifera > Demospongiae > Dictyoceratida > Dysideidae > Dysidea > Dysidea avara. The sequence continues at coordinate 24,603,580 of NC_089274.1, forward strand.
ACTCCGCTTCTACGCGCGGCTCTCGTTCTACTAGTACTCGCGGCTCTGGATCTGACGTTGCTACCACCCGTTCAAGTAAGTCCAAGACAAGCAACACACAGCAACAAGAGAAAGGTGATTCAAGCGCCGCCATCACAAGATCAACACGCAAGAGAAAAGCCACAGAGCCAAACAGCCAGCAGAGTAAACGCCAGAAGACTCGTCCTTTGACTACAGACGATATTCCTATCATCGTTGAGGCCGTCAGAAAGGCATTTCCAGAGTCGTCTAATCCCGAGCCCTTGGAAGAAACCGCCCACATCAACGATGGCACAGACTCCGAAGACAGTGATGAATTCGGTGAGCACAATATATATATATATATATATATATATAATTATATAAATTTAGTGTTAAATCCTAAGAATTCGGGTGCACAGTGCCTGTGATGACACTATGCAAGGGTGGACTCCCATCATAGCATCTTCCTTCCAATCCCCCCGCCCCTTCAGTTTGTGAGGTATAATTGCAAGAGACTGCATGTTCAGCAAATGCGCTGTTACCAGTGGGGCCGTCAACACCTCTTAATAGTGGCTTCACCATATTAAACACCAATCAATATCTTTGCTACTACCAAATGCTGCCACTTAATACCTCTGCTTACCATCAGAGACATGCTATTTCATTAGAGCATATCTGACAATCTCCCCCCCCCCCCCCCCCCCCTTCCAGCTGGTGTCTGTAGCATATTATATATCTACCTCATTCCTCCTTAGCCTTTGAGGAACTCCCAACTGCCAGAGAGCTAGAGCACATTAGAGAGAAGAGATCATCCCGACATTCACCCGCCCCCTCAGATGCCACACACACCAAACATCAGGTTGATCACCAATTACCTATCTTACTTAGTGACGGCTTACCACCAGTACCAGCCAGGTTGGTGAAAAGAGTCAAGCAAGGGATGTTTGTCGAAATGGCAGAGCTATTCCCAGATTACCTAAGTTCTGCAGAAGCCAACACCGGAGACCAACCCACTAGCTCAAAGACAAAACTCCAGGAGGTGAACAACATTCTTGACTGGATACAGTGCTTTGGGGTATATATGGCAATACTCTCCCGTTCTGCACCACAACGGGTTGCTGACCTGGTGGGCTATCAAAGCTTGATTATTTCTGCCTCACTATATTACCGGGAAGGTCATTGGGCAATCTACGATCGGAGATTCCGCCTAAAAGCATCTGCCTCCAATATAAAGAAATGGTCGGCCATCGATGTCACCATATGGAATACAGTATTCCCCGATCATGCTTTAGGAAATTATCAATCTGGCCGATCTCAACTGACAATCCCAGCTAACTCCTATCGCCTGCCCTGCCAACCAGCATTCAATAACAAGCAACAAATCTGCCTGAACTGGAATGAAAACCCAGAGGGATGCTCTCGCTCCACATGCTGCTATGAGCACATATGCTACCGTTGCGTACACAACCCCTGTGTTACTGACAAACGTCATAAGGCTATAGAATGCCCACACACAGAGAAGAGGGCAGCCACCCAACTACAAAAGGGGCCACCAGCATTAATGAGCCTATAAGCTCGCAGCACAGAACTTATTCGCTATGTAACTGTTCTTAATGTTGTTACTTTCATTTTTTTTTCTCCCCCTTTACCTTGCTTTAATTGTACCCTGCTTTAATTGTACATGTGTCAACACATTTCATTAATATTGCAATTTCCGATGTGCCATACTTTAATATTAAATATACCTAAGTTAGCACACTCGACGGCTTAGGCCACTGCATGCATTTCCACTTAACACAGATCTTTCCTTGCAACCTTCTCAAGGGAAAACGTCATCAGAATACACCTGAAGGACATCTGCAGCCCATATCAAGAATGGGTCCCAGCTTGGACTGCTTACCTTTCTGACTCGGCTGCCAACATCAAGGTACCACAGGAAGCTACTGCTATCACGACACCATTGATTCCAAAAAACTGGGCATTACTACTATCAAGCCATCCCAACCAGGAGCTAGCACAATTTTTCATTACTGGAATTTCACATGGCTTCCGCATTGGCTTCAAAAAACCTCCCAAGCCCCTTAAGTCAGCAAAACGTAACCTGGAATGTGCTCTCCATCATCCAGACATTGTTACACAGTACCTTGCTGATGAGATTGCCCAGCACCGGATTGCTGGTCCTTTCAAGCGACATGTCATCCCAGAAGCACACATAAGCAGATTTGGGGTCATCCCAAAAAACCACCAACCTGACAAGTGGCGTCTAATCATTGACCTGTCCCACCCAGCTGGTCGGAGCATCAACGATGGCATCTCAAAGAAACTCTGCTCCCTTACATACATCACTGTTGATTCCGCCATTCAGTACATTCAGCAACTAGGACAAGGCACTCTACTAGCCAAAATTGATATTAAAAGTGCATTCCGGCTTCTACCTGTCCACCCCTGTGATCGTCACCTGCTGGCAATGGACTGGAACCGTGACATCTACATTGATACTTGCTTACGTTTTGGACTTCGATCAGCTCCAAAATTGTTCAATGTACTAGCTGACCTGCTATCCTGGATACTCACACAGAAGCAAATTTCGCCAGTCCTCCACTACCTGGATGATTTCTTAACTTTAGGACCTCCAGGATCCTCAACCTGTACCCATAATTTATCTATTATCAAAGAAATATGTTCCACACTTGGTATTCCACTTGCTCTGGAAAAGGTGGAGGGGCCATCACACTGCCTCACCTTTTTGGGCATCACTTTGGACACCAAAAGAATGGAGGCTCGCCTGCCAAAAGATAAATTACAACGAATTCGCAAACTTTTGGCAACTTGGCTTAGCAAGAAGAGTGCTACAAAGAGGGAAATACTATCCCTAGTGGGATTGTTGCAGCATGCTACAAAGGTGGTAAAACCTGGTCGCAACATGCTGTCTTGCTTTCTTCGGCTTCTTGCGGGTCAGCGAATTTACAATTCCCAGTGCAAATTCATATGACTCTTCCTGTCACCTGTCCTTCAGGGACATCACCACAGACAGCAGAGATAACCCCCGCCTAATGAAAATTTTCATTAAGCAGTCAAAGAGCGACCCCTTTAGAAGAGGCGTAAACATTTACTTGGGTGCCACGGACAGTGTCATTTGCCCAGTAAAAGCTATATTACCTTACTTGGCTATGAGAGGTGGCCAGGCTGGGCCTCTCTACATGACTCAGGAAGGACATGGCCTCACCCGCCAAATGTTTAGTTCAAAGTTGAACTCCCTGCTGATCACACTTAAGCTGGACCAGAAGCATTACAATACCCACAGTTTTCGAATCGGGGTTGCAACTTCAGCGGTCCAAGCCAAGATACCTGACAGCCACATTAAAATGTTAGGACGCTGGCAAAGTAATGCCTATCAGAGCTATATCAAGACACCACCATCAGAGCTCGCCAAGCTAACTAAGAAATTGGCAACGAGCCTGTAAGTGGAACCTTCTCAAATAAATGTTACTCACTTTTTTTTTTCCATGTGTACTCCCTATACATTTGAATAAAGTAATGTATTATGAATCACTTATGCATACTCCCGTGCAATAGAAATACATAGACACGAATAAAGGAGTATAACAATATTGGGGGAGACACATAACACGTGTACACAATAGTTAATAATCATACACTACTTACCACAAGAGGCTACTTGGGTGAAAGGTTCCACCATCCTTCGATGGTCCCCCTTTCTGTGGCTTGAGTACAAGGAATTCGGAGGAATGAAAGCAATTCCCTGACTCCGAATTCCGCCTTACCCAAGTATCCATTGTCTTAAAACAAAAGAGCCCATACATGTTTGGCCACAAAAAATAGAGATAAATATTTATCCAGCAAAGGTAGTCGAGACCCCATACATTTACCAAACTACCCCCACAATCAATAGATCGTGGGAGGCAAAGAATGCTCATGGGACTGGTGGCTATTGATACATTCACTCCAAACAGGTGAGCGACCAACATTAAAATACTCTTAATAGAACAGTTATTTCCAATTTCAGATAAACGAGAATCAGATAATATCTGAGGGTCTACTGTAATACCAAAAGTGGCTGCACAAACACACATCCCACAATACTAACACACTACATACCTGAGAACACAGGTTTGCTTCCTCATGAAACTTTCCCTTCATGAAGTTACAGTAGTCCAGAGAAACTATAACACACTTGGCCAGTATACCAATACAACATGGACGTCCAACAAGGTCACAACTCAAGTGATCATCTTCTGACCTGGAGCTAGATGGCTGCGAGGAACGATGACACAGCTACAAGAAATAAGCAACAGGATTGAAAAACAAATTGAAATTGAAGTAACTGTATAATCAGAACATTTAGCTACAAGTGTGCTACACATACGTTCAAACACTGTATTTAGTACAAAGTGGCGCTTGACCGCATGGTTGGCAAGTAGTCGAGTGCACAATTTTTGTCTTAAAATAACTTTCTTCTTAGGTGCTCCTTATTTTTTAACATTTATTTCAACAGTGTGTAAGGAAAGTCATTTTCTCTAGGTTGGTATTCAAGTCCCATGCTGCATGTACACATGATAGCCTAAACTATGTATATTACTAGTAGAGTGACAAATGTATGTAACTAACTTTGAGGGCATTTTCTTTTTATTAACCGACTCACTGCCACATGGCAAAATTGCCTATAAACACCCGTAGCATCACTGTTTAAGTGATCCGTAACTTCTGTTGAGCCCCTGCATTTATTTATTATTAATGGTTATAATAATGTATATACATTAGGCCCTGAGGACTTTTACAGTGTCCATATCCTATTACTGACCAATAATTGTCTAATCTAGATATTGTGGGAATTGATATTGGTGCGAGAAACAGTAAGGAGATGGATTATATGGGTTAGGGTGGCATTGTTACTTCTTTGTATGTCATGAAATAGCGGCCTCATAATCACTTTGACTGTCAACAGATTAGCAATGAGTACTATACTCTCCAAATGTGCGATTCTATGTGTGGCTTCATGTAGACTGTTTATTGCACTTTAAAGTTATATAATTGATTTGTGGTTAACATTGTGTAAACAACAACCAGATAATCGAATTCCTTAGCTAGTCAATAGCAAGTAATTTGATATATGTGACCTAACTTTAGAAAACTGTCAATATCCACACAATTTTCAAATTAGTTGTTCTTTGTTTTCTACAGGGACAGAGGAATGGACCAACTAAGTTTCAGCTTCATAAGTTAAGCAACATTGGAAATACAGCACTAGACAACCGGATGAGCAAATGTACAGAAGCTATCAAGAAAAGAATCTACCAGTGCTTACATAAACCATCATAACTTAATGATACAATGGCGTACGGAATTGAATCTTTGCTCATTGCGTTTGCCATGAATCTGTGCATCCACCAAGGTATAGTTTTTGCCCCAGGCATGTTTCTGTGTTTGAGAAGGAAGACAAATCCACTGAAAAACGATCGTCGGTAAATTCTTTCGTCACTGCAACGTAAACAAACGTCTGTAACTTTGAAATCCTTTTGTGTATGGAGATGAAACTAAGATTTTTGTACTCCCGATGAACAGGCAAACACAATGATGCCCAGTTTTTATCCATTGGAGGCTTAATTCGCCCGCCAGTGAGGCGATAACAACTTACATAATTTTTTTCTGGAGCTTGCGTTTTTTACGCATAGCGTTTTATTACAAAGTACTATTGTATGTATATTGACAGTTTTCCAAAATTCGGTCACATATTATAGTTGTATAGGATTATACTGTATGGTGTATAAGTTATAGCAGTACAGAAGCAGTAGACTGAAGCCTCTACAAAAATGGCATTTAGGGGGTTAAATCCATTTGTCATTAGGAGTTCATTGATTTATTTGCACTTCTCTGTTAAGCATTTTTTAAAACCACAAAATCATGACACCAAACATTCTTAGCTATACAATAGCCACCACCACACATAAAAATGTCTTTTGAGTTGGAAAAGTTTTACAGCAGTTAATTTATGACCAACTTTGTTCCACTGTATTCTAAACAAATGGCCTACTACAGAGAGCAACAGAAAACTGAATGATTTATGCAATTAGATAACTGAATGAAGGACTACTGCACAGCAGACCACCTTAGAGTCTAAACCTTTACAAAGAGATGAGTCAAATGATGACCCAATTATCCAACACATCACCCCATTAACTGAAAGGAACCCCATAACACAATGAACAGTTTTCAGTAGTGATGAGACAGAGCTGCCTTTAGGTTGCTCTCTATGCTAACAGTACTTACTGGCCATCTGGTGATGTCTTCACTCCAGACATGCGGTGGCTCAGATCGTGGACTCTCACACGTCCTAAAATGTATAAACACATAGACACTGAAAAAAGGGACCTCTTTATAATGGCCACCACTAACCTTGGTGACTGTCCGCATACAACTCTATTTGGGTCAGCAGAGGTGTCATTGAAAATAAATCGTGCAAACAGATTCTGAAAAAAAGAGAAAAATGCTACCAAATTTAGGCAGGGAACTAAGAGTTTACACTAAATGTCCATTAACTCAATCACAAGTGATTTGCTCATTACATAGGAAACATTCCTAGGGAACATCATTAAATATGCATGTAATGGCTTAAATAAAAGCACCTGGCAATAAAACTGCACACCTGCCATTAAAAATAATAAAAATAAAAACACAGTGCAGTAATGAAATAAAACTCAATTGCCAAGTAATAGAGTAATTTTACAAGGACAATAGTAGTCAGTAAAAAAAAAATTATAAGATAAAAGTCTTTATAATTGAGAGCCCATTTTAAACCCAACTAGACCAATTTGCTTACCGTACAATCTGATCGATTGTTGACTTGTACACAACCAAAATCACTATTCCTAATACAACATCCTGAATTGCTCTCTTCAACACGATCTTCTTCAATGAGGTCAATAAGTCTCTCATCTCTACGCATACACGGTGCATATCTGGCCCCAAGTAAAACTAAATCTTCCTACATTAACAGAAAAGTGATATTTAAGTGGAGTCTGTTTAAAGCCCAACTCACCTGTGAAGGTCCAATCCAAACATTAGTGGTGATTGTTCGCTGGACAGGTTCAGCACCAAGATTGGTACGTACGATCTGATGGAAGAGATTAAGAAATGCTTGTATAGTTGTGTGACTACGTGTGTGCGCGTGTGTATGTGTGGGTGTAGGATTCAATACGTACATAAGACAATGAGCCTATCATTCTGAGGATACGATGGGATCCCCATGAAAACAGCAAAAGCTTTAACCCTTGACAATGTTTAGTCACATATACAGACTACACAATATTATAGCATTACCGATGCAGTTTCTGTTTGATAGTCGAAGCCATAAGGAGCATGCCCATAGACAGCCGCAACAACAATCATTACAAGAATATGTACAAATGATACCCAGTAGGTGAAGAATGGTCTACAATAGACAAACAAATACAATCAATAACATGTAAAAAGAAGATACTTAAACAATAAAACTTATAATATACAATAAACATTTCTGGTGGCTTTAGCATTTTAGCCCTTAAACCCCCCCCCCCCCCCCCCCCCAAAATGCTTTTGTGTAATACAGTGAACCCCTCATAACGGACACCACTGAATGGCAGATAGCTTCTTTATAATGGACATTTAATAAAGTCCTAAATGCAACTTCCAATACCTGTGTGTATTAATGCCCCCCTCAATAGTAGACACCTCTCTATTCCATAAACCGGACACTGCACAATTCTCAGACATAACAAGCACTACAGTACAACACCTCGCTAATCGCGGACACAAGTAACAAAGGTTCATTGCCAGTTACAACAATCAATTGAACTACATCATTTAATGCAGAAAGCACCGTCTCTGTATTGCCTTATCTAGAAAGTGTGAGACAAAGCACTGAAGTTACGAGAAGCTATATGAATGCGTATGGAAGTACTGCTGTTAATGTTCTTACCCAGGTCTTCTGAAAATAGTAGCTGGTGCACTTGATAAGTGGGGTCCGGATAACTGAGGTTCCACTGTATGTCAAACTGATCATATCTAGTCACGTGGAACCATAACCCAATTGGTCTAGTTTCGTACATGAAAACTGATTATTAGAAAACCTCTTAAATAAGGACACCTCCATATGAAGGACATATTTCATTTCCCCAATGGTGTCCGTCTTAGAGGGGTTCCACTGTATGTGTTTACATAATTATGGGCATGCATGGTAACATTAGGTGGGGCAACTTAATTCTTAGTCTAAAACTACACATTGATCGAAAGTTTGTTCACTCGGCTACTTGGAAAAGTTTAAATGAACACTGTAACTATAGCAGCTTACTTGTTAACGAAGCAATGAACGACAGTAACTTGCATTTCCATGCTTAAAAATTCTTGCCATGTGTGCAATTTCAGTTGTGGGTTTTATTCACGTGAGTCATATATGGCCTGATAGAAAATTTAATGGCGAAGTAAACAGAACTTGACACAAGGTGATAGGAGCAACCACAATTCAGTTATGGACCATTTTATAAAGGTACTAGCATTGGTACCTGTGCTACGTGCAGAGACCATACCAGTGGAAGATACAATGGTTTCAGCTGAATCCCCCACTGAAAATAGGTACGCTCCCCAAATCAATTATGGAGTGGGCGCAAGTAGGTATAATGACCTAGTTTGTAGACCAGCAGCCAAGTGCGCAATTCATGTTCGCTATAATAAAAGCTAACGACCTGTAGTTAATCATTTGATACCATCCTAGCAATAGGCCGGAAGGAGGGCTCTTCATACATAACAAGCGCTTCTAAAAGCAAGTTGATATGCTACTTCTAAAATCAGGCGTCATGCAGCAAACAAACCTTAATTAACAACGTACTAAACTAATATTTATTTTGGTTTGTTGCTACATACAAAATTGAATCATTACATTTAGTAATTTGTATTTTGTAATTGATGAAATATTTTGTAATTCTGTAATTACATTGCTAAGCACTGCTAAGGAGGTGTACCTCGAACAAACCACTAATAATGCACAGAAGTATTTTTTAAACTGTTTTATAGTTTGTCCATAGCATTTTCTTACACAGGCAAATCCTCAAAACTGCTCTTTGTTTTCGTTTGGGTATGTACGGGCACGCCTCCTTTTAAACTCAAAGGAATTCGTTATACCTGATAGCCTAGGAGGCCAGCTGTGTTGTTTTTCGGCTATTTGACACCCGTAGAGCCCATTGGGAAAGGACTTCACCACATTCTTATACACTCGCTTCACCCGTATTTCAAACCAGCATGTATTAACTGCTTTAAAGCATACCTTACCTGCCTGGAAGTTTAATACGGGCTCTATATGGCCTTTATTTCTCACATAAAGGCTGTTTTTAGTGAACAAAGTTTTGCTCACGTGGGTGCGGAAAGACAAACAAATATACACATACATACAAACACACACATATTTTTCGGAAAACAATTTCAGTAAACTAGGGCTGTGCCCACAGCCGCGCCTGGTTTAATAATTATCATTTTACTGACTTAAATCTGATTGCTGCTAATTCTAGATGCTTCACTTACATTTTCTAAAGGTTTCAATATAATGGTAGATTAACAGAGTGAATATTTTGTTATCAAATTATATTACTAGCTAAGCTAGCTAGCTACTACTGAGGTAGCTATGTATGGCCGTTTATTCAATCAAAAGTGTTACCAAATCCAATCTCAGAAGGCTAATTTTTCAAAATTTTCCTGTGGGGGGCATGCCCCCAGACTCCCCTAGTCGGAGCATGCTTTGCATGTACTTCACACACTTGTTGAGTGACTTCCACTAATATCCACATAAGAATAGCACAGATGTTTAAACCTGAAACCCCCTCTGAGAATTTCTATATCTGCCACTGCACACTAAACATCAGCTACATTCATGTCCTGCATCATGCATAGTGATATTGCTTAAAGTACATACCACCTTGCAAAGTATACCAAAATGATGTGAAGCATACAAGTATTCCCTGGACCTTTAGAACTGGCTAAGAGAACTGTAGTGATGTGTCACTTAGCTACCGCACACCCAGAAATTCTTGCGGTATGTATATTTCATGGTTTTATTATTAGCCAGGATTTTCATGTTTTACATTTCACGGATGCCTCTTAGCCCAGAATTTTCGTGTTTTAAATTTTACGGATTGCTGTTGCTCGATTCGAAATTTTTGTTCTCAACCACACAGCTACGAAGGGTCTGCCTTTGTTATTTACCTCAATCATTGTACAGCACATCTGGACCAAGTAGCACAGTAGTGGCAATCTCTGAACGAGGCATACTGGTAGTCTTGTAGTAGACCAGCTTTGTTTGTGAGCTACGCCCACTTTAAAATCGGGAAAGTGTGATATGGTTTTAAAGCATATGTGGAGTTCACATATGCCTACAACACTATCACACACCAGGAGCCACACTGATTCATTAGTTTATTAGTAAGGTGAGTAGAAGTTTGTAGAACTTACAGAAATTTTCATGTGATAAAATTTCATGGTAGCTTTACTGACCATGAAAGTTACATGCCACGGAAATTTCTGGGTATACGGTTATGTTTACAGGTGCAAACAATGTGCATGGTGCTGTCTGCTATACATTTTGATGACATTTAACTTCTTGACAACAAAAGACATGAATTCATATTATTTAATACCATACCCTATGATGCAGGACTTGCCATATTGTGTATAGCCATATGTGCAGGACCATCTCCACATAGTTTATGCAATGGAAACCAAGCACTAAATATTGGTGCCATTCATGTAACTTTTTCATGCCATACTGTACCTGCCTACCTGTGTTATTAAGGGCCTTTGTACATTATTAACTCCTGATAATATTTAACAGTAGACTACTTCACTGTATGAAGGTGATAACAAATGGTATAGGTTGTAGTGTAGTAAAGGGAACAGGAGGCAGTATAGTATTAACATACGAAACTCAGCCTGCACCGTAGAGCAGCTACTGATGCTACATCCTACATTGTGTACTAATTTTATTGTAAAGTTAAATCTCATTTAGACTACAAGTTTGATACTGGATTTTGAATGTGGTCTCTAAATCCCGTAGTGCCACGCTTGTGTCCAATAGAGACCACACTCTAAGGTGATATAAAATAGGCAAATACATGCCTGTAACATTGGCCTGTAACATTGGCCTGTAACATTGGCCTGTAACATTGGCCTGTAACATTGGCCTGTAACATTGGCCTGTAACATTGGCCTGTAACATTGGCCTGTAACATTGGCCTGTAACATTGGCCTGTAACATTGGCCTGTAACATTGGCCTGTAACATTGGCCTGTAACATTGGCCTGTAACATTGGCCTGTAACATTGGCCTGTAACATTGGCCTGTAACATTGGCCTGTAACATTGGCCTGTAACATTGGCCTGTAACATTGGCCTGTAACATTGGCCTGTAACATTGGCCTGTAACATTGGCCTGTAACATTGGCCTGTAACATTGGCCTGTAACATTGGCCTGTAACATTGGCCTGTAACATTGGCCTGTAACATTGGCCTGTAACATTGGCCTGTAACATTGGCCTGTAACATTGGCCTGTAACATTGGCCTGTAACATTGGCCTGTAACATTGGCCTGTAACATTGGCCTGTAACATTGGCCTGTAACATTGGCCTGTAACATTGGCCTGTAACATTGGCCTGTAACATTGGCCTGTAACATTGGCCTGTAACATTGGCCTGTAACATTGGCCTGTAACATTGGCCTGTAACATTGGCCTGTAACATTGGCCTGTAACATTGGCCTGTAACATTGGCCTGTAACATTGGCCTGTAACATTGGCCTGTAACATTGGCCTGTAACATTGGCCTGTAACATTGGCCTGTAACATTGGCCTGTAACATTGGCCTGTAACATTGGCCTGTAACATTGGCCTGTAACATTGGCCTGTAACATTGGCCTGTAACATTGGCCTGTAACATTGGCCTGTAACATTGGCCTGTAACATTGGCCTGTAACATTGGCCTGTAACATTGGCAACACATGGGTGTTTAAGGCTAGTAACAGCTATACTGCATTAGAGGGGGCTTGTTTGTACTTATCAGCACTGGGTGTTCTGATAACCCGGACCAAAAGTTGATACATTGAGCAAGCTAATTCCTACATCTTTTTACAATTGTACCTATATCTATATCTACAGTATGTGCATGCTTAAGTTGAACGAAATGGGTAGGTGTTTGCTTACAGTTTATAGAAATAGTTCAAGTGAGTTTTGCTGTACACCCTTGAAATAAAAATGCTGTAAATGACGAATGGTAGCAGTCAGAAGCTTCATTTTAACAATATAGAATCTTCTGGTCAAGGTCACCATGTGTACAGGAGCATATGGATGCCAGTAATAGATGAGGTGCTTCTTTGTAAATGAGAACGATATAATATTCACGATCTGTTTGCAGTTGCTGTGCACAAAGGATCCATCATTGTAGGCCACTGTCTAGTGCTTTATTAACCACTCCAATTAATGCAACAGCTGGCGAGAAGAATGTGTGAATTCAAATGGAATGTAGACAGACAGATAAACAGTTTTTCATCTATAGATAGATACTGTAGATAGATATATAGATAGATAGACAGATAGATATATCATACAGTACGACAGTTCATACAGTACGATAGTAGACGTGGCCCACGAATAACATCACCCAAAAACCTGCCTCAGGGATGACGATAAGGCAGTATTGGTTAGGTAAAACTAAGTTTTCAGAAATCCTTTCGGCAAGTTGCTACGGAATCTTAAAAAAATAAAATTGTTTAATGGAATTTTCTACTGACTGAATAACTGATTGACTGATACCTCAGACAAGCGTAACTTGATAACGGCCAAGGCTACGGGCTTGATTTTTTCACTGTCCGACATCGCTTTGGCCTGAGAGGTGCCTTTTGGCATACCACAGTATGTACAATGCATTCTTCGTGGACTTACCAGTGTCCTCCTTTGTGTCCCATTCATTGTTGCTGACAGCAAAAAGTGTCGATTTGGTGGTAGCATGTGATGGCTTCCCTTCGTAAAGGAAATCGTCCGTATATTTCATAGTGGCTTTTTTGATTGCAGAGGTGCTTTTCGAACAGTTCTTGATTCGAAATGCTGTGTAATGGGTTGAACATAGCTGACAACGAAGCGTAATTGATCTTCACTTTTCAGATGATAATTGATATAACAGGGGCACACAGCGCCATTTTAGATGCAGTATATATGTCATAATAATTATTTACAAAAAAAATTAACAAACAAGTACACAAAAAAATTGGAATTTCAACTACGGTAGGGACCATAGCACATCAATAAAAAGTACTGAAACAAGTTGGAGTAGTCCATGACATTAAATCACAGTAAAACAATAAGAAGTGTTATATCCCTACTGTGCTCAAGATACCATAATGGAAATTCACAGTAAGGATATAACATTTCTTATTGTTTTACTGTGATTTAATATCATGCACTACTCCAGCTTGTTTCAGTACTTTTTATCGATGTGCTATGGTCCCTACTCTAATTGAAAATTCCAATTTTTTTGTGTACTTGTAGATAGATAGATAGATAGATAGATAGATAGACAGACAGACAGACACGTAGATAGATGTGAAGGATTTCCATGTTTCTTTAGCAAAAAGTTACTTACACGGCTAGCTTTGGCCTCACTGTTTAGTACTAGACTAACCCCAGGTATCATTTTAATCCTTGTTACATCACAAGTAGGATGATGTAAATTGTGGATGGACACTTCAAAAATTAGTGCTTTTCACAAGGCATGCATATTTCTAAGTCTAGATCTAGTTTTCTGGACTATGTGGGTTAAACGTAATACAACTTCTGCCATAGATACTATAGTACATGTATGTGTGTGACATTAACTATCAACACAACAGCCCTTAAGACATGTGCACACATTTGGGAGATCAGCATGATTCTCATACAACTTCCAAAAATTATTCCTAAACATACGAAAGACACGTGCTTGGTGTGAACTGTGAATGTGCAGTGTCCCTGTAACTAATGTGTACTTATATATATATACAGAGTGTACCTGTGTTGGTATAGCTTGTCTAGTCGATCGAGAGCCGACTTACTGACACGACGATAATCAAAACGCAACACTGTGCCAGCAAGCCCAAGACCATGAAACTCCCGATTGTGGCTCAGTGGATCAACCTCAACAGTGTGCTCCTGTATTGGACGTTGACGTGGAATGTGACTAGGAGGATCCCTAGAGAATGTACAATATGGTTATTGGTGAGTAGTGGTATTGAGTGCCACGAAGTGTGTGTAGTGAACAATATAACAAACATCACTAACAATCTGCCAGAAGCTCCATCAGTAAAGTCTTTTGAGTCCTCACCAAAGAAGTGATGCTCTTGAAGTTTAGGCTGTGGATGACAATGGTACAACTTGTACAAAACTAAGTAATGACTTGATTTCATTGTTTGTTATACCTGTAGGCCTAGTGGCAAGACTATATAGTAACTTCATTGTTCAACATCATACAGACACAGACGGACAGACAGACAGACAGACAGTCACACACACGCGCGATTTTAATGGAGTACCAATAGCACTGTGGATCAGTAACCCCCAAACCAGAAAGATACCTCAGTAAGAGATGGCACAAAATAAAATGGAGGAAAACAGTATAAACAAATATATGCAGCATGGACAGATAGATAGACAAACTCACTACTATAGCATCAACATCATCCTCATCTGAACTTCCCTCAATCTCAAAGAAACGTTCTTTAGGCTTTGGTTGAACATGAGGAGCAGGTGGTGGCTTCTAAATGATGCACAGTAGAGAATTATTAATGCAACAAAGCCAAATATTTGTACAAGTCAACTTCATATACACATAATAATTATAAAGAGTGTTAATTTGTAAATGGCAAAAGTACGATAAAAGAAGACCATGGTCCATACACGTGCTGTACTACTCATAGTGCACAAGCTTTAAGGGAAGAATAAAATTTGCATCTTGTGGCGCTTATGAGCTCCTGATAAAATTGATGGATTCTGTAAACTATTATACATTCATGACCGACAACGTATCATTGCAAGAGGCACTGATACAAAATGTACTAATTCACAAAATGCTGTAAAACATTACAGACTGGATGTCCAAAGAACTCTTTGCTGGTAACCACTCATGGCTGTAACGAAAAGAATCTACTGTATGGAGTGACTATATGGGTACACTGTAGCAAATCCTCTACACAAATTAACTCAATGTACATCACTGGACAATTTATAACACAATTGTGATATGCATACTCACCCCTTCCCAGATTCTCTGTGCAACATGTTTTATTCCACGCCACGCCAGCGTCCACACATGAGGCTTTGGGTCGGGTGGTACAACAACCACGCTATCTGGATCACGCCCTGTCCTCCTAGCTGCACCAGGTTCTCTCTCTACTGAAACTAAGATAAGAACAACATGGTCTATTATTACAAGTACACAAAAAAAAATTCAACTAGAATAGGGACCATAGCACATCGATAAAAAGTACTGAAACAAGCTGGAGTAGTGTATGATATTAAATCACAGTAAAATAATAAGAAGTGTTATACCCCAACTGTGCTTCAGATATCATAATAAAAATGTACAGTAGGGATATAACACTTCTTATTGTTTTACTGTGATTTAGTATCGTGCACTACTCCAGCTTGTTTCAGTACCTTTTATCGATGTGCTATGGTCCCTACTCTAGTTGAAAATTCCAATTTTTTTTGTGTTAACTTTTTTTGTAAATAATTATTATGACTGGTGAACCCACGCATACCGCATCTGAAATGGTGCCGCGCCCCAGCTATATCAATTGTTGTCTGAAAAAATTACGCTTCGTTGTCGGCTATGTTCAACCCAATAGAATCAAGAACTGTTCAAAAAGCACCTCAGCAATCAAAATAGCCACTATGAAAAATACGGACAATTTGCAATATGAAGGAAAGCCATCACGTGCTACCACCAAATCGACACTTTTCGCTGTCAGCAAAGATGAATGGGACACAAAGGAGGACACTGGTAAGTCCATGAAGAATGCATTGTATGTACTGTGGTATGCCAAAAGGCACCTCTCAGGCCGAAGTGACGTCGAACAGTGAAAAAATCAAGCCTGTAGCCTTGGCCGTTATCGAGTTACGCTTGTCTGAAGGCATCAGTCAGTAGAAAATTCCGTTAAATAATTAAAAAAAAAAGATTCCGTAGCAATTTGTTGAAAACTTTTTGGGTCGATCTGAAAGCTTGTTTGGGCTTAGTTTTACCTAACCAATACTGCTTCATTGTCGTCTGGGAAAAATGAGGCTGGTTTTTGGGTGCTGTTATTTCGTGGGCCACGCCTACTCCTTTGTGGTCCCTACTATACAGTACTATCGTACTGCATGATATTCTGGCTTCTTTTGGTGTGTGTCTCCAATATTGATCACCTAGCATGGCTTTCAGCCAGGCCCTGTGGCTACTGGCCACCTGGATACAAACCAAAATGAAATATGGCTTTTGCTTCTCACAGATCCCATTTGACTTATTTATTTTTTATTTATTAAGAATTTACAGCACAAGTACTGCAGGTCTGTAGGACAACTGGTCCAACAGCCTGTTTAAAGTTGTTACATAAAGTATGTTTGAAAAGGTGGAGAAAGGAGAAAAAAACATGACTGGACCTAAGCAGCCTTGAACCTACAGCAATCTGATCAATGCTCGAACACTTACAGGAGTCTGCCAGGAGGTCAGGATGTTTTCTCCTTGTTAATTTCAAGTACATATATCCATAGGAACTCTATAGAGAGTGACTTATTATCTCAAAGTACTCCATGAGGAACCAAATGGACATTTCTTTTATTAGGTTATTATATTTCCTTAGGAAGTGGTGAACTGCAGGGCAAGCCATTAATATACATATATACTTCCCTGCCAAAATGACCTCAGATAAAAACTAGATTTATGCTAAAAACACTGTGGGACAAACTAATGTGTAAGACTTGCTAGATGCACATGCAGCTAGCTATAGGATCAGTACCTAATACTTGAATTGGATGATATTTTAACAAAGACCACTGTATGTCACTGTCAAAAGGAATCAACACTCACACTCCAGTATTATAAAATGACACCACAGCTATCAGTATGCTGTGTACAATACCACTGTGGCATGTCAGTTCACCTTTTATTAAATATTAACTCCTAGCTACATCTCTAATGGTGATAGAGAACTGTTGATTGGTGCTGATAAAGTCAAGCATTTATTTTGGGGACAGACTGAGGTGTTACTTACCACAGTTTTTGGAAACAGTAGCATTACTGATGATTTACTACATCGTCACCCCATCTATAGCTACAAAAGTCTTTGAGATCTTTCACAAATGTATTATAAACAATGTTTACCAAACAGTGGCTGAATTGTTTAGCAGCAGATTAATAACTCTTTAAAAATAACATTCATTGATAGAATAAATCATCTACTGTGCAGTCATGTCCACAAGTATACACTTGGAAAGGAGACCACTATTATAGAATGTTCGTCTATGAAAATAATGAAACATGTGTTTAGTACGCAAGCTCTCTATATAGGCACATCAGCATGCTCTTATAGAAGTAACTCATAGCTATTTTACATTTCAGTGACCTGAGACAGTGAAACACTCACTACTATAATTTGGTGCTAGAGAATTTGTCAACCTAGGTTACTACTAGAGGAGTTGATGACATACATATTATTCCTAATCAAAACTTGTGGCTTGTCAAAACAATGTCAACAGCAGAAAAATTAAACTCCTCAAACACATGAAATACCCACCACAGGATAGTCACATGATAAAACTCTATAGTGTAATGGTGTTTGTGATTGTGAAGCCAAACACAGTACCTTGTAGTGTTCTCTATAGCAACTAGTCCATACAGAACTCCTATCAGTTACTAATAATGTACACACAACCAAAGTAGGGATCCTCACCAAATCAGGGTAATTGATACTAATATAATATGAAGCCCTGTTCTAACTGCTAAGGTACTGTATTTACTTGGTTAAATTCCACACCTTTAATAGTCGCCGCACTTCACAATTGATTGTGAAAATAATGGCTTAAACATCGTTCATGAGTATCAAGTGGTGGTCGAGTTTGAATAGTTGCCGCATTGATTTTTGGAACTAAGGTAATAAACGCCACGGCCTTTAACCAACGCCACGGCCTTTAACCAACGCCACGGCCTTTAACCAACGCCACGGCCTTTAACCAACGCCACGGCCTTTAACCAACGCCACGGCCTTTAACCAACGGTATACAGATTATTTTAAAGTAATTTACCCTATATACTAGAGGTTATGTATGTGGGTGGAGTGTGGTAATTTAAGAAAATTATTTATTGCTCTTATGTACTCATTTACAAATCCTAAAACTTCAACGAGGCAGTGTTAGCTACTAACCTCTTCCTGCTCGTTGACGAGGTTGGGGTACCAACTGGTTTCTTGTTCTTAGCCTGCGGAGTCGTCTTTGACGCGCTTCCCACTTGAGCCGATCATCTTCAGTTTCTGTTGACTCAATACCAAATAACCACTCCAGACCCCTGTAGAATGTGAACAAAGGGTGGACCATTGCTTTTACACAAGCTCTCTCTCTCTCACACACACACATACACACACGCACGTACACAGAGTCTTAATCACAGGGTTTCAACATACAGTAGATGTGTAAAGGCATCCATTTTAACACTATGATGATATAGTCTCATGCCCAGATTTGAGGTGTGGCGCTTATAAGCCACCTCCAACAAAATAGGATCTGGGCATGACAATAAATAATATTTACTCTCCACACGGTGTAGGCATCCATCTGGAGTCCTGGTGATGACAAATACCAAATCTTTTATACAAATCTTTAACAATCACAATTGAATGACTCCCAACTGAATACAACTTGTTAGCTAGTGTATACAAGGCGTTGATAGCAAGCTTGTAAAAAGGTCTAGAGCTTTTTGCAGAGCTACTGACTATAAACTAGTAGTTGAATCATGTCACATTTCAAATAGCCCTAGAAAAATAGGGTCATCCACGATCAAGATTTATGGTATCAATCATTGGACTCGTTGTGCTCACTTAAAACACTTCAGTTATCCAGTCACACAAGAGGACAATGAGGTCAGTATGTACCTTACTGTAGTCTTTCCCGTGTAGCGAAGGGCACGTCCACCTTGATCGCGGATCGAGCGCCTTGTAGAGCTGTTTCTCCTCGGGAATCCTTCGCTAGCGTCATCCGCGAATGCTTCATCTTCTTTGCTGCTTGCCATTGTCTATTCCAAACTAGGCTTCTTAACTTCAACACCTACTGGCGTCTGTTTTGGTCAGCATAAAAAATTGCGGTAATCGAAAATAATTTCATATATCTTCGATAGTCAACTATTGCAGCTCAATATTCACCTATTGCTTTTAAAAACACTGCTAAACTTGCTTTTATATGAGTGTGGAAATCTTGAGTCGCAGACTGCAACCTGTGACACGTAGATCTACCGGTAGGTACTGTACTACACACAACGTGAAATCGTGTATTTAGCAAGCTAACTGATCTCGTGATACTGTGGTGCGTGCACGTGCGCTACCTTAAGTTTAGGCTACCATAGATAATGTCAGGAACCATAGGCTACATTGCATGACTGAAGCATAGCAAGGTTCCCGAGCATATTATTTATGGCTGAAAGCATGGCTACACCATGGCGTGAAGTGGTGGAACCAGCAGAGTGGCGCAGGGATGTGTGCTCAAGGTGTTCCTAAATTCTCCCTTGTGTAGGTGTCCTGTTCATGCATTTGTTGGGGAAGTCATGAAAGGTCAGTAATATAATTCAGCTTAGATGTTCACGTTGTATAGTGGTACCGGTATTCAAAATCTGCTTATTTAGTAGTATAATTGAAAGTACTATATCTTGTAGCCCCTATAAATGTACCAAAATAGCACCTGCAGAGGTGCTAGCTACCACATTCCATGCAAATTCCACATACAGAAATTACACAAGAGAGGAGGAATGGGGTGCACAGCTAGCTATCTAATGTTCATTTATCCTAGTGTATGTAGCTATTCTGTGAGCAAAGATGAAATCTAGCCGCCACTTGTTTTCTTAGTTTGGACTACTATATGATAACAATTTTGACTGAAACTTTATTGGCATATATAGCTATATATTGTGAATCAGGAATAGGGAGAGGGGCAGAGGGGCCTCACTTTGAAGAGTGGAGGGGCCGCAGTATCCCTCACTTTTCCAATGTCCAGAAGCTAAAGTGTAGTAACCATTGTACTCTTTTTTGATTTAGTAGAATTTGTATTAAAGATTGTGCAAGATTGGATTACTACATGAATCAGTATTTTGGGATCAAGTAGCAGATTGAATAAATTACAAACTAGAACCAACTTATATGTTAAAGAATTAGAGTAGTTAGGTGACTGCTCTGTTTGATCTCGTGCACTGAAACTTTTGAATGTTATTATTATTATTAAAGATAATACTAAATGCAACTGCAGCCAGCGATATCCTGCTTATTGTTTCAAAAACTTATTTAGCTACATCCCCTCAATTGCAATAATTATACAAATAGAAGGCATATACACTGGTAACATAAGATGCGGCCAGTGTTGCCTGTGTTGCATTCAGATTAATGAAGCATTTAAACACAATTTTTGTGGCTAAACTGGTGCTATATTTAGTCAAGAGAATTTATTTTAATTATTTTATGGTTCTGTATATACATGAAAAGGTACAAATTTTGACCTCAAGCTATTGTTATGGCAGGCTATTTGGCATGATGAGACAGCAGTGCACAGGTAAACAGGGGCGTACGCAGGAATTTTGAAAAGGGGTTTCCACTACAGTTCGGTGACTGTTATATTAGAGTATTTTTATATTATCTGACTGCTCTATTAGAGTATCTCGATCTTTTCACTAAAGTCATATTAATTCAGAACAATGCTATAAGTGTTGCTGTCATATTAGAAACTATTATTTAACTAAGATAGAATGTGTCCTGTTCCAGATTCTGGAAACCTGAAGTTTCAATTTCTTAATATTTCAAGTAGTGTGTAAAATCCAATGGGGTTTCCTGAAACCCCTGGAACCTCCCTTGGTACGCCCTGGTAAAGAAGCTCAATTCTATCTCACATGCTGGTTTTTCATTGGATATAGAGTTGTAATGAAATCATTTTGGAGAGAATAGTTAAGTGTTCTATTAGAGTATTTCAACTACTACTTTACATCAAAAGATTCACATGTACATACATTTGTACAGAAATAAGAACATAATCACGTAAGAAATATACATTAGATAATGTTCAATAACACTACTACTACTACTACTACTACTACTACTACTACTACTACTACTTTTTTCATTGAACAATAATGACACACATGTACAATAGTACAGAATAATATTGGTAATACAGGCATACGCTTAAGTATAACCAAAGTTAATAGATGTTAAGATATTAACAGTCCCAAGAATAGCTGTCTTTTGGAGGTTATTAAACAATGTTTCGTTATAGTCAGGTATTCGCTTCAAATGAGTTTGTTGGTTAGCTGATACCACACCAGAATGGCCAATCACAACAGGAACAAGATCAACAGGTTGACCATAACACTCGGAAATCTCTCGGACAAGGGTTTGATACTTATTCAATTTTTCTTGCTCCTTAGTTAGTACATTGATATCTGCAGGGCAAGCAACTTCAAAGAAAATTATTCGCTCTTACTTCTTTAAAAACAACACAATGTCAGGCCGATTGGATGAAACATGGACATCAGTGTACAAACCAAAATCCCATAAAACCTTTGCAACCTCATTTTCAACCACTGGCAAAGGTTGGTGATCATACCAGCACTTGGCAGATATTGGCAATTTGAAAGACTTACTGAGGTGCAAGTGAAGCACCCTGCCCACCATGTTATGCCTGCGAAGGTAACTAGTTGGTGCCAGTACAGGACAGCCAGAAAGTATATGCTGGATTGTCTCTTCCTGTTCCTGACACAAGCGACACAAGATTGACTGAATTGGAGTGTGCATTATCTTTGCCTGGTAAACCCTAGTGCACAACACCTGATCCTGCACGGCAAAAATACTACTTTCAGACTCGCCGTGGAGCGAACATTGCAGCCACTTGAAACTTCTCACAGCATCAATAGTTGAAGATTGTATGAAGGTAAAAAATTTACCATGTAATGGCTTGTCACATAGTACACTCTGAAGCTTCTTCCTCTGAGCAGCTATCACAGCAGTTTTCAATTGTCCAACCTCATAATTTAAAACATCAGTCAACAACAGAGAAGATACTACTACTACTACTACTACTACTACTACTACTACTTTTCATTCAAATGAATTGACACACATGTACAGTATGTACAGAAATACAATGACAATACAAGCATAAGCCTAAGTACAGCCAATGTTCAAAGATGTTAAGATGTTTACGGTCCCCAAGATAGCAGCTTTCTGGAGGCTATTAAACAAGTTCTCATTGTAATCATCATCTCAATACTACTACTACTACTACTACTACTACTACTACTACTACTAGTAGTAGTACTACTAATACTACTACTACTAGTAGTACTAATAGTAGTAGTACTACTACTAGTAGTACTAATAATACTACTATTAGTAATACTACTAGTAGTACTACTACTACTAGTACTACTAATACTACTACTACTACTACTAGTAGTACTACTAGTAGTAGTACTACTACTACTACTACTAATAGTGCGTTTACACTAGCAGTTGGGCACGGTACGGTACAGTACAGCACGGCACGGTACGCTTAATTTTGCTAGTGTAAATGGGTATCGATCCGAGCCAAACCGTTACGTGCCGGGCTGACCTGGCCCTGCTACTTCAACCGTGCTGGCTCGGTACGGCACGGCACGGTAGACAAATTGAAACAAACCTTGCTATATCCTTGGCTGCTGCACGTAAATACGATGGCTTCTACCATGGCCAAACGTGAAACAAAGTCCAGTTACCAAGTTCAACTTGAATGAGCTGTCCATAGAGCGATAGCCGCTGATATTGTCCTTCAAACGGATTGCTGGTAACTTGTACGACAGCAACTGCTTGAAACAAGCTTGAAAACGGCGAGGGCATCTCATAGGACGATACTTTAGCCATCACGTGCTTATGTATAAACTTGCCCAGCACGGTTATTTCCTTACCAATGTAAACGCGCACTTAAAACATAGCGTACCGTACCATGCTGTACCGTACCGAGCTGGAGCTACGCACTATAATAATACTACTAATACTACTACTACTACTACTACTACTACTACTACTACTACTACTACTACTACTACTACTACTACTACTACTACTACTACTACTACTACTACTACTACTACTACTACTACTACTACTACTACTACTACTACTACTACTACTACTACTACTACTACTACTACTACTACTACTACTACTACTACTACTACTACTACTAATTTTGAGTTTCTTTCCACCTTTTCACTATTAAATACACAGCCCTATCTATACCCAGCATTTTCCCTATAGTTCAGCCATAACCTAACCCTTACAATCTTTAAAATAAACTCGATGATGATTATCACACACACACAAAAGGGACTTGCCCAAAAATATACAAATCACAAATAAACATATGTATTCATCTATGCCACAATGATAGTTATTGAGGATAGAACTGTGACATGAGTGTAACGTATGCTACTTTAATTTGCTATATATGTGGTTTCGCCTCTTAACGAAGAAAGTTTTTCTCAACTCATTTCAGGTGTGTTTATGGGGTACTGTGAAGTTAACACTAGCCATAGACCATACATTCATTAGCTGATTCAGCATTTCTTACTACTGCAGACTCGTAAAGACTGCAAGGCTATTTCATTAGAGTATTTGTGACTACTGTGTTTATAGCAGTGGCATGAATTTGAAGCTGCTAGAGCTCCAGTGATCATGAACCACGTACCTAGTACCTAGTTCACATGTATACATTTTAATTGATAATATTTTCATATGATTCACAGTGGAATTTTATGCAAGTACTTTTATGTAACTGCTCTATTAGAGTATCTTGATCTTTTGCAGCACTAGTATCTACAAATGTAGTAGTCATGCATATTCTTTAGTGCTTACTGTGTCTTAGCTGTAAGCCAATAGCTACAGTATATATTGATTTTGCCTAGTATCAAAATTTCAGGAAATATATATTCCATTTGAAAAACTATTTTACAAGTTATGGTATGTGTTTTATGCATATTGAATGATAACATACAATGCTGGTGGAGATGATAAAATTTGGATTAACTTTAAGCTAAGTAAAATGACCTATCTCATGCATATCATAGTCAATTAATTATGGGTATAGTGAGCCTTGTACTAAAGCTATGAGGCAGTAGTTACCTAGCACATGCACTACTTTAGCTATGCATCATGTATATAACTGTGGTCCATGCAGTTGTGCATGTTGCATGCATTTAAAATGCTACATAGCAGTGCTTGCATGAATGCGGTCAGTTTAAGGACTCATATTATTATTTACTTGCAGCGAATCAGTTCAAGATCACTTTTCTGGAAAAGAATATGCCTTGTGTTGATGAGAGGAATAGAAGAATATTCAGTTGTTACTGTCAAATGGTACGCATGTATAGAATCAATTGAGCAAATAGTTGTATAGCTAATTCACATGTAACTTTACCATGTAGGTTAGTGATCTGATTTTAGTTTACAAGATTTTAGTGCTAAATCTGAAGACACAATATATCGTCTAAACTTCGGTAAGTTGGTCATGGTTAATTTCTTATTAGTATCCCTGTCACCTTAACATCATTAAGGTAATGTGCAGCATGTATTTCATGTAGATATTACCAAAGCACGTACCAGCAGACTTCAAGATACTAGCAATTCCTCAGGTATCCTATGTGTCATGTGCAAGTGCGCATGTTATATATATATGTCTGACTACATTAACTTACAGTTTTTTTGTCCTGGCCTTGTAGAAATTTTTGCAAAGTGCACAAAGACAAAAATTGAAACTTTGAATGTCCATGTATATCTCACAAATGGCTGGTGTGAATTTGCTGTGTGGTCTATTGCTCAACCGCTAAAATATTGCCTCTTGAAATATTTTGGCTATATGGTACAGTACAAAAATGGTGTTCATTGGAGAACAGGCCATATATGAAAATCGTGTTTGCTTTCTTCTTGTCAATATACACATGGAGTAATGGTTGGGATGCTGGCTTTCTTGACCACACAACCATGTCTTACAAATGATTTTCAATATTATGGTAACAAATAAGTCTTGGCCTGGCTGTATTGATTAATAAGAGGTTGAGAGAGAAACTAGCTATTAAATTTGCCACTCAGTTTGTTTGGCATCTGCATCACTCGTGCATCACATGCACATGTTCTTATGTGTAGTAATATCTAACTTTGATGTATGTACAACTTTCAGATGTACTAGTACTATCCACTAAGCTCAGGATCATGATACACAAGATCATCAAAGTGCAAGCATGTCTTTAAATGTTTGTACAGCTGCACTTTTGTATACAACTATTTTTCTTTTACAGAATGCTGTGGGCTACCTAACTGGTGTCAACAGTTACAACACCTTTGCATATATCCTTCAGAGCTGTGCCACAGAGCTGTAGTATTATTGTAAGGAAATGATTGAAAAGAAAATTAAGGGACAGAAGACTCATGATCAGGTATAATTGTTAAAGCAATAATAAAATAGTAATAAATATTTATTCAAATTGCGTACAGGTTGCAAAAGAACAACTAAAGTATTTGAAGGCCAGTGGCGAGTACTTTGAAAAGGTACAAAAAAAGTTAAATGTAAATTATTTATGAGCAACAGTGTACATGTATGGCAATACGAGTTCATATAACATTATGAATTCTTGGTGACACTTAACATAGTTATATAGACACGTATTTCAGGAGAGGTCTAAAGCGTCATTGTATCAAGATGGCACTGCTAGCCCGTTTCATAACAAAACACAAATTGACTGAAGGATTACCACCAATTCCTTCAGATATTGATAAATATGTTCAACAAGTATGCGAAATCCAATTGATGGCTGCCTTAGATGACATGAAATCCAAGTATGAGGTGCATAATTTAAAGCAGTCAAGGCAGCGTAACATGGAGGTAACACTGCACTATCTTAGTAAATTGAAGAGATTACTGCAAGACACTTCATCCCTTGATATTCAAAAAGTAGCTAAAGACTTGGAACCATGTTCTTCTCCCGTGATCACTGCACTGAGAGTTGGAATGGCAAGAAGGAGAACCTAGAACTATCTTTACCTCTATGGTACTTGTGTTATATTTTGACAATGTATAAACTTTAAATAAAATGTGACATTAGACAATGAAATTGCAGCAATATAAAAGCTATATATTATATAGAAATAAATTAAACTGGTCTAATTATTATATCAATATCTCTATGATCTGGTGTAGGTCTCTGGTCTTGGCAGATGGTATCACTGAATGGTATACAAGTGAGATACTGGCATATGTAACAGTTAGGTTGAGCTTCATAGAATATGATGAATAGAGCACCATAGAAAATGGCAAATAAAGGAGCACAAATGATTATCAATATCAGCTTGAGTTTGTCAACTTGTTTGTGGCCACTTCTTAGATCTCCATTAAACAAGGAATAGAATGGTACAACCATGGCACTCAAGAGTAGACCACCAATAAGGCCACCAAGGTGAGCAAAGTTGTCAACATAAGGGAACATACCAAGACAGAAGAAGAATACGATGATCAACAATACTTTGGATAGCTCAAGTTTCGGGTATAAGAATTTTTTCCATTCCCACACCACATACACTAGTACTGCAGCCATAACTCCCATGATACTACCAGCTGGTCCAACCTGTAGCACACAATGAAAACTATATGTTATAATTACAGTGACACTGTGGGACCTGTCTAAAATGAACACTGGGACTCAGATTTTTTTGCTGTAATACAGAGGTTTTCCACCTTCTGAGGTAAATACATCAGGCCTGCATGCTGGCACCAAAAATCATTTTGCCAATTTATGGAAGTTTCTTCTATCGGGTCGGAGTCTTTCTAAAAGTGGCTTACTGTAGACAGGGTTAAAACAAATTATTTTGATATTTCTGAGATGGCCCAGCCAGACTGTGAGAAAAATGCACACAAGTTACTTCAATAGAACAATTACTCGGATGTTATAGTGACCAATCTATTAGAGTATCTTGGGTGATTAAACAACCCTCTAAACTGAATGATGGCTCTTCTATCCAAACCTGTGGTTCTATAACAAGGTCACAGGAAATGGTCCAGCTTTGCTTTTTAGGAGTCAATGTTGGTATTAACTTCACATGACTACTAGATCTACATGGTCCTATTAACAGGGTAGCAGTTCTAAGTGAATACCAAGCATATATGCATAGCATGCATTATTGCTTTAAAAAGTATAGAACTGTACAGTTTATCAAATAAATGCACGAACTATGGATCCCTATACATGAAATACTGCTGATTTACCTCAGGTCTGTAAGGGATTACTATTGCACTGAGTATGTTACCAGCAAATCCACTACCGAGGTAGACAGTACCAAGAGGGAACCATCCAATTTGTTTCTCAACATCTCTCATCAGTAAGAAGTTGAAGGTACAAGTACATAACAAATGTATCCAACTGTAAAATACAGGAGGAGAATATAGGATACAATGTCATGTCTTAGTGACACATTCATTATACATCAAGTTCATACTAATCTATGCAAAACAGCTAAGCTAAAGAAGGGTAGTGATTGAAATGGCCACAATGACGTTAATGTCGTTGATCAATAACAGTGCCATGATATTATCAAATTTGATTGACATTATCATCATTGGGGCCATTTCTTGGATGTCACGTTTGATACTTTTTTCATCCAAGAGACCATCTTTTTAGCTTTGCGGTTTTGCATAGCGGAAAATTACTATTATTGTTGTATTAGCAAGCCCCAAAGCCTACTGTAGTTTTCTACAGGCTTAACAGAACAATGACCCAAGAAAGAATTATTGTGCATTAATCAAATTAGCTGAACAATAAAATTGTGACTGCTCTATTAGAGTATTTCAGTTGCATGTAGGTTACTATAACAAGTGTTTGGATTTTGCAGTATAACCAGTAGCTGTTGTTGTAATCAACATTATATCGTAAACTCTTGCACAGTCACCACAACCATGAAAACATTTGAGAGACGATACACAGGCAGATCTTTTACATATTCTTCATCTTGCGGGCATGACAACTTCATTCCTGGATCACACACTCATTACGGATGTTTAGTGTCTACATTATGACTCCATAGCTATTAATCTAATGTCTTTTAAATTACACAAAAAATCAATGCCATAATGATTAACCTATATGATGGCTACACCCACAGATTCCTGTTAATGGTTTACCCTGCAGACATGACAGAAAATTGGTGCTTTACACATTAATAACTTTTAGGACTATTTATTGGATTATAACAGTGATAACCACTGTTAATAGATTGATATAACTTCAAATGTGACTGGATCTGTGAAAACCCGACACAATTGTGCAAGCCTAAATTTACAGTATAAAGCATTGATACAATGGGTGAAATACTTGTGTATTATTTTAAAAAGCTGTAATTTTTTAATGCTTGGTTCTTAGTGAAGAAAGGGCCTAACAATATAATCTGGGAATCATCTTATTCGTCTACTCAAGGGGAGCTTGAAAATCTTTGTTTAGTTGAGGTAGACTCAAGGATACGGAAGTTATGGGCATTTGCTTACGTAATGTCGAAACAATAGTAAGCGTGATCAATCTTTCTTCACTGAAAATGTCACTGCATTTAAGAACTGTATGCTTTATGCTATAAATGTTGCCTTCAAGTAGTGGCCAACCTTGAATAGTTGCTGCATCAACTTTGACAATAGGCTAAAAGTAGCCGTAGCATTTTAACAAGTAAATATAGTGCATTTAGTACAGCAGTAATACGTATACCGTATTGAGAATCACCAATATATAAGGCTAACATACAGTGTGTGTGTGTGTGTGTGTGTGTGTGTGTGTGTGTGTGTGTGTGTGTGTGTGTGTGTGTGTGTGTGTGTGTGTGTGTGTGTGTGTGTGTGTGTGTGTGTGTGTGTGTGTGTGTGTGTGTGTGTGAATCTCACCCTCCATGTAGAAATAATGATATCCACACCCTGTAGAACTGGTCTGGTTCATGTTCATTGACAAATGAGATCAACCCACAAGTGTCCTGCAAGCAATCCACCTATAGGACCAAAACAGATTATTACCATTAATTCTTTCATTCTGTGCACTGAACTCACAGACTGGGCTTTTAAAAATATAAACTAAATAAATTTCTGGCTCTTGTATTAGCCTGTTTTTCCACACAAATTTCATGTACAGTTATCCAAATCGTGTGTTTAGGTAACTGAGTATGAAAATGCATGTGTGGAATATATGCAGAATAATATAATGTAATGTACGTATACCTTTGTAGGATAACTACTGACCCAAAAAGGTGATTCATTCAATCAGAATTAAATGATTTGGGTTTGGTGCTTCTGTACATGGTAGTACTTAGCACCTTATGTGAGAAACAAAACACAAAAGCTACCCAAGTTGTTATTTCATTAAAGTAGTGAATTGTTTGGCTACTCTTTAGAGTACATTGGACTCAATTAGGTTGAGAACCATTAATCAACCCCTGAGATAAAATTTTATCTCATTTCACAGTGTGTACACGAGTTGGATCTTAAGAACAGTGTAAATTTCAAAGGGGTTTTCTGGAAACTGTAATCCCCCTTGGGTATACCCCTGTAACATGTACACATCTATGTACATACCTGGGAACACAAAAAAGCCTCTTCATGGTATCTTCCCTTCATGTAGTTGCAGTATTCCAAAGAGGCTATCACACACTTTGCTAAGATACCAATACAACATGGCCTCCCGATAATTTCACAACTAAGATGAGCATCTTGTGGACTAGGTGTGGGTGTATTAGAATTGCGACATCTCTGTAACAAGATTATTAACTAGCATAGAAATTGTTGCATCACATACCGGCCATCTTGTAATGTCATTGTTCCATACATGTGGCTCCACTGACTTGGGACTTGTGCATGTCCTAAAATAAACAGCAAACCTATCTACGCATCATATACATAAAGTGTAGTGGAGTGTCATATTAGTGAAATTGTTGATGTTAATAGCTTGTTACTGCCTATATTAACTGTTATATGCATTCATAGATAGTAGCAAGAGTTAATAATAAGAGAGGAGAGTGTCTAACGCCGTATAGTCCTGTAACAGATGATTGCGCAGAAGTTAAACGGCTTCTTTTCCGCGTAACGTACAGACTGGCTAGTATATTTTCGCATTTAACCACAAAGGCTATCCCAGACACAAGGGCGTGCGTTTAACTCGATGTTCAAGTTCACCACGAAGAGCATCGCTCTGTTGCGTAAAGAATTATGGCTGTTAACCTCGAAGATAACTCTGGGGGAGAGCGTCTGAGAAACCAATAAACACTGAACCAAAGGCGGAGTATCGCTTCGAATTTTCACTGCGTCGCCATGTTACCCTACCTTTGGGCATTCTACAATTGAAGGAGCACTGTTCCCTGTACATACAGCTCAGTCTTTAGTTCAGTCTTCGAATATTCTCGAGGATTCATCACGGTGCGGCTAAACTAATTGCGGTAAGGAAACGAACAAATACTAGAAGCCTATACGTTACACGGAAAGAAAGCCGTTTAACTTCTGCACAATCATCTATTACAGGCCTATACAGTGTTAGACACTCTCCTCTCTTATTATTAACTCTTGATAGTAGTTTAAACTTGGTATTATTTCAGGGAGAAATTTTGTAATTTGAGATTATATTGGCAAACTACAAAGCAACTTTCATACACATTGGCAATTTCACAAATATGATAAATTAAAACTTGAACAGCAGAAAGACATTTAAATGTACCCTTGTCATGGGGCTTTTATGAATAACACCTTCCTTTAGAAATAGGAATTTTAATGTTGCAGGGGATCAAGTCACCACTGGGTCTGGGATATTTTTCTGCATTCTTTACAGATTCAGTTACATGTTTCAGACTCCCTGTATTCACAGGCTTTAGCCTTCTCACAGGTCCCTAGTGGGATAGCATTTAATATATATAAAACTTACACGTTGTGTATGTAATTCTTATTGCACTTATTGCAGTAATGACAGGCATTCAGACTGTGTAGGCTTGTGCTATATAGTTATAGTCTGATATTAGTCTATAACTATATAGCACACAGTCTATATAGCACACGTACTTGTTATAGTCTGATATTCTAGACAAATACACAGACTACTCACCTGGGTGACTGGCCACATACAACTCCACTTGGATTAGCAGCAGTATCATTTTGTAGAAATCTCAAAAATATACTCTAGATGAAAAAAAACAATTCTATTAGCTGCATGACAAACTTGCATCTATAGTATTCCACATTTACAAAGAAAATATCTAAAAATATATGTATATGATATAAAAGTTTTAAAATTTATATAAATGAAGAACACAATCGCTGTTGGCTAAGTGCACAAGTGTATGCTCAGTTGTTAGACTATAAGGAGAGCTCACTCTGTATGAACATATGGTACTGCTAAAAATGTAACATTGTCTTGTAAGAGTGCAAGCAATTAAAAAAACTCACTAATTAAAGGGCGTGACACCCATTTCGTCATCAAGTGTTCATCCCAAATGAAATGGGATCAATATACCTGCAAGTGAAATGGGTGACACGCCTTTTAATTAGTGAGTTTTTTTTTATTTGCTTGCACTCTCACAAGACAACGTTGTATTTGAGCGGTATCGTATTTATGGAGTATTTATCATCATTACTATGATATAGTGAGGTATTAAACTCACATTACATTCCAACTGAGTATTAACTTGTATACAACCAGAGCCATCATTCCTAATACAACATCCTGACTGGCTTTCTGCAATACGATCTTCTTCTATGAGGTCAAATAGTTCTCTGTCTCTACGCATACATGGAGCATACCGTGCACCTAACAATATCAGATCTTCCTGTATAGAAAAAAGAACAATAGAAAAGAATCCAATATCTACAATAGTGAACTACAGTGTTACTTTGGAACATTAAGTGATCTGCATGACCAAGGAGAATTAGGGTTAACATCACGGAGACACGCTATTGCACAAAGTACCTGAAATGTTTTTTGTGGCTGGTAAGCATAAGAAATAAACAATTACTTTAGTTGTAAAAAATTGGGAAGCATTTGCAAAATTTTAAAAAGTATTTCTCTTCAGAAGACAGACACAAAAACAATAATAATATGCAGCAGCTAACTGGTATACTATAACTACTCACCTGTGATAAGCCACCCCACACACTAGTACTAATAGTTCGTTGGACAAGCTCAAGACCAAAATTGCTGCGTTGGATCTGTACATATAGAAAATCAATATTTAAACTGAAACAAACAATGTATTGAAAGATATACTGGACATAACGATAAAAGTACATGCATATAGTATACTGTTTACCGTATGGAGAAAGTTTTGATGGGTGAAACTTTCATGGTAGAGGACAAGCAAACGTCACACTTTTAAGTAAGGTGGTGCCCACTGAAGGTACTCAGCACCCCACTTGTGTAAATAAGACGCTGTTACATACAAGAGTAGCTGTACATCAATCACACTGCCATTATATCATGAGTTTATAATCAAGATCATCTCGTTTTTGTAAAGCAAAATAAGCATATGCAAGTTTTACGAATGTAATGCAATATTGTTCTATGGCCATCATCATAAATACCCGGAGGTCCATAAGCCAATTCAATATCGGGGAAGAGCTGCAGTGTGTCAGGCTGAAATACTTGAGTAGCACCATTTTACTCATCATTGTTAACACACAGGTGGCTGGCATTCAAGGATTATGTGCCCGTTTGTCCAAAAGCATTACTTAGTCAGTCATTATGCTGGTCTTAGTAGTCATCCAATAATAAACTTCTGATTCTTTCAGTCATTTTGAAAGTATGGTGCATGTACAGATTGACTTTAGTCTGTCAGTTCTACGTGGTTGCATGCACATGTGCGCACGCATGTTGGAAATAAATCAAATGGTTCTTTTTATACTATAATCAAGACAGTGAGTATGTGAGAGATGAACATATATATAATTATGATGTTAAATGTTATCTAACCAGGTCAGTTTCTGTCTGGAAATCAAATCCATAAGGAGCAAGACCATATATGGAAGCAGTAACAATCATGACAAGGATGTGTGTAAACATGATCCACATAGTAAACAATGGTCTGTAAGAGAATAACTTCTAACATGCACCAGCAATTACCAACACTTCACCTGAGTTGATAAAACTTATCAAAAACTTTCAGCTGATCAGGGTCTCTTTTAATTTTGAGTCCCTTTTTGTTATCGGTACAATCAACACCATTGTCCTTATACTTGAAGCGTAGTAATGTTCCTGTGAAGCCAAGATGATGACCTTGTCTGTTCTGCTTGATTTTTTTAATTTCGTCTTCTTTTACTTTTATTTGCCTCTGACGTTTAATGTAACTTGGAGGAATCCTATAAGAAATTAGTTATCCAAATAAATTAACTTGTTTATAATGGTTAAAATTCAAAATTAAAAGGAATCAAACACCATAAATTTTTGATAAGGGAAAAGATTTGCACATTAAAAAATTTGTAAAATGTGCTACAGAACAGAGCATTCTTATTTCATATTTGAGAGAAAAAAAACATTCATCTAAACTTTCTTGATCATAAATTTATGGTACATAATTTAACACTAACAAGAAGTCCAATGGTCCATCTACTTCATCATTGTCCATGTGGTCACCTTGCCAAACATTTTGTAGATATGAAACATCTTTACCAAAGAAGTCATATTTGCTCAGTTTAGACTACAAAACAACACCAACATAATACAGATTAACTAAACCCAGGTAATAATTAAAGTGTTCAGATAAGTGAATTACTTGAAGCCCATTGATTTACACACTGGTAAGTTGATGGTATGTTCCCTGGTATGTATATCATACCAAGTGACGGCAGGGAACACACCATAGTGATATACAGAGTTTCATTCAGATTCTCTAATAGAACACACACTCAAAATAGTCTGTCTACTTGAACTTTCAATTTGACTATGGACATAGTGAGGGCCAAGGCAACCAGCACTGCTACCTCTATACCATAACCTCTGATTAATCCTTGAAAGAGTAATATATTTACGTACTTTTATGCTTTCATCTTTCCTTCCTTCACTATCATCACTATCATCATCATCATCACCTTCATATTCAACAAATGGTCGTTTATGTCTTCCTGGTATGTGGGCAGTTATTAGCTCCTCCTAAATAAATTCACATCAGTATATAATTAATTGTTATCTTATATTACTGTCCTCCAATATTTCTGCCGCACTCTTACATTCATGTATCTGAAACTTGTTAATTAAAAACTAATAAAGTAAGGATTCATGCAGTATAGTAGCTGTTACAACACAGTTATGTGGGAAAACCCCTACATTGGCATGTCATTACAATGCAAATTTCTAAACATAGCTACTTGTAATAGTAGAGCAGCATAGCACCAAAAAATGGACATTTTATGCACTTTGTGATACAATTATGAAACTTTCCACACAAATTGTGCTCCTCATGACATAATTATATATTTTTTGATATAGAGCCATCACAGATTTGACCTTTGGTGACCTTTAGGGCCATTTTTTCACTGAAAATTAATCATTTTTGTCTTTATCTCCCTGAGGCATTATTTTACAAATTAAAGGTGTTGATCTAAGAACTATATTGACTTTTGTTTGAAGTTCGTATCTCATTCCACTACAAAGTTATGATCATTTCTGTACGTCATGAAATTCTTTGCCCTTGGGATGTAAATTATTAATGGGCAAATAATTCATAGAATTTCATGGTTAATATAAATGGTCATAACTTTGGATGGAATGCAATCACCTATTCATTTCAAATAAAAGCCAAGTAGTTTGTTTTAGCAGTACCTTTAATTTGAAACTGCAAAATGATGCCTCAGGGAGATAAAGACAAAAGCGATAAATTTTCAATACGAAAATGGCTGTAAAGGTCACCAAAGGTCAAATATGCGATGGCTCTATATCCAAAAAATTATGTCGCAAGGAGTACAACTTATATGGAAAGTTTCATAATTGTATCAAAAATTGCACAGCTATCGTACTGTGCTGCTCTACTATCACATCTTTTGCTTGCTGAAATACTCTCGGCATTTACAATGGGAACTTGCTAAACTAACTTTAGGCCATTGTCTAAAACACTTAGACACTCGCAATAGACGTCCAATAATTACCTCAGGTTTTTAAATCCTCAAAGACACCTATCGCAAGTGTCTAAATATAAATAAGAATTATTTCTGCCATGTTGGCTTAATTCTGATCACCATTGGCTGCTTCAAAACTGCTTGCTGAAACGTAACATTTCGTTTGATGACGTAGCGGCATCACAATCAACTTTTGTACGTTAGGCTATAAAATAATTTGAGTGAAGCATCTTTCTACCTAATAGGTGAGGTGTCATAGCAGCTGCCAACACTTGTGCAATGTTGTATAAAACTGCAGCCAGTGCAATATCTGTATACTGTGGTCAGTGTATTATAACTTATAATGTTGCAGTCTGCTAAACCCAGTGCATTATACGTTATAATGCACTCACTGCTGTCTGCAGCAGTGCTGTATATGAATTATAGCACTGGCAGTGCCCTTAAACTGCTCATGCAAAGTTGTACCATATATGGTATAGTAAGTCTATGTTTTATGTACACAATACCTACAGTAATATATTATATAGAGTAAACCCTGTGTAATGGAACCAACTAATGGCATCTTGCTTATCAAGGTGACCTGATATCAACATAGTACTGTTGTACTGTTTAGTACAGTTCCCCCTAAAATGATGTGTACCACTATAAAAGCCACATCTAAAAACCATAATGGAATATCATACATGGTGAAAATCACCTTTATGGAATAGTTTTACTTCATTCAGCATCAATTACAGCATTAAAAAGAAGAAAACACTTACAGGTGTCTGGATATTGACTTTTATAAAATTTCCATAACTAAAAATTTCATCTGCCAGCCAGCCAGCCAGCCTCACAAGGCTAGAGGCCAAACGAAGCAGTGCACGGTCACCATTTTATGCCACAGCACCAAACTTACTGGTGGGATGTTCCTTTTGTACTTCTGATGAATGTCTGCCTTCTGCACTTTGCCATTCCTTTTATCTTCAATTAAATGGTTGCCTTCTTCTTCATAATGGAAACCATACCAAGGTATTAAATTTCCGTATCGACACTTTCCTTGAAGAAGTATATTTAGTCGTCTAAAAACTATTTGAGGCGCATAACGGACTGTAGCATCGGGTAGCAGCTAAGCTGTGCTTTTAAAACAATTGTCACACCCTTTTAATCGATCAGAATGTGCCACGATAATGATCTAGCTCTGTAAACCTGAACCCACAATCGTACTTATCATACTATAGATACTGTATCTTATGATGCTGAAGGATTTTACCTGTGGTATATGTTAGTAGTCATGATAATAATGACAACTTCTCAATTCTGCAGAGTTGGTTATTGGTTTAGTAATACATGTACTTGTTAGCCTTAAAACCCTCGTGTTGCTTTAAGCCTGTTCTTCCACAGTTATATAAATACTTTGCTACTGTATATGATAATTTACTTAATGTACTCTATTATGTATTTGTATCATGACTACTACAATGGTTAAATACACTGATTCAGATGTATTGTACGTCGCTAGAATTTAATTTTCATTTGCACACACATAATCAAAAGACCCTTGCATAATGAAGCAAAGTGTGTTGCAAATAGTCTGGTACCTCAATTCAGTGTAATGGTGATAGATGATCAAATGAAACCAATAAAAAACTGTTTACAAGCTTGTTTGTAACTATTACTATGTAATATTGATATACCAATACCACGTATCTGTATTAAAGTGACAACAAAGTCTTGTCAAATACATGTTTTTAGCAAAACAGCAAAATTAATTTTAGTTTCACCAATAATAACTCTTAATGAATACTGATGCCAATACGGAATACACAGAGAACAATCGCAAATGCTCAAAGAAACATGGAGAGGTAACCTTGAAGCTAATTGTATAATTATATTAAGCTATAACTACCAAGGGGGTTAGCCACAATTACATATGTGACTGTCTTAGCGAAAACCTGTTTAGTTTGCACAAGTATGCATATTGAGAAAAACAAAATTTTAAAAAATCGGTACACAAGTTTTAATTGAGAAATTACTCAGGAAAGGAAGTGTTATTAATTAAAGCTATATACCATCTTATTCGCATACTTATGGGGAGTTTGAAAATTTTTGTTTCATTTCTGTAGCCCCAATGGTTTGCGTGTCATGTGCGTTTGTTTACGATGCGGTAGACGTAAACAAATCGGTGTCGTTTCTTCAATAAAACTGCCTCCATATGCCTATGCACAAGTAACTGCAGGGCTAAAACTATACATTGGCTGATCTGCCAATCCATGGTGAACACTGTAAGCCAAATCCCAACTTTGTAGACTAATCCAAACGGAAGTTATGGCTGCTAATGTAAGTGCCTGTACTTTATTTTTAGTATAGTCACTGTACAAATCAATTTCCTTGCTTTTCCTACTTTCTAACGTTGTAATTCCAAAACTACTCACCATAATTGACTGAAATTTTGGTGAACATTCCTTGGATAATGCTGAGAAAATAAAAAGAAATTCGGAAGTTGTGCGAACTAGACAGGTTTTCGCTGAGATGGTCACATATATACAACTCCCCTGTTGTTACATATGATAACCCAAGAAATGTCCTTCTAATCTAAGTACAATCAAATTTAATGCTTGAGTAATTACGGGTACTAGCAGAGTACCACAGATGCGTATTTCGACTGGTACGCACTGACCATTTGGTAGCAATATCAAAACAGATAGTAAGGAATACCACAAGTAGGACTGTATCTATTGTGGAGATCATGTGATTCCTGAAGTGATGCTGTGAAGTCTTTTTGACATTTGTGATTGTAACTTGTAGCAGCAGCATAAAATGGTCATGACAATGTACCTAGCATCTTTATTAACTGTCAATATGAAAAACTGAGCAAGTTTGGATAGTAGAAAATTAGTGAGTTGGGTACCAGTTGAAGCATTCCTAGATATCTACTGATAAAACCAATGCTGCTAAAGACCACAGCAATGTTGTACAGCATTAGTAAATTTCCTAACAAATTTCAGAGCTCTTTGAGCATTATGTGTATGACTATGATGTACCAACTCAGCCCATGTAATTATGATTTTCATGGCTGTTTGTAATTGATGATCATCAGTCATGTCGGTTGCCTCAAGAAGCCCCCTGTCAACTTGAGAAGATATGCCATTCAAGGTAGCTTACAAGACCTGTTACATTGTTTTTCAGTCATTATATGTCTGTTATAGCACATAAGCTAGCCCCTACTGAACTGTTTCACCTGGTTTCAGTTACCAGCCACATCCTCTTCAAGTAAACATAACAAAAAGCTTTAATACAGTAAGTAAACAGCCTTTATTCATTGAATGAAGGTTTTTCTGTAGCTCAAAGTCCGTTTGCTCACAGGGTGCTGAATAGACATACTGACACGTAGATAGCAACTTATTATCTTAAGGTATATGGATAAACAGTCCATAAGTGCATGTTGCATCAGTATGGACTATCGGTCCATATGAGCACTTAAGTAGTGTATGATGTGGTGATATGGAGTAATGGATACCAGTATACAGTGTAGCGAGTGACTGATTGGAGCCTTGAGGGGTACAATGGACCCTAATTTAACACAAGTTATGTGGAAGTATGTGTTTTGTAAGTGATGCAGCTATTGGTAAACTTTTGACTCGACTTTTGACACTAACCCGTCTTCTGTGCAAGCTTCTGTGTGTCCCTCCGCCTGTCTGAATGGCACTGAAGACCGAGATGGGACCAAATTGCTTATATCAATCTGTTTTGATATAAACAAAATGTCTTATGATCACACTTTAACAATTTATTGCATGAGGGGAGAAACAGCGAGATCAATACATCCTAATAAAACAGTCACCCTAATACAGCTTAAGTACTCTAATATAACAGTCAAACATATTCTATCGTCGTGACACAGTATATAACAAAAAGATATATATTCAAGATTATTGATTCAAAACTAAAAAAAGATCCATGCACTAAAAGTAGTGAAGCAAGAGACATGACTGTACAGCATAGGGGAAAATCCCTCAACCTTAGGACATTCCCACTTAGCTTTGTCATACTGTTACGTCTTTTGTTTCATTATTCTTTAGTGCATGCATACTCCAGCTTTGAATTATAACACACAGAATAAAGTACGTACCCCTTCCCAAAATTTATTAGTAATCCACTTGATTCCCTTCCAAGCCATTGTCCATAAATGAGGCTTAGGATCTTCTGGTACAATGACACTGTTGTCTGGATCACGGCCTGTCCTTGTAGATATACCTATTTCCTGCACTATCAAATGACAGAGATGATGTAAACACACACATACCATATATGATTGGCTGAGCAAAATACACACCATCTGTTTTACATATTTCCATTATGGTACACAGAGAGACAAAGAACTAAACAGCAGGAACAACATAGTACAGTGACCATGCTGGAAAAGACATACAGAGATACATTAGGTCATGGAGGTAGGAAGTAAACAAACTGTTTTCCATGGAAATCTGTTAGTGTACAGTTTGTCCTATATCGACTGTGTGCCAAGTAATGAGAATGTGTTGTGATCAGTGTTGAAACTGGGTTACTACTGCTGACCTGGATGAGTCGCTGACCTGTAGTTATCCGGGTCAGACCTGGATGTAACTCGGATGTGATCTGGATTAATCAAAACTGAGGTGTGCGCCAAAAGCTACGTTTTGAGTGCTCGACTTGTGCGTTAAGTACAAGTTAGATTGCAGATAGCAAGATATGTTACAGCATGTGGGTGTGGCTTTGTGAATACCTAATTACAAAACAGTATGACATATTCCCGACATTAAAGTGGGCGTGGCTCACAAAAAAGCTGGCCTGCACAAGGTTAGACCATGTCTTATACTAAAACAATTGATTAGTAGGTGTGGCTCCACACAAACCTGCAGGCAGCTATGGGTACAGATTTGTGCATACCTACAGACTACAATACCACCGATAAATGAGCATAGCTGCATGTATGGCTGCAGACAGTCAACCCAATAAGTGGGCGTGGCTCACAAAAGAAGCTGGGTTGCATTGGGACTTGACTATGGCACATTTATACAATTCCGTATTGTCCAACTAATTAATTTGCTTCACAGGTGATCCAATCCCAGTGAGACCCGGATAATCTAGACCTGGACAAAACGTGACCCTGTTTCAACACTGATTCTGATGAATACAACCAATACAGATAACTCACATGGCAGCCAAACAAGTTTTCAAAACTTTATAATAGCCACGTTTTATAAATTTTGGTCTCAATTCGCTAAACAATTATCTATTATTATATACCAATATGTGTACAGGTATATTTTGAGTGGAAAATGATATAGCAACCAGTGTTGGGACAGTTACTTTTTATAAGTAACTAGTTACATTTACATATTACTTGCAACAGTACTATTTAGTTACAGCTACATATTACCCAAAAAATTAAAGTAACTATAATATTATTACATATTATATTACTTTGTGTCCACAGCCCTAAGCTGTCACGTGTGAAACTACCACCTTATCACGTGACATGATTGCGTTGTTGGGCAATGTGCAAATCTTGGTTATAAGCAAGAAGCTGGTAAATAAACTTCATTCAGTAGGCTTCGTTACTTTGTAGTGGCTAGGCATTACTCAGTGGATTACTAACTAATAATTTTATTAGGCTCGTTATAGTAACTATATATAATAGTTATACGGGCACAATGTGGAGTCTGAAATTTATAAACCTGAAGGCCCGGGCTATAGTGCACGAGTGAAGCGAGGGCGCTACTAAGGGCCTGAGGGTTTATAAATTTCATAGACTCCACATTGTGCCTGTATAACTGCTTTAGACTCTATTTCACATTACACTCAGATTACTTACCTCATCCACGGCTGTTTCTGCTGTAGGCTCGGCAAAAGCAGCTGGTTTTCTTGCGATAATACTAGCACCATGGCAACTATGCGTCCTCACGTGACAAAATAATTGCGCTTGTTAAATCACTGTACGTGAACAATGCATAGCGATTGGATAAACCTAGATTTTGAGCATATGTTATATTGTGCGAGAAGGTGTGGAGTATATTAGAAAACAAGGTGGAGTATATGAGATTTATTACCCACCCAAAACAGCCTAAATAGAGTCTAATACTTAGGTAACGCTTTACAGTAGTAAGTAAAGTAACTTGAGTTATATTACTTGTTTTTATAGTGTATTTCGTTATATTACTTTGTTACCACAAAAGTAATAATATTATGTAACGTGTTACTCTCAACACTGATAGCAACAAAACAAGGTTGTCAAAAACTCTCTTTAATTTCTATGACAATTTTGACAGAAACATTTTGGAGGATGTCAATTTGTTTGTAGGGAATCCCTACCATACAGTACTATTGTACACAAAGTTTAAATAAAAGTTCACTTGAATGATGGACTATAAATTTCAGAGACAAATAATATGCCAAGGACCTTAATTTACAGCTATACTTTAAAGCCATGATGAGATTAAATGGAAACTAAAGGAAAGAAAAAAAGATCCACATCCCTTTATATCTGTCACTGAGTACTATCACACTTTCATTACCATCAGTTGTAGCTGCGCTGCCATCTATAAAATCAGTGTCTTCATTATAGCCCTCATTCTCAACTGTATTATCTTGATCAGAATCTTCAGTGTTACTTCTTCTAGCTGGTTGCTCATTTGTAGTAGTTCTCAGTATACGAAGTGTTCTTTGACGAGCCTCCCACTTCCACCACTTGTGATCGACATCATCCTCTGGCTCAAACCCAAACACCCACTTGACTAACCTATAATACAACAGTACTTGTAACTATTTGATGCTTCACCTACCATCTTGACTACTATGATTATACCACCCTGTGATCCCTCACCTGAAGAGGTTGTCGTTGTTGAATACTTCACTATCACAAAAGCTTAACCCACGGCCCAGACCTAATTGCAACATTGAACACCAAGGATGCATGACTATGCTATGAGCTTTCATAACCCTTTCCTTGGTAATCCCTGCACAATACATGGTTTTCCTAGCTAAGTAAATTATATTACGTGAATGTGGTAAACAGGGTTGAGTTAACAGGGACTCACATACTATGACAGGGAGGGACTCACATCTGTGCCAAAAGATTATAGATGACCCATATACTCACATATTTAGTAAAAAATCACAAAATAAATTAGAGCTGAGGATGTTCACTTTTTACTAATATAAAAGTAATACAGTCACTTGTTGCTAGGAGATGGTGCATTCTTGAAAGAGACCACAAATGTACCACAGCCAGCCCCTTAACACTTTCTTCCATATTAGATGATGACTGTATATGTAGTAACAGGAGCCCCACAAGCTTGCTGTGCTTTGTGCCTTGTGGGCTCCTGCTCATAATGTATACCTTATTATCCTGCATGCGTCCAGTTACTGTCAGCTCTGTTGCTATAACACATGTTATGTCACCATCACATGAATACTGAACAATACAGTATTCAGTATGTGCTATTCTGCAGTGTATTCATGCAACATGGGATATTTTTTTGCTTGTGTTGCAAGACCAATATTTCAAAAATTGATAACCTGTTAAAATTCATTCTAAAAATCAAAGGACTCTATAGTTTTAGGTTTATTGCAGAGAACAATTTCTGGGATTAATGCAGACTTATCCTATCACACAGTATGGTAATAGCAGGGTTTGTGCTTTTTCGCCAAACAATATCAACTGAAAACTAGCCTCACCTTTCAGAGTATTGGATAGGTACAACCAAGAGCAAATGTGCTTCTGATAGTTTCTACAGAATTTAAAATAAATTTATTAACTGTATGTGTCTCATTTCTTTATCCACTAACGTGAAGGTGTTAGTTTGTGGGTAGCAGGTCATAAAAAAATCCCAAACAAAGTAATTTAAAAACGAAGCAGGGATTCAAGTGATAAAAAGTAGGAGAACAAGAAATGAATGATGGTAGTCCAGCATATTACTAGTCCTGAAGTGGATTGATTACAGAGGAGCTTATCATACTGTTCTCTACAATACCGTGAAACAGGAAGGACATAGTTGAAAATCAAGCCATAGACATTAAAAGGTAACGAAACAAGGAGGTGCCGTCGCACATGCAGCTATACTAGATAGATATTATTTATGGCTATTATAATTCAAACAATAAGTTGTAGTTT
Source organism: Dysidea avara (assembly GCF_963678975.1). Classification (NCBI taxonomy): domain Eukaryota; kingdom Metazoa; phylum Porifera; class Demospongiae; order Dictyoceratida; family Dysideidae; genus Dysidea; species Dysidea avara. Next base: position 24,647,133 of record NC_089274.1, read on the forward strand.
GGCAGCACGCTTAATCATAAAAACCCATTAATGTTGAATGGATATCACTAATCATAAATATAGTATGGGTAGGAAGAATTAATCAGCCTATTACTCATCACTGGAGATACATATACTGCTTATCTCACCAGCTATATCTATTGCACTGATATAAACACCTGGAACAAACCGATTCACACTTTCTGCCATAAGCCACGATACATTCATTCACTGTTGTGATGTGTCAAAAGATCATGTTGAGTTTTAGAATATAAAAGAAGTACATCTAATAGTAAACTTTCCATTGGTTCTGAACTGTTTATTATGATATGATCCACTGTATAAGAACATGTGCCTCAGTTATATTTACAAAACACCACTGTATGTAGGAGTATTTATTATATATGACATTACATTATGACATTACATTATCACCTTCCACAAAACAAGTCCTATGGAATGACTACTAATAAAACCATCAATGATGTTATCAGGTTACATGCTAATAGTATTATCATAACTACTGTATATATTATAGAGTTTCAAATGAGTGTAATATAAAACCATTTCACACTAAAAGCAGGAAAGGAAAGTATTATTGTTTAACACAATTAGGATTATGGACTTTATGGCAAACAAGAATTACAAGATATGGTAGCAATGTGTGATATTTTCAAAGCCTCATAATGTACTTGTTCTTGCATGTATCATCATAGCCCATTTCTGAAAAGTCACAAGTTCTGATGTGTAAAAGAGTGTCACAGCACTGTTTAGATGACTGGCCCAGTAACTAACAACAGGATTCAGGTGAGTGTGTAGTTGGCATTGGGCATGGAATCTTATGAAAATACAAAATATACTGAATCAAAGTTACAATGACTTTAAGGTGAATGTACAATCTTCTTGTGAGCTCATAACTTGACTTTAGAAAGTTGCTACGGCTTCAGATTTCACGATGATTTACAGGAAGTTTCAGAGGGCAAAAACAGGTAGGCAAAAATATCGAGCGTTCTATTGCAAAAACCTTACCTAGGCAGGATAGCTCACCATGCAACAATAAGTATATGTTATGTACTTTTACCTAGTAACTTACTTTTTAACAGCACTCCTCTACAATTACTTGGTTACATTTAAAAAAAAAAATTCCTAGGATGGAACAAATATGGTTTTGCCCTCAAAAAATGGTGGATGCACCATTTCGATGGTGTAATGAAGTGCCACGCCTTAATGTGCATAGGGTCTAATGCTACGTACTTTTAGGTACAGATTTTACAATAAAGAATTTAGTTGAAACCTAAGCATAGTTCTAAGGTAACAACAATTACAATTAAGTTGCTATTTTCCTCAATTACAAAAGATCTACTCACAATAAGCGATGCCAACATTATTACGGATCAAATGGAAGCTGGGAAGCAATACTATGATCAAAGCTGGTCACTAAATGTGGCAAGTATTGTATGTGTACACTATCATGTTTAAACAACACCAAAACATGACCCAGACATGATCCTTAACATAACAACATGACAATGCGTTTATATAAGTGGGCTTGTAAGTCATTACCACATCACACATTGACATCCCATATTGACGGGCTGTTGACCCTAACTGGTCAAGTCGGTACGCCAGTGCGTTTTTCTGAGTATAGGCCACTTCTGTACTAGCCTTTAACCTCGCATAGGGATACCGAATACGTACAACGCTAACAATATTGTGTACCGTATCGTTCCTTTTCCTGTGAGACGTAGGCTATCGCGTAGGTCTCCTTTGCGTATTGCCTTCCAGTACTGTTGGTAAAAGTCATCTTCGCACACTCCCTGCTGTCGTAAGTCCGCCATGTCCCACTGACCACCAAGACTTCTGTGGCCGAGTAGCACTTTCGATGATTGAAATGCCAGTAGTTGCCTCCCCTTGAAACATTGCACGTGATCAGGTATATCAGTAAACCCCGAGGAAGCCAAGGGGGAGGGGTGAACTTTAAAGGACAGACAGGCACTATCACCCAAGTTAAGTTTTTTATTTCCGATCCTAAAATTTAAATAGACTAACTTTATATAATAATTAATTTGCTTTGAAATAGCTATCCCATGAAAAATATCACCCTGATGCCTTTTAGGTCATGCTAGCGCTTGTGTTTCGAGGACTCACTGGCCCACATTTGTTTGTTTAATAAATTCTGGGTTAATATATTTGTACAATGTTTTTATTATTCCCATTCCATTAATGATGGTTTCTCTCTTAGCTAGCTACCATATCATACACATGAAACCAGGCCATTGCAAATTATTATCATTAGCATAGATCCTTTACACCCCATTAGGTAGCCCAGCTGGCATAAATTTTTCATTGGTAGTTTCATCAGTGCCCCCTTAAAGGATGTATGACTTTCACTGCATGATGGTGTTCAACTAGTCCCATATATATATGATTGTGTGTCCAGACAAACACAATGGTAACATATTTGGCAAACATTGCATGTATATGGTATCAAAGTTGGATGTTGTGGTTGGCCTAGCATCTTTGCCTCAGGTCATGTGTATACTTGTGGTTTGTTCCAGTCTATTTATACTTTTTGTCACATAAACAATTCAATAATTTCCAATAACAATCAGCATGTTCATTTTTGTAAGTTATTCAATAGCTTACGATTCACGACCCTTACTATAGAACTTTTGCATGCATTGTGGAACCTGTACTCAAAATTGAAGTATTATTATTACAGTGATCAGCACTGAAGGTCTATAGCAACTTGTGCTGCAGCCTAATAAACAGATACTGGAGACTATTAGACAACTTTAAACCAGTCAATAAGGTGAAACAGAAAATGGGCCAAAGAAAGGAAAAAAATCTCTCCACCCCCAGGCCACCCAATGTCTATAGTTATAGTCTATAATCCATATGGTCTAGTTGAGCACTACACTCAGTCTCCTCTAGGAGGAATGGATTTTCTTCCTTTAACAGTATTTATTAGGCCACTCCAAATAAATTCTCTGTTTCCCGTCCACCGCCCGCATCTGGTTACTGTCAGCTCTAAATATTCCATTCTTCCGTATTCTTCTATTGTTTCCCGGTTATTCTTGCATACTGGCAGGCTCAATAAAGCTCACGTGTCAGCAGTGCTATCAAGTCAGCACAAACTTCATGTTTGTGTTATTTTTGCAATTTAAAAAGGAAGGAACAAGCCTAAGCATGCTTTTGTGCAGCTTTTTATGGTTGTACCAGGCAAATACTGGCTTGAAAAGCTGCCAATTTTATAATGAAATAATGGAAATGGACCGCCCGCCCGCATGTAAATATGCTTGAGTCCAGGACGGGAAACAGAGAATTTATTTGGAGTGGCCTTATTATCAGGGCATCAGAGTAAAAGTGAAAGTGGTAAGGCTCAGTTTGGGGGCATGCCGCCCCCCAGGAAAATTTTGAATTTGCACATTGAGGTAATTTTGGGCTGTGGCACTGTGTGCAAGGTGCTAGTCTAACTTACAAGTGTTTAATGAAACTATTGCACACTGTACACTCCACAAAGCACCTCAGTAATACTATTTAACTCTTAAACTCACAATTTAAGTTTATTACTTAAGAGATAACCTGTAAGGGACGTTCCAAAGTAACTACAAACAAAAACAAGCTAAATAGGTAATTATTCTTAGAGGTACATGGACAAAGTCAACATGAAACTGTTCCAAGTGAAAGATAGGTTAGATAAGTGCCATAAACAAATGCTATAAGTATTACATGTTGTTTTGGCTTCACCAAGTTTGAAAGTTTTTTTTGTTTATACAGTCAAAAAGTGGTGAGGTGTAACTACTCGTATTATGTATGATAATATCAATTTTAATTGCATGGTCTATAATCATAGTCGTTGATAAATATTTAGCATCTCACAAGGTTAAACACTTCACTAAAGTTACAGGACATGAACTGTGAAAGGCTGTATATACCAATCTCCAAATGTCAGTCACATGGCTTCCTTAATTCATATAACTACAAAACACATCTCTTGAACATTGAGGCATGTAACAACAAAATTTGGAAGGAAATCCATGCATACGCCATGCATGCACAGTGGCGGATCTAGAGGGGTTTCCCCTTTTTAAATTTAGCTCAGTGGCAGTCTAAGTTTATAAACATTGTTGCACTGACAAGTTGTCATAGCAGACAACTATATACTACTGTATTTCTCATGCATGCAGTTGCACTTAACCGACATCATTTATAGCTATGCAGCAATATTTCACTGTTTTCTCCCACAGCATTAAAAACGATCGAGATACTCTAATAGAGCAGTCATGTAGTTACTCTAATAGAGCAATCAAAGCTACAGCTTGTGGTCACCATATTTGCCTGTAGTTAGCTATAGTATTTACAGTTTAAAGCATTGGATTTATTGTAATTGGTGACTAAAAATAGCCTAAAATCTGATCTCAGAGCTTCTAAAATCTCAAAATTTTCCGCAGAAATGTCATCAGATACCTTATTCAGCTATACCTACTTTCAGAAACCCCCTTTTAAAAATCCTAGATCCGCCACTGATGCAGATTATTCATAGAATCAATCTAAAAAAATCAGTAGTTTAGGGCATTAAAGATGTGCATGTTTATAGCACCATAAACTACATGTCCACAGCACCATCAATACTCCACTGAACTATTTCTTGAGTAATGAGATTGTACAGATACATGGCAACATAGGATACAGATAAATAAGTTAATGGCAATGCTATACAGTCAGTACACAGTTACATAAAATCAGTAACTACACTGCATGGTCTATATGACTAAATCAACATCTCTATGATCTGGTGTAGGTCTCTGGTCTTGGCAGATGGTATCACTGAATGGTATACATGTGAGATACTGGCATATGTAACAGTTAGGTTGAGCTTCATAGAATATGATGAATAGAGCACCATAGAAAATGGCAAATAAAGGAGCACAAATGATTATCAATATCAGCTTGAGTTGGTCAACTTGTTTGTGGCCACTACTTAGATCTCCATTAAACAAGGAATAGAACGGTACAACCATGGCACTCAAGAGTAGACCACCAATAAGGCCACCAAGGTGAGCAAAGTTGTCAACATAAGGGAACATACCAAGACAAAAGAAGAATACGATGATCAACAATACTTTGGATAGCTCAAGTTTCGGGTATAAGAATTTTTTCCATTCCCACACCACATACACTAGTACTGCAGCCATAACTCCCATGATACTACCAGCTGGTCCAACCTGTAGCACACAATGAAAACCATATGTTATAATTACAGTGACACTGTGGGACCTGTCTAAAATGAACACTGGGACTCAGATTTTTTTGCTGTAATACAGAGGTTTTCCACCTTCTGAGGTAAATACATCAGGCCTGCATGCTGGCACCAAAAATCCTTTTGCCAATTTATGGAAGTTTCTTCTATCGGGTCGGAGTCTTTCTAAAAGTGGCTTACTGTAGACAGGGTTAAAACAAATTATTTTGATATTTCTGAGATGGCCCAGCCAGACTGTGAGAAAAATGCACACAAGTTACTTCAATAGAACAATTACTCGGATGTTATAGTGACCAATCTATTAGAGTATCTTGGGTGATTAAACAACCCTCTAAACTGAATGATGGCTCTTCTATCCAAACCTGTGGTTCTATAACAAGGTCACAGGAAATGGTCCAGCTTTGCTTTTTAGGAGTCAATGTTGGTATTAACTTCACATGACTACTAGATCTACATGGTCCTATTAACAGGGTAGCAGTTCTAAGTGAATACCAAGCATATATGCATAGCATGCATTATTGCTTTTAAAAGTATAGAGCTGTACAGTTTATCAAATAAATGCATGAACTATGGATCCCTATACATGAAATACTGCTGATTTACCTCAGGTCTGTAAGGGATTACTATTGCACCAAAAATGTTACCAGCAAATCCACTACCGAGGTAGATGACACTAACTGGAAACCATCCGATTAGCATTTCAACATCTCCCAACACCAGGATGTTGAATATTAATGTGAATAATAGGTGGATCCATCTAACAAAAATGAAATTATTTTTCTTCGTTTCTTGTATGTGATCTATCATGACATTATATCTTGAAAACATTGTAGAATCATCGCTAGATCTTCATGCCATTACCACAATCTTCCTAATTACTATATGTGACTGTCTCAGTGAAAACCCATCTAGTTTGCACAGGCATACATTTTAAGTAAAACAAAATTGGTGAAATTATGTGTATTACAAAGAAAATCTTGCGCAAGGTTTAATTGTGCCATTACTCAGAGAAGAAAGACTCAAATCAATTAAATTTACACACCATCTTATTGGCCTACTCATGGGGAGTTTGAAAATCTTTGTTTAATTTCTGTAGCCCCAATGGTCTACAGAGTTGGAATTTAGCTTACGATGTTCACCAAGGATTGGCACATCTACCAAGGCTTAGTTTTTGCCCAGCAGTTACTTGCGATAGGCATATGAAGGCGGTTTTATTGAAGAAATGGTAACGACTTTGTTTACATTTACTTCATTTTAAACAAATGCACATGCCTGCAAACTAATCCAAACCAGCGTTGAAACCGGGTCGGGTCATCCGGGTCATCTGGGTCACATTTTCTCCGGGTCATCCGGGTCTGACCCGGTTTACAATTTATCCGGGTCTGACCCGGATTGGATCACGTGAGAAACGAAATTGTTTGTTTGACGACATGGAACTTATAAATGCTATCGCGTAGCTCTTTCGTGAGCCACGCCCACTTATCGCATTACCAACATATGCTCAGCCACGCCTATTTGTTAGTAAGTGCAGTATGTAGCACGAAACTGAGGGTATCTATGGTGAGGGGTAGCTATTGTCAGTAGGTAAAGACTTTTTTTTTTTTTTTTTTTGGTCTTCAACCTACAGCTAGGCTGAAGTTGCAATATTTACTCAACACGAATCGAACGCTCAAAATGTAGACTCGTTCGCTCACCCGAGACACGTCTCGGCTTTAATTAATCCGGGTCACATCCGGGTCAGTGGGTCATCCGGGTCAGCAGTAGTGACCCGGTTTCAACGTTGATCCAAACGGAAGTTATGGCTGCGAATGTAAGCGCCTGTAGTGTATTTTTAGTATAGTCACTGTACAAATGTATACCTTGCTCTTCCTACTGTCTAGCACTGTAATCCAAAACTACTCATCATAATTGACTAAAATTTTGGTGAGCTATTCCTTGAACTATGCAGATAATGCTGAGGAAAAAAAAAGAAATTTGGAAGTTATGTGAACTAGACAGGTTTTCGCTGAGATGGTCACATATATGGTCATGATACCTCAGTACATTGTTAAAAATAGCTTTAACAAAAGTTTTGTGACAAAGTAGCACTTTGATATTCATGAAAACAATGACCACTAAAATTTGAGTAATAGAGTAGTTAAATAAGATAATGTGAAGGTAAAAACATGAGTAGCTATTAAATCTCACCCTCCATGTAGAAATAATGATATCCACACCCTGTAGAACTGGTCTGGTTCATGTTCATTGACAAATGAGATCAACCCACAAGTGTCCCGCAAACAATCTACCTATAGGAAAAATGATCAACCAAACCTATCACCACAGGCATGACTCAAAGCATGTTATATGCATTGTTTACATTGAGCCTTCAGGGCATATGAAGCTGGTTTGGCTCTAATGGGGGCAGAGATCTAGGAAGAGACAGATTGCTAGGAGTCACTGCATAGTGTGTGAAGCACACTCTGAAATTTGCCCCTCCTCCTCCCACAGACTTTAAAATTAGCATTTTAAATGTGCCACATAAAACAATCTATGCAAGTTTCAATCTCACAAGGCTCAAATCAATAAAACTTATACACCACGGTTCATGGATCTTTGTTAAATCAAAAGGCACCTGAGTTACAGGCGCTTGTTTATGATGCAGTAGAAATAAAGCCATCGTCACTGCTTTATAGGAATGGCCTCCGAGTTCTTTGTACACATGGAATAGCATTGGGAAAGCACTTACTGTCTGTTACTAATAGGGAACAAACTGTCATGAATCATGATTGATTAATAAGCACCTTTGCTGTATACACTATAGTTACTGTACAAATTGAATTTCTTGTTATTCCAGCTGCTGCACTATAACTCAAAGACTATTCGACTTTATCACTAGCTGAAACTTTGCAGTATGCTCCTTACACAAGTATAAGGAAAATCAGAAATTTTAGGTCTGAGTAGGGATCATAGAAATAGAAAGCTTTGAAACAAGGGAGGCCATCTTACTAGTGCACACTTAATTCTTATAGCGTAAGTCACCATTTATCAAACACATTTTAACAACAAGTGCTTATAATCAATGGACTTCTGGTTTAGTTCAACTGAGCAGCCTTATGTCTCTCTGCATGAGTACCAAGTTGTAAGTAATCACACCAGCACATTGCAAGTTTTTTTACACAAAACAGTACCAAACACTGGTACATATTATCAAACAGCAGTACTTCACTCAATGATCAATTTTTTGAACATTTTGCACATTCCAATGAATAACTTACTAGGGAATTACCCTGTCACTTTGAGGTGGATAACAACCTGTGACAGAAATTTTACGGAGATTGAATATACCATTCACAAGTTATTCAGGTTAGACCGAAACTATGGTTGTTACAGATAATACTGTTTCGCTCATAACTTGAGGCCTGCTGATCCAATTTACTTAAAACTTGGGACTCAAGGAGAGCAATGTCTCCTCTATTGAATGGTCCAGACCGGAAGTATGCACATTGTTGTGGTGAGAAATTATAGGTGCTTGTTAAAATAACTGTGGTTTTGTTTGCTTCGTGCCACTAGAGCCTTTGGAGCCCTTTACTAATAAAAACTATTGAAGGAAAACTATTGTAAATGTTGTATTGTTAGTAATTGCAGCTCAACAAGTCTTTGGTTAGCATTTATTTGCCTTGTATGTTGAGTAGCTCGCCTAGTATGTAAAGTTCACTAATTAGCAGGTCAGTTACGTAACAATATGTACACATTATAAAGTGTCTGGAAGTTAAGCAATTCTTTTTTGTGAGGTATGGATCAGCTGAACATGAAACACAATATATACCTTCTTACCTGGGAACACAAAAAAGCCTCTTCATGATATCTTCCCTTCATGTAGTTACAGTATTCCAAAGAGGCTATCACACACTTTGCTAAGATACCAATACAACATGGCCTCCCAATAATATCACAACTAAGATGAGCATCTTGTAGACTGGTAGTAGGTGGATTAGAATTACGACACCTCTGTAAGAAGTGAATATGTGAAAATGTGCTATTTTAAAACCCACTATCTTCCCATAACATGAACATGAAATCTACATCACAAAAATTGGTAGTATAAATTTCAACACAATTAATAGAGAAATGTTTGGCCAGATGTGTAAGAATATCACTCAATCACCATTATCTTCTGCCTACTACAGAAGCCACAATCCAATGTCATCATAAATCTAAGTGGTGGATCTAGAAATTTTCAGAGGGAGTTTCAGGTTCAGGAAGCTTTCAATAACTGTGATCCTAGCTAGTCTGAGAAGTGTGTATATATAGTCCAGCTGGGGCTGTTATGCTGAATGTTAACTCAGTCTTGATAGCGCAGTGGCCAGTGAGCCGCATATAACTACATAGATCTATAGCTTAAACTTGCTGGCAATGAATCAGTAAAAATCATTGCTTCATGGTCGAATCTTACCATTCGTTTTGAAGCAAAACAGCACTTGTACCCTTAGAGGTGCTTAACACACTTAAATGTCGTAATGGTATTTTCAGTGATTTCAAAGGCAAATGTACGAAATTTGGCCAGTAGAAAGTCCCAATATAATACACTAAGTATAACTGTTGGTGGTTTTATCATCATAAAAACAATTGGGACGCATGCACTATTTTCGAAGGCATTTTCAGCAGAAACATTGCAACCCCCTTGACTGTCTCAGAAACAGCTGTCCTTAAAAGTTTAATTTAAGGATTATCAAGACTTGAAACACCAGATGAGACAGCATAATTACTAAGTGACTTGTGTAATTTAAAATGGTATTTCAAATTGTGGTTACCTACATAATATGAAATTTGATAGGTTTTGAACTTCTCTCTATGAGCCTTATCCGAAATTACGTCACAGAAATAAAAATGGCCGCTGTAGTGTGGGGACATTCGTAAAATTTGTATGGGCGACTATGGGGAGAAAATTTTTGAATGGGAATATCTCAGTCAAGATGGAAGACAATGACCTCTAACCAGCAGATGTGGTATAAATTAGCTGAAAAAATAGGAATCTAGCGTTGTTTTGAAAATCAACCGAAAATTGCTTTTACGCACTTACTGTATTGTTTTATAGCCATACCCACTAGTTAGAGTTTGATATCTTCCTTCTTGGCTGAGATATCTCCGTTCAAAAATTTTCTTCCCATAGTTGCCCATACAAATTTTACGAACGTCCCCACACTACAGCAGCCATTTTATGTCTGTGACGTAATTTCGGATAAGGCTCATTGATTGTTACTTAATTGTTAAGTTCATGCACCTTAGAATTATACAAACTAATTTTAACTTGTCATTATGTGTACTCTTACCGGCCATCTTGTGATGTCATTATTCCATACACGTGGCTCCTGTGATATAGGACTTGCACATGTCCTAAATTGTAAAAAGCAAAATCAATAGCAGCAAAGAATGTATGCATGAAAGTGTGTACTTTAGACAATGAATTGCAGGATGCCCATGCAACTGAAACTGTAGGATAAAAGGCACTGCAACTAGAGTAGGAACAATTTAGCGCCCCAATAAAAGCAAGTGTCCAATGCTAAAAAGCAAATATCACTACTGTGTTGTGAAGATTCTATACTTGAATTGAAATGCACAGTAAGAATAATTGTTTCTTATTGTTTTACAGTAATTGCACTACTCTGATTCTGCTTGTTTCAGCCTTTTTATTGAGGTGCTACATTGTCCCTACTCCATTTACTTGTACTTGTTTGTGAACCCTTTTTTTTTGTAAAACCATGACCACTAATAGCTACCCTCCCTTGTGGTCTTGTCACAATTCTACTTTTAATCATATTCACAAGGATGTCGTGATTCGCAGAGCACAAGGGCTGTCCACTTACATTCCAGCTGTACCAACTATTAATACAGACCAGGGTCTGGTGGAGTAATTCATCTACCTGTACACAAGAGGTTGAAGCATCCAAGTTGACAGTATTCTACTTTGTCACACTCTTTGCGCATAGTATTATACAAGCAGTCCATTTACTGGTGGCCGGCGGTATTTCATCTACAGCTAATGTATTCCAATATGTTGGTGCAACAATACTGTGTAACATTGTATGCACTCTTATATGGAAGTTATGCTGTGCTTGACTGATGGCTTGGGTATGGAAGGATAAAAGTAAGATAATAGTGCATGTATTGTATTGCTATCAATATACCAAAGGTTTCTTCTTAAGTGAATTTAAAGTGTTTCTGTGAAAGGAGTAGTGCTGTAGCTGTAGTGCTATAGCTGTATTGCGATATACTACATCAGTTAGGCGGGCAGTAGAAAATTCCATTGAATAATTAATTCTGTAGCAACTTGACAAAAACTTTTTGAGTGGATCCAAGGCCTTGATTTTACCCAACCATGCAATACTGTTACGTTGTCATGAGAGGAAAACAAGGCAGGTTTTGGTGACAGGCCTTTGCCATCCGTACTATACAGTACGATAAATACAGTAAGTACTATTGTACTGTATGATGTAACTACAGCATTTGGAGTATGCATGCGTATAAACTTATAAAATATGTATGTTTTGCTAGCTTTGCCAGCTTTGTTATAGTTAGTGTATAATTAGGATATAAGTACTTGTAATTCTATAACTTATAATGATGTATACAGAAACAAAACACCTTTAATGCTGAGCACTAGAGAAGTACACAGATTACTCACCTGGGTGACTGGCCACACACAACTCCACTTGGATTAGCAGTAGTATCATTTTGTAGAAATCTCAAAAATATACTCTGAAAAAAAAAGTGTCCAAAAATGAGTCAACCAAATTAATTTATTCTTTATACCTAGACTTGGTAAATACAGATACATAAGTAATAAGCCTGTTAGTCATCCATACATAATTTAAAATGACCAAAACACAAAACTAATAGTCTTTTAATCACTATATGTAACACTTTCACACCTCAGATCAAAGGAACCGCCTGGGCTACATTTCGTATGTAGCCCAGCTAACCCGGCTACATACGAAATGTAGCCGGGCTACAACTGGGCACTGATTATATTGACGTAGATGCCGAAATCGATTGTGGGGATGGAATAATACTCACGTGATTAGGATACACGACTTGAATTCCGCCATGAAAACCACACAGATGGAGAGCGTTTTGTTATCCTCGCCATCCTATGAGTTGAAAAACATTGGGCTAAGGTGAAAACTAGTACTACAGCTTATTCATTCGATTGTTTCCGCACATAAACGAATACGGACACACCCCCATCATGAAGCTACCACTCTGCACGGAGTAACCACTCTACAAGCAAGCTTACCTGTCTAGGCCTTTAGTGAATTGCGTAGTTTTCCCATAAACGATTCAATAGCACTGATTAAAACATTAACTCGTGTAATGGAAATTCTCCGTGATATCTCTAGGATATGTCCATTTATCATAACCAAACATAACCAGAACGTACTAGCTGCTGACACATAATCGAAAATTTTAGGTATGCATATATAATACATCCAGTGGCTGCACTTGTATTGGCTTGGGTGATTGATCGCCCTGCACAGGCTATCAGCCTAATAAGTGTTACATATTAGTTGTAACATGGGGCATTCGGGCTTTGCCTGATATGTATGCCCTCATTCCCGTGTTACAACTATTACATGTACAACATGATGTTGTGCAAACTCACATTACATTCTGATTGGTTGTTAACTTGAATACAAACAGGTCTATCGTTCCTAATACAACATCCTGACTGGCTTTCTGTAATACGATCTTCTTCTATGAGGTCAAATAGTTCTCTGTCTCTACGCATACATGGAGCATACCGTGCACCCAACAATATCAGATCTTCCTACATAGAAGAGAATATGTGTATGGGCAAAAGAATTTTACACTTTTTAGAGCCACGTAACTTAAGATTGTTTGGCACTACAATACAGGTGTACTATTTACCATCATAGAGCATATACATGTTGCTGTCATTGCTTACCTGTGACAGGCCACCCCACACACTAGTGCTGATAGTTCGTTGGACACGTTCACGTCCAAGATTGCCACGTTGTATCTGCAATGAAAGAAATTAATTTTTTTTTGCTAGGGAATATTTCTCAAGTATAAAAATTATACAACAAACATAAAGAAGTCATATTGCTGATTAAATATACCAAACAGAATCAAAGTCAAGTAACATCTAAAATTAACATTTAACACATTGGGTGGTTACAGAAATCATCCTATCTTGAAGATTTATACAAGTAAAATTTTTTGTCCTATTGCAGCATGTGCTCCTGAACACAGAAATTTTGCCTAACACCAATTCAGCAGCACTAAATATAGACATTTCAAATAAGACGTATTACACGATACCTTTCCACAAGTTTTTCATCTAACTGTGGCTAATTTCACTATCATCTTGGCAAATTTGTTATTATATTTATGACAGGTGATTTAGACATCTAGATTATTTAAATTATCTCCCAGTCCTAGTATTCTTATTTAGTACTGATACAGGTTGTCTGATGAACTACGTAATATTACAGAAACAGTTGACATTTTAAAAGTGTAATTGATGTTCATTATTTTGACATACAAGAGTAAACATATAAATTATAAAGATAATTCAAAATGCTTTACAGTACCAATGACTGCATGTTTGATTTTGTCAGTGCAATCAACAGTACACAAAAATGTAGGTACAAAAACCTTTAGCAAAGAAAAACAAATGACCAAACCAGAAATTGAACCCAACACAGAGGACATACTAGTTTCCCCACCTGTATACTAAGCCATAGTTTATCACTAGGGTGATTGCTCTAATAGGGTATTTTGATCTTCATTTTAGACATTTTACCTTCTAAATTTAAATGAGAGATTTATTTTTCAGTGTATTAGAGTAGCTACTATCACTGAATATTTGCCTGATTGTAACTGCATATGTTCTATTAGAGTTTTTGACTTAGTGTACAATTATTGATGCCTGGGCCTGGGCCTCGGTGGCGGCTATGCTGATACCGATAAAGCATTGGTACAGCTCTATATAACACAACAACATACTATCTAACCAGGTCAGTTTCTGTCTTAAAATCACACCCATAGGGAGCAAGTCCATATATGGAGGTGACAACAATCATGACAAGGATGTGTATGAAACTGATCCATATAGTAAACCACGGTCTGTAAGGAGAGCAGCTTCTAATATGCACTGTACAGCTATAGTACTTTACGTGAATAGGAATAGGTGCTCATAAAAATCTTTACTGCCAGTGCCAGTTCCCTGATTCTTATCCTCCTTTGGGCATCTGTACTTAAAGTGAAGTAGTGTTCCTTTTATACGAAGATGTTTTCTGCTGCATATGATCACTTTCTGAATCCTAAAAATATGATCATTAAACTAACAGCCATATACTTATTAATAACACTAACACGTTGAGTGAAGGTCTATGTTCTTGACTTCCTTTAGGCTATGAAATACACATACATAGTGGTCAAACAGTTAACAAATCAGTAAAGCCACTTTATCAAGCTACACGGCAGTGTGTCATGTGGCCAAGAAAGTTGGTGCACCACACTGTGAGTATATTAAACAAAACACGATTTTCATGCATACGTAGCTCCATACTCCCTTCTTGAATTGGAATTGTTTTTATATTGCAAACGTCTGCCTTCAGTACCCCACATACCAAATTTGAGCAAGATTGCCTAAGGACATTTTTTACATGCTTGTATATACAGGGTGTAGATGCCACTAAATTATTAAAGTATTAACGATAGCATTGGTTCACCACAGGAAATAAATAACAGATACGTGTGCAAATATTACCTTATTATATATTAAGATTATTAGGGTATACCGACTTCACTGCTTGCAAGAAGTCTTGGGTAAAATTCCTCCATATTAAAACCATTAAGGGCAAACTGCTTAAGTAGGGATCTATGCACTAAAATGCAGTACACATAGTTAGCTATGTGGGAAAATCCCCACTTTGGCATGGCATGTGAGTAGTATACTATTAGTAGGGATTTTTCTGAATAGCTACTGAAAAGTTATGCTATCTTGTCTCTTTTTTCACTACCATCATTTCTTAGAGTGCAATTTTAAAATACACTAGCATATATACAGGACCACTGACACTACACTGATCACACTAACTAAACTATCAGTTTCCTCCTATGGTACATCATCATCAACCATATCCAATAGTAACAGTGGAAAAACCATAACTTATTGTATACACTTACTCTGTCTGGTAACACAGTAGCTCCATCATCATCAGTGGTCTCCTCACTTACAGTTTTAACTTCCATTTCAGGAGAATTTGTCTTCTCAGAAAATGATATACTTGCACTTTTTCTAACGACAGTAGTTAGTTTGATCTCGTCTTCACGAGGACACTCCAAGGAGGTGGCATTGTGTACTGATGACTCATCACTGCTCACTGAATCATACTGAGGACTCGCAGTGGAGTAATTATCAAGTTGTGTTGCCGCCTTCATATGAAATGACATGATTTACAGCTGGTATTTTAGTATTAACAACAATAAGATACATATTTGACATGTATCCAAGACAAATCCATACAAAAGAATGGTACAGATATGATTACTCTTAAATCACAAAGGATTCTCTGTTTAAACAAGAATTTCTTGGAGAGATAATAGAACTAAGAGTATCAAAAATCATAAAAACAATTGCACAAAGTGCTGCCATATTTCATGGGGTTTATCAAGGCCAGTGTTACTATACTATAGCTACCATACTGTTATAGCTGGAGATGCTATGAAAACATGATGGGGGGGGGGGGGGGGGGGGAGTCACAACGGCTACATGTTGACATAGAAGTAAATTTCTGTAAGCATTCACTACATCTTTCTTAAAGTGAACCATGTGTTTTGTGAAAATCGATACCAGTAGGTTACAAGTTTAACCACTTCAAACTCCCAAACTATGTATATAATGTCTGCATTTCTGTGCTACTTTTGTCAAATCACTCTAGTTGTGTCTGAATCAATTAATTGACATTTTAAACACAACACACATGTAGTAATACATAAGTACATACCTCTGTGAATAATTCATTAGTAAATGTAGCTCCATTTGACTTGGGTACTATAAAATACATAAAAATGTATTAATAAAATAACATGCCAGCAATCCATATGAATTTTATCATACACTAGGTCTAACAGTTGTGACAGTCTATATTTCCCTAGGCTATTTCACCCCCAGCACAAAAGTGGTACATGCTGGACAACTAAGTAATACTATTGTTACGTAGGTACATATAATGTAACTAAAAGTCCCTGTGCTGGCCCATCTCAGGAGAGGCATTGTTAGAGTGATGCAAGATGGACTGGCTTCCACGTATGCACATTGTAGCTGACCGGAGTAGAGAAAAAGACAATGTGCAACAAATCCAAGCCAGAGTTTAGCAGCTAGTAGAGCTACGGCAAGACAGATGGTAAGCAAGATGATGACAAAAAACTACTGTGCCTCTACCCATGCCTCCAGTGGTTACAAAAAGTCCATGATGCATGCATTATATGTATACATACAGCAGTATGCCAAAAAGCACCAGTCAGTCTGAAGCAATATCTAGTAACAATCAAGCCCATAGTCTTTACTGTTAAACTAAGTTACTCTTGTGTGAAGAAGTCAGTCAGTAGAAACTATTCCACTAAATAATTTTTTAAAATGTAGCAACTTTATTGAAAGTGTTTCAGGTTGTACTGAAGGCACTTTTGGGCTTGGTATGCATGACTGATAGAGGACCATGAATGTATAATGAGGACGGCTTTTGGTCAAGTAGGAAAGTCATGTCAATGCATAAACTTCACCTTAGGACTACTTTTGCTCATGCCAAATTTTAGCTGATCAGATTGTGGGTATGGTTTTGTATAGCATACAAAATAATTATATTATCCATTTGGGGCAGGAATACAGAGCTATATTATCCTGGAAAATTTCCGATCTTGATGCTTTAAAAATTCTTTAGTAATATTGTGGTGAATAAGAGGAATTTTGTAAACACCTTTTATTATTATTATTATTATTATTAGGACCGCGTCACATACAACCAAGTACATACACCGATGTGACAGCCCCCTGGTGAGGCTATTAGGTGGTGAAGGCACGATCCCCAAATCATCTCAATATGTCACAGTAGTGACAGATATAACACAATAGTGGCATCGTAACTAAAGGCCACCAGTAGCTAAGTGCCAGTACATCATTGGCGTGGTAATGGCACAGTGATGTGTACACAGTATATGTATACAAAACATACAGGAGAGAACTATACATTATTGCAGTATTGTATGCAGCAATACATTATAGGAAACATCACCAGATAAAAATTATTAGCCAATATACAGCACAATTTATCAACATCAACTAGAGCTACATAGGGTTCATCAGTGGTGTAGCAGTGGCACAGTGATGGGTGACACACTAAAATTATGCATACACAACTTGCAGGAGACAGCTACACAATACTGTAGGAGTATGCAAGCCAGATGAACCAGATAAAGGAAGACAGCCAAGCCAGCCAGAGCCTAGTAGCTAAGCCAGGTGAAGGCAAAAAAGATTAAGCACGTATTGAATTGCCTGACACCAACAGAAAGGAAGTTCGCCATGCCAGCTACACAAGACAAAATTGTTTACTTGTATTTTATATGTAGCTGTATTGTAAAGAGCGTGGCATATGTTTTAATGTTTTCTTGTATTGTTTATTTATGTGAATGAATCCACTGGTAGCTGGCATGGAGATCGACTTGAGATGTTACAAACATAAAAACTTACTTGTAATCTTCTTGTTTACACTTAAAGTGGCCGCTGGCTCTCCTGCAATCTGTAAATAATTAAGCAAGGGTGTGGTACTGGGTGTTATATAGAATTACACGTATGGTAAAGTCATCAGTATGAACAGGCACAACGATTATACGTTTGCGCCTTCATTCACAGGCGAATCTATCCCCAGTTAGTTCATGTCTCTAGGCCTCGTAATTTTTAGAACATTAATTATTATTTATTATTTATTTATGACATAATTTTAACCGCATTTCGTATTATCTTTAGTACTTGGTTGTATAATTAACGCTTTACAGTGACCAGCACTGAAGGTCTGACAGTAACATGTGCTGCAGCCTTAGGATTACCTAACCTAATTCAAGGACTTAGACCTAGTGACTTCACTTACTGACTGATAAGGTGTAACAGAAAAGGGGCCAAAGTAAGGAAAAAAAATCCCTCCAACCCCAGGATTTGAACTGCAGGTCACCCAATGTCTTTGAGTCGCTCTCCACTGCAGAGAAGATAAATGAGTATATAGTGCTATTACTGATGACTTCCAATCCGCCTTGTATACACTTCCATCATGCATACAGAAAAATAAATAAGCAGGTACTCTATGTAACTTTCATGGGTGGGCATTGCCAAGAATTATGCACATAAACAAGAACAGCCCAACTGTTCAAGACAGGTCAACTATTCACAAACTAATTCTTTCATAAAAGTATTGTTTGAAAAAAAACAAATCTTTTGTAGGCAAGGAAACCAAACTGAAGGAATTTGCCATACATTTCATGCTCCTTACGATAGTGACACTTACACATAGTGACACTTAGCTACACATAATATCATTGTATCTAGTAGTAGCTGTACTCCACCTACCATCACTGTAGATGAATGCCTCATTTGTTATGAGTGGACTTGCAGGTCTAGGCTGTTTGATAATTAAGAAGAGTACACCTAACATTTGCCACTTATAGTTACAATGTGTACATATACACAATAATCATACAACTGAGGGATACATGTGCATATTGCGTATTATAAATATACATAGATTGTTTTGAAAATAATATATAACCAGAACCACTGAATACTAATGACTCATCAATTTTGCAAAACACATCTATAGACAACTTACTGAATGCAATGAAAAACCACAACATACCGGCAACGTTCATTCATATTGTCTTGTTTACTCAGATGCTTCACTACACTTATCACATGAAGCAAGGACCAAAAGTAGTGTCATAGCATACTGTATATCAATTAAATTTGGTGGTGAACTAAATTTGGTGAATTGGCGATTTGTCACTAAACTGCCAAATTAAAATTTTTTTGTCAATATAATTTTCATAACTTGCGTCCAAGCTTTTGAAACAGGTTTCGACATACCAACTACTTTAATATACCTTATTGGCAAACTAGTGTGGTTCCACGGATGTAAATGGGTGTGGCTTATTGACTAGACTAGAACTCATACACTAATCTTGATTAATAGGTGTGGCTTCATGTAAGCTTGCAAATAGCAACAGACTTCAATTTTCGTGAGCAGCCATTGATAAATGGGTGAAATTCTACGTATGCTTACAGACAGCAAATGATCCTGATAAGTGGGCATAGCCCACGAAACAAATTGGGCTGCAGAAGCACCTGGATATTCTTTAAAGCGGGTCAAATCTGAACCGGTTCAACTATGAAAGCAACCAGCAACCGAATCCGTAACATTTCAGCACACACACACACACAAACACACACACACACACACACACACACACAAAAACCGATTGTACACTACAGCATGCAGTCATACAATTAATGTTACAAAAGAGTATACAAACAAAATTAAAGAAATAAATGTAATGAAACAAGGGGGCACCTAAAGATATACTTAATCCCTAATTCAGTCATGGATATAGAGATTGAAGTAGGTATTAAATGTCCAGTAGTATATCCTCAAGTGTAGGCAACCTTTTCCACAGACAAACACAGCTATACAGTAAGTAACCAGAAAGTTCAAAACTACAAAGTCACTTGCCTTGTATCAAGGCACTTGGCATTAACAAAATTTCCAGATTCATGGTATACAGCGGCAGCACACATACACATAACAAATCGTGTACTATACTGACCATTAACGAACCACCAGATTTAGTAGCTTCCTTCTTTTGCTGCACCTCCCTTTTGGCTGTCGACACATTTTGGCTGTATAACAGTAGTTTCACCAAGAACATCACATATACAAGCCACAAACCTATCAATGTATGATACAGTGGCAGTTGAGACAGCCACTGGAGTTATAGTAGCTTTAGTTGTTTGCTGCTCCTGTGGAGACAGTGACAGTTAGTGTGTGTCCAAGGCAGTCTTGCTCACCTGTATTGGAGCTGTAGTTTTCATCACTTCCTGTTGCTGCTGCTGTACTCCAATCAAATGTCCACGATTTTGCTTTAAGAAGTAAGACATTGCCATAATATTTGTAATGAAAATTGTGTCATATAAATTCATGGAATATTACTAGCACAAGGAATTTTAAGGGATTGTAAAAATTAAGAGTAGTGAAACAAGAGAGGTTGTTTACACCTGAAGATATACTAATGGACATGAATCTCTACATCAGTCATGGCTATTGATTGAAGTAGATTAAAAGTTCACTAGTATGTCGGCAACCACCCTTGTTTCACTACTTTCTATTTCTATGATTCCTAACCCTTAAATTTTGTTATTGTAACATAATTATTAATAATTGGTAAACGCACACACAAGAAAAAAAAATGTGTAAGCACACTCCAATCATAAATTACTAAAAAGCGAAGTGGTAATTAGCTTTGTTTTCAGCTATTTCAACCTTTTACAAATGAAGATCAGCATGAAAAAATGCCTCTGGTAATCAATATGAAAAATACCCATTAAAAGCATGATTTTTGGAGAGGGAAGTAGTGTAATACACTACTGCAAATTGACACCTTTCACTGCATGTTAGTGAAATACAAATGATGCATGCATTGTATGTACTGCAGTATGCCAAAATGCACCTGTCCGGCTGAAACAACATCTAAGAGTGACACAATCAAGCTCATAGCCATAACTGAATAAAAAATTGCCGCAACCTATTGAAAGCATTTCAGGATGTACTGAAAGCATTTTTGGGTTTAAATTAAATCCAACATACAGTGGAACCACAGTTATCTGGACCCCACTTATCCGGATTCTTGGTTAAGGTGGTGCTGAAATAATAATGTGAAGCCGTACAATTCCCATTTGTCACAATTAAAGTTAGCCCATGCGCTTAAATAGCTATTTTAGGGTGGTGGAGAACTCCGCTTGTGAACCATGTAGTCTATGTTTAAAGGGTTCTTATGATAGCCTGTAATGTTGTAGCCTAGCATGCCAAGTTTCATGAAACCAACCACTTTAATTTCGTGGTTATTAAACTCTGAACTTACAAGCCGATTTTAAAAATAACTCACCCCAGAAACAACCTAACTCTAAGCCGCCTTGGCTCTTATGGTTTCTCACCTTGTAGAACAACTCTATGGAATCCTTTTTAACGATGAAAACGTGGAAACTGGTTAAAACGCAAACCCGCATTTTTCAACATGTGATATCACACCTGTCAACAACGAATCGCGAAAAATCGTTCCATAGCCCTGTAAAGAACCGCTTCACCAGTGCCTCTGCCAAATTTTGAGGGTCTATGGTACATACCATATAGCTGGTAATTTTCGAAAGGTTTTTAGGCCGTAGATATGATTGAGCGTGATCGTGCCAGTGAATTCACTCCACCTGAGACTCCCTCAGTCTTCTCTCCAGTGCACAGGAATGGTGATTATTCTATCAGTAAGTCAGTTTTCAGCAAACATTCACGCATCTTCATAATTTGTGACACGAATTTCCATTTATTTGAAATCCATCCGGACTTCGAAATATGCACTCTTCGAAATTAAAATCTTTTGAAATTCAGATTTTGCTTCTTTTGCGAAAATTTCTGTTTTGAAAATAACCCGCTATACGGTAAATATGGAGTTATTTCATGAATTGTGAGACAGTGTAACTGGCCAGGGTGTGTTCCGTAAAGCAGTAATCACGCGATGACAGCTGGTGTTGTTCGCTGCAAAGTTACCTAAGTTTTGACAAGGTGATGAAGTTAGTACGTGAATATCGTTACTTGTATTAGCAATAGTAGCCTGACAGTCTGATAGAGCTGGTTCTTTCAATATTTCGAAGCGCTTCGCATTGTTCTATTAGTTTTCTGTGTTTTTTCGCACATGGCCACAAACATGATGTTCCATTGGCCTTGTAAGGCTTCATTTGATTACTTCAGTGCCACCTTAACTGAACTACGGATATGACTACTCTATTAGAGTAGCGACTGTTCTATTAGGGTGGTTGACAATTAAAAAAAATCTTATGATATGGCCATGAAAAGTTAATTATATGTTTCTGGTTCCCTTCCTGGTCTGAACGAATTGCACGATCACCATACAATAATCTGTAATATTTTATCTCCATTGAAAGATTTTCATGTCTTGTAAACACTCTTCCTTATAAAATGCACTAACTTTATACAACAACTTTGTTTTCCCATATAATTCCATGTACTGCTATGTCAAATGTAGTGTACCATATCCATAAGTTGCAGCAAAAAAAAAAAAAAGCTTGGTCACCTGGTCAATTTTGGGGAATTGGTAGGACCAGAAACATATAATTAACTTTGCATGGCCTATTCTAAGTTATTTATACACAGTTTAAGACAGACTTTTCAGACTTATGGACTACCCCTGGTCCCAAGGGGTTCAGATAACTGAGGTTCCACTGCACTGCAAAGATGCTATGAATATGAAGGCTAGTGTCTGGTCATTATATTTTTTGTGAGAAAGTACAAACTTTCACAATCCCTAATATACAGTACTACTGTACTGTTCTATGAACTTTTGTTAGTATATATCTTTGGAAACAAAAGTACAGGAAATGTTTGATAAAATAGTTATTCGTGAGCCTCAAACCAAGTACATCATAAACCCATTTTCTTAGCTGATCACTACCTTACCCCCAAAACTCTTAATTGTCTTTACCACTTGACACTCATGTACTACAGAATTAATATTTTAGTAGAATGTCAAATGACGTTTGGTTGAATACTGAATGCACGCATTTGCTCACATGCAATACTAAGTTTGGCATCACTATACATACTTCCTCATTGTCTGATTCATCAGCATTTCTAGTCGTATCATCTTCTTCAACTCTACATGGTGCTATTAAAGAAAACAAAATATCCATAAAATAGTACAAGTGATAACAGCAATAATACGCAATGGGACAACATTTTAAGGCAAAAGGTTTCTCACATGACAACAAGCATAGTGGGACACATTTGTGAATTCATAATAGAGAACTCTAATGAAGCAGTCAGGCAATATTCATTGCTCTAATAGAACAATCAGTTGAAATTTCCTTTCTAAGTCCTACATACACTCCTTGGCCATATACTGCATGACTTCATACTAATATTAAGAGTGACCACACCTGGTCGATCTTCATTAGCACGAAGTACTTTTTGACGAGCCTGCCACTTTCTCCACTTGTCCTCTCCATCACCTGGTTCAAACCCAAACAGCCACATTGCAAACCTGTTGGGATAGTCAACAGATGAGTGCTCAAACATACACATACTCGTCTGATATATAATTCACACTTCAATTGTGTTGCTATATTTGACTGGATCTGCGAAAACCTGGCATAATGGTGAATTCTTGATTATTGAATATTAATAATCTTTGTAGTCAAATGTATGGTCTAGCAAAGTTTCAGCCTCCAATGCCAATAACTTTTGGAGTTACAGCCCTACGAAGTAGCAACAACAGAAAGATTGATTTGTACAGCAAGTATTGGGAAAATAAATTACAGGTGCTTACAATAACAGTTGTAACTTATGAATGCAATGATATACAGAGTTGCAATTTGTACCGTCGTGTTTGCCATGGAATTGCTGGGTACACTTTTCCTTGTATCAATTTTCTTCACTACATACAGAGAGAGGATATCACTGAAAAAAGATTAATCGTATACGATTCCCTCAATGTGACAAACAAATGCCCATAACTCACGTCTACTGCAATGAAACAAAGATTTTTGAACTCCAGGCAAATAAGATGATATCCAAAATTTTACTTTTAGAACTTTTCTTCACAAAAAACTGTTTATAAAAAAATTTACAGAATTTTTGAAATACACAAGTATTTTACACATTGTAATTTATACTGTAAATTTAGACTTGCACCATTATGCCAGGTTTTGCAGATCTGATCACATATACAAAATGTGCTTTGGGGATGTGAATGATCCAAAGGCTGGGTCAGGTGATAAGTAACCAAAGGCATTTGTGAACAAGTGTTTCTTTACCTTCGTGGCTCCTGGTAGCCTTTTATGGCTTCACACCTTTTGGTCTTCTATTTCTACACTGCATTGCCCCACATGCATTCCACTTCAATGTGAGTAGTTGCACAGCAACACCAAAAATGATAAACACCAAATACTTAAATGCAGTTGCACAAGAAGTGAAATATTGATACCATTAGGCTAAGCATAGTTGAAAAATTGTTTCACATTCACCCCCACACATTTTTCTCACCCCACTATCTAAAATTCCATGATCAATCATGTGTGTCTTTATTTTGATGTTGAACTTCACGTTGAGAATTTTATCACTGAGCGCTGCTCAACATATGTAAGAATTAGCTTAAAGAAGGCTTCAGCTAACCTTTATAGTATATGTATGTCCAAAGCCCGAGGGCTGTGGGAATACATACAGGCAAATCCCAAGCGCCCATGTTACAATTAATATGTAGTACTTCCGTTCAGGCTGATAGTTTGTGCTGGGTGAGTAATCACTCATACCAATACAGGCGTAACCACTGGATTCATTCTATATGCACGCCTGAAAGATTCAACTAGCACAAAACATAACTACGTTTGTTACAATGAATGGATGAGTCCTAAGGATACCACGGGAAAAGTCAAGTTGGGTGAACCTCAGGGAATTTGCAAGTGTTTTAATGCTAATGCATTTGTTTATAGACTGCTTACAATGTATACTAAAGGCCTGAAGTGGAAAGTAGAGTGGTTACCTGGTGCTTTCAGTAATGTGGGTGTGGTCCGTATCCAATAACATGTTGAAATGCTTGTGAATACATAGCATAGCACAAAAAGTTATGTAGCTTAGCTACAAATAATAATTATAACAATATAGCTAACTAAAACAGCTAGAAAACTATACAGTATCATGTAAGCATGCACAGTGGGAATAGACTAAATATTAAATCAGGTACAGTTCCAATAATATTTATAAAAAAGGAATATTTACGTGAGAAAGAAAGACAAAAAAAAGTGAGGGATCTAATTGTTGCAGTGGGGACAGTAATTTAAAGGATATATGTTGATGGAGAATATCACAAATAGTGGTAAACAAAAGATATTTCTGGCAGGTAAACAGTGGTAGCCAATGCAATCCTTCATAACATTCCCCTGACAATTTGAAAGCAATAAAGTTCCACTAATCCAACAATTTTGTATTCTTTAAAGTGCAGAAACATAGATAGACTTCATACCTGGGTATGAATAAAGCCTGCTTCCGGGTATAGGGATTTCATACAACATTTGCAAGATAGCAGACAGTGAATGGAAAACTATTGACATATCTTATTATCTAATCCAAAACAGCTAAGCTGTAAAAAAGAGTGCGGCCCTCAAAAAGGCTATGGTGAAAAAAGATGTGAAATCCAAGGTGGCGGCCAAGAAATGGCTGTGATGGTAGGTTAATGGTAAAACTTGTAATAATGACAATTCAGGTGAATTTTGTACTCTTTTTTTACAGCTTGGCTGTTTTGGATTAGATTTCATTTCTTTTTGTATTTGTATACCCCAAAGCTGGCCTATGGCCGACTTTGGGACTTTTTTAACCTATCTTTTTTCTTTACTACAGGAAGAAGAAAAGATGAAGTAGATGTACTTTAAATATTTTATCAGTAAATGTACAAATTATATATATAATACATAATATAATATTGATTACAGAAATCTCCATGGTGGTTCTTTGTAACTGAACACTCTACAAGGTGACTTCTTCTAGATGCTATCTCTACAGGGTGAATTGTTTGTAGCTGAACGATCTACAAGGTAACTTCTTCTAGCTGATCTCTCTACAAGGTGATTTGTTTGTAGCTGAATTCTGTACAGGTGATTTGTTTGCAGCTGAGCTCTTTACAGAATGGTTTCTTTGTAGCTGAACTCTCTACAAGGTAACTTATCTTTCTACAGGGCAATTTGTTTGTGGCTGAATTTTCTACAGGGTGATTTGTTTGCAGCTGAACTCTCTACATGGTGGTTTCTTTGTAGCTAAACTCTCTACAAGGTAACTTCTTCTAGCTGATCTCTCTACAGGGCGATTTGTTTGTAGCTGAAAAATCTACAAGGTAACTTCTTCTAGCTGATCTCTCTACAGGGTGATTTGTTTGTAGCTGAATTCTGTACAGGTGATTTATTTGTAGCTGAGCTCTTTACAGAATGGTTTCTTTGTAGCTAAACTCTCTACAAGGTAACTTCTTCTAACTGATCTTTCTACAGGGCGATTTGTTTGTAGCTGAATTTTCTACAGGTTGATTTCTTTGCAGCTGAACTCTCTATATGGTGGTTTCTTTGTAGTTGAACTTTCTACAAGATAATTTCTTCTAGCTGATCTCTCTACAGGGAGATTTGTTGTAGCTGAACTCTCTACATGATGGTTTCTTTGTAGCTGAACTCTCTGCAAGGTAACTTCTTCTATTGATCTCTCTACAGGGCGATTTGTTTGTAGCTGAACTCTATACATGGTGGTTTCTTTGTAGCTGAACTCTACAAGGCGATTTCTTCTAGCTAAACTATCTCTTTCCATAGTTGCATGAACTCCCTACAAGGTAACTTCTTCTAGCTGATCTCTCTACAGGGTGAATTGTTTGTAGCTGATCTCTACAGGGCGACTTGTTTGTAGCTGATCTCTATACAGGTTACTTGTTTCTAGCTTATCTCTTGAATTCTCTTCAGGGTGAATGCTCTATTAGGATGACTGCTCTATTAGAGTATCTCGATCTCGCACTTGCTGCATCAAGTTGGATTTCGTGTTATAACTACGTGGCTTTAAGTCTGATTCTTCTACACCATTGATGAGCCTTTCTAAGATGATTACTCCATCTGTACAACGATTTTCAAAGCATTACCCCAAGCGGTTTATCTGGTAGGCGTGGAAAGCAGTTATTTTTTTATTAGCTAATCTCAATTGCATAATTGTTACACACTGTTGGTTTTTTCGTTGTATCTTCCTGGTTTTTAGCTCGATTTCTTTCAAACCACAAAAGGTTTGAGATTAAATAGTTAACCTATTCACCCACCGATTTTCAGCTTCTTCCCATATGCGGTTTACCCTGTAGGCATGACAACATATTGGTGTTATTTTTCGTGAATAATCGTTCATAACTCTTTGCCTGTTTATTGTATTCCAGCCAAAGTTAGTACTGAGATGCGCCTTCATACCCCCTTTCTGTGTGCCAAATCTCAAGGCAATCGGATATGGTGTTCGCATTTTATAGCAGTTTTTGTAAGTGTGCGACAAGAGGAAGAAAAATAAGAAGAAAAAAACAAAGAAACTAAGCCAATTTTTGAAGTCGCATATCTCGGGAATGCGTGAAGCGATTTCGCTCAAATTTGGAATGTGGAGTACTGAAGTTGAAGGGAGTGTCCACAGCAAAAATCGTCTTGTTTCGTCAAGGCAGCACAGAGCTACGGAGGTGCGAAAATTGCGTTTTCTTTCTTCCTGTCAATATACTCACAGGTGTTGCGCGCCGGCTTCTTGGGCCGCACGACACACTACCGTGTGTCTTGATGATACCAAGGGTCCAACCTTGTGGGATCCCTGAAAGTATACTAATCAGAGGAGCAACCATTTATGACAGCAAATGTAAGCATTGATCATGAGTACCATACGCCTTTAGCTTCAACAGTACATGTTGGTGAGGCACAGAATCAAAGTCCAGAAATACCATGAGTACTATCTGGTTATTTAGATTTGATGTCCAATTGTTAACAGCAGACAAAAAGTAATGACATTTTTAGCTGAATTGAGCATTACTGAGAACTTGTTTTAACAGTATAAGAAAACAGTAAACTAGAGTAGGGATCAAATAGAATATAGTGTACCAATAAAAAGTACTGAAACAAGCTTGAGTTATTAGGACAGCAAATTACTGCAATATAAAATGAAGTGAATATCCATACTTATTTATTATTATTATTAAATGCTATCCCACTAGGGATCTGTGAGAAGGCTAAAGCCTGTGAATACAGGGAGTCAGAAACAAGTAGCTGAAACGTTGAAGAATGCAGAAACACCAGTGGTAACTTGATCCCCTGCAACAAGCAGTCTAGGCATGCACCAGAGGAGCCACAACTGTGATCTTCTCTGCATTCACCCTCTACTTAATCATTGACTTCTCACCAGCAGGGGGTGTTATCCTACTATAGGGACCTGTGAGAAGGCTAAAGCCTACACTGGCTGTGGAGTTTCCATAATTGAAATGCACAGTAGGGATATCCACTTCTTTTTGTGCTACAGTAATTTGCTGTCATAATATACAAACTCAAGTTAGAATTGGTGATCAATCTTTGTAACTAGTTTGTTTCACAAAGATGAATTGATGTAGCTATGGGAAGTCAATCAAAGAAGACGCCATCAATTGTTACATTGAACATAAACTGTAATTTTGCACATAGATTGGTGTACTGATATTCTACAACAATTGATTTAATTGATTGATTTATACGTCTTATGGTTTAAGACAAGTGTACAGGAAATAAATAAGGGGCCTAGACGCAGGGGTACCAAGAAGCTTTAAAGCAACTGGAGCCCTGGCAAGGCAAACACACACACAGAGAAACAAAACGCACACATCAATTAATAGTTAAATCAATTAGTTTACAGATCCCACAGTTCTGAGGAGCGAGCATTGAAAATTCTGTATGAGCAGGATATTGCAACTTGATCAAACAAAGGCTGGATGGTAACTTGCACACACAAGATTTGTTGGTTAGCGTCGCAGGTGTAAAGTGCCCTAAGCAACCAATCTTAATTGTAACAAGCTAGGCATACAGGCCAGTATATCAGTGTTCATAGAATGAAACACCTTAGTACAAAGAACTTACATAGCAGAGCAGTACGTTAAGAAACAAAAGCAATTAAACCGTGCTAACTAATCAGCATGTCCCTGTTTTACTTTGCTAATTATCCACCCCTCGATCCACCTACAGCTGTGAACCTGATAACAAATTCAAAACTGGTTAACATGGCTACCAATAACTGGCAGTTACCGGTTAACTGGTTTCTGTGTAGTGGTGTTATACAAATGTAATTTAGAATATATACGTAAAGCCTTTACTAATCAATACATGCTTTTGCAGGTGTTGTGAAGACCACCCTCGGCATTATGGAATCAAGTTTTATGATAAATGTTTCATTATGTTTGTAAATTTCTTTTACAAAAAAGTGAAATACTGACTTACAACTGTTTTACAATGTAATATCTACTAATCCAACTGACTGTCACTTTAGTCGCTGATAAGGCAACTTCACTGGTGGTAGGTTATCATGTAAGAAAACCAACTTCTCCATATTCTCTGGTTCTAAAGCACATCTCTTCGCTGTCACAACATTACCTGCCGTACTAAAGAGTCTTTCAGAAGGAACTGATGTTGCCACTATTCCTAAATATTTTTTTGCCATGCATGATAAGTTTGGATAAGAGTGCTGATGATCCTTCCACCACTCCAGTGGCTTCCCTTTCAATTCCAATATTGGTTCAGACTTGTAACGGCTTAACTTGGCTATCACCAGTTCATTGTAGGAACCTGTCACAGAGGTGTCTGTGTTTTCAGAAAAGGAGGTTCCCAATAATTTTTCAAGCATGCACTTCTTTCTCACTGACTCACCACTACTATGATCACCATCTGGTGGTTGTTCATGTTCATCTAATACCATGAGTTCAGGTTCTTCACTGC
The DNA here is from genome assembly GCF_963678975.1 of Dysidea avara. NCBI lineage: Eukaryota > Metazoa > Porifera > Demospongiae > Dictyoceratida > Dysideidae > Dysidea > Dysidea avara. The sequence continues at coordinate 24,677,198 of NC_089274.1, forward strand.
CATCAGAAGTTGGGGCTGGTGGAGTACTTACAATTTCATTGACCAGACTGACCAATTTCATTGACCAGTTAAATGTATTAATGACTTTAAACGAGGGTCAAGGAGGGATGCTTTATTCATCAACTCACAGATTTCATTGTCTTGGTACCTGGTTTTCAAGTCATCATTGATAGCTCTTTTCACTCTGGAAATTACTGGAGAGTCTCCGCCTTCCTCCAAATTCTTCCGTATTTTATCCAAAATAGGCCCTAGAACAGATAAGGTAGGGTACCTGCTAGCGCTAAGGTAAACAGTTGCATCTTTAAATGGTTCTAAAAGTTTGCACAAATCTTCCAGTAGCCTCCATTCTGTAGGGGAGTGTTCCAAATGTAATAAGTCTCTGTGGTTATGAAGCACAGCAGCAACGGCAGCTTGTTGCTCACATAACCTTTCAATCATGTCGTAAACTGAATTCCATCAATGCGGAACTGCCTGAATTAACTTGTGATGAGGTAAGCCTAATAGCTGCTGCTTTTCTTCCAATTTCTCAAAATCAAGACGAGATTTGTTAAAATGCTCCACTACCTTTCTAGCTCTGGCTACAGCTGTGTGCACTACTGGTAAAGCAAAAGCTCTTTGCACAGAGAAGTTCAATGTGTGGCCAGATCAAGGTAAGGTAAGTATCTTGAGGTCATCTTTCAAGGACTTCTTAAAGTTACTGCCATTATCTGTTACAAAAGCTACATCCAGTTGGATGCACCACTCAGACAGTGCAGCAGTGATTGCTTCACTAATGTGGGTGTAGTCATGTTCACCAGGTAAATGTTGGCACTGTAGCTGATTACTGACCATTTCAAACTCCTCAGTAACATAATGCACTGTGAGTGAAAAGTAGCCATCACCAGCCCTTGACGTCCACATGTCAGTGGTAAGTGTAACGCACTGTTGTCCACTTAATGATCCTTGTACTGCACGCTTCATTTCACAGTACTTCCGGTCAATATGATTCATTACAGTTCTTCTACATGGGACGACGAAACGAGGCTCCGCTACATCCATAAGGTTTAAAAACCCAGCCCCATCAACAACACTCACCGGTCTCAAATCTCTCGAAATAAATTCCACAACAGCATTGGTAAGTTCTAGTGCTCGAGCCGAATTCTGTGGTAACCTTTTCACACCTGACGATCGAACGAAACTATCCATGGTTGTAGAGATTGTTTAAATCACTTTCATATAACTCGTCGTACTCTTTTCTGTGGTTAGTTCGTAAATGGTTCTTCAAGTTTGTCGTGCTGCCACCGTGAGCAACTTTTTGAGCACAGAGTTTACAGGTAACACGATTATTTCTCTCAGCGGCCCCACTCCTGTTCTTTTCGACACCGAAATATTTCCACACTGCTGACTTTTGTCAGGAAGAGTAAACAGCTAAGTCCAGTGCTACTGCACTGCTATAGTTTGAGTGGTCCACCGCCATTTTAATTCTGCCACATGCAATACCATGCACGTGCACCAAAGAAAAACCGGTTAAACTATTTCATTAACTGATTAACTGTAATATTTTTATTAACCGGTCAGTAACTGGTTTTTTTAAAACCGGTTCACAGCTCTAGATCCACCCGTCATCTGGAACAGTCAGTTGAACTCAGACACACGAGACTAATCAGTACATGCCTGCTCTACTTTGCTAAGAACGAGTTCTTATCCACCTGTCATATGGAAAAGTCAGTTGAACTCAAACACGCGAGAAACAAACAATAAACAGAATGAAATCATATACCTTAGTACAACTTACAGTGCGCTAAGAAATGCAAGCGATTAAACCGCCAAGTACTCAGCATGTGCCTGTTCTACTTTGCTAAAAACGAGTTCTTATCCTATACCCCCCCCCCCCCCCCCCCCCCCCCCGTCTGGAACAGTCAGTTGAACCCAAACACACAAGAAACAAACGTACCGGTCAGCACAGAAAGCCGAGTGGCAGCATGTACTAAATGAATAATTAGCAGGAAGCCACTAATGTGCTATCGTGAATAAATGAACACCTTGTGTTGTCAGCGAAAAGAACTGGGGACAAAGGAAAGTCCACAATGTGTGTATCAGTTGATGAAAAGGTACATCTTGTGACGAAGTGACATCAAACAGTGAAGAAATCAAGCCCGTAGCTATATCCATTGTTTAGTTATGCTTGGCTGAAGGCATCAGTTAGTCAGAATAAAATAGAAAACTTTTAGAAACTTTTTGGAAGGGTTTGGGATTGATCTGAAGACATTTTGGGGCTTGGCTGAGCCTAACCAATACTGCCAAGTTGTCATGAAGGGAAATTGAGGCTGGGTTTAGGGGTTGGCTGGAAAAGCCCAGTTCTGCATGATCCCTACTATACAGTACTACTGTACCGTATGATTGTCTCCAACAAGGTCAAATTGATTGGGAAACAGTTAGACAAGATGTTTATTGCCTTTCTTAAAAAGTACACGATACTAACACTGACCCAATCAAAGTGAAGTACATCAGTTAATGAGGTTTAGCTAATTGTTCTGGCCCACAAGCTTAGTTAGTCTTTGGAATAGCTATGCAAGGTTTGGCTGAGAAGCTACAGGAAATTTTGATGAATAGGTAAAATTTAATTTGTCAAATGAATGGCCATAAGCACTGCTGTCCACCACTTCGCAAAAAGTAAGGGTTTGGTGAAATACAAATACCATATTATTTCAAAAGGAGTTCAATTAGACACTGCACACAACTTCTTGTTACGTCAGGTGATTTGAACTAAAGCATTGCGTTGCCAAGGCGATTTGTGTGTGAACGTCATTGACATGCATTAATTGGCTACCGCCAAATCTGGGCGGTAGAAATGATTTAATATGTATCTGTATTTCACCAGACTTTGCAAAAGGGTAGGCAGCACCAGACTACAGCACTCCAGCTGTACGAGTATGTGTTTAGATCTATAATTTAATTCATAAATGCTGATGAAGTATGGATTCGTCAAATTTCTTTTGCCATAATTTCCTGTCGTATACAGTATTACTAGCTAGTATAAAGTATGCTAGGGTCCGCAATCCGAAAAATCAACTTTTACAAATCGATCCCCCTACCATTACGGGATGTTCATTGTAGTACCTCATTGCTAGATCCACCATGAAACCGGAGGCATGATTGTTGTCATCACAGAAATATTAATTTTAGTATTTCATGAGATGCAAAAAATATTTTTTAAATTTCGTACTCCACACAAAGAACAGGATAAAACTTGCTGCTTAGCTAGATATTATCTAGAGTTAATAAGTACGCACAGTAATAAGCAAAAGATTCACTGAGTTTCCGGCACAGGGTTGCTTTCTCTCAAAAAGCAGAAATTGAAACACGAATTTTCGAATTCAAACTGCCCTACCAGCCAAGACAAGAAAAGCCAACTCTCCCTCATAGTGATATGATACGGTTGGATGCATAGTCTGTCTATGCTGTTAATTTGGAAAGGATCTGAGACTTCTCACCATCTGGGTGAAGAACGTCAAAATTTTCATGCGTCGTTTCAAGGGATTCTCTCAATGGTACCAAAGTGCTTTCCAGTACTTCTGATACCACACTGGTCACTTAATTTTGTTTAGAATGATGATAAATGATGGTTCAAAACGTTTGGTAGTAGTGGCAGTTGGTGTTTCTGTGATTTCATATGATGCAGTATACCAGCAGCTCCACCCAGCTTGAATCAAAAATGAAAGATTTCGTGCTTTTTTTGGTTTGTTTTGGGACATTTTGCAGCATAATGGTGATGTAGGGTGATTTAATGAAGATTTGAAGCTGCTGTGGAGTGTGAGAGGTGAAGTCAAATTTGGACGATTTTGCTGCTTCCCTTGATGCATAGCTTAGAGCGAGGCTTGGAAGCTGTGGATGAAATAATAATGGACAACCGCTGCTGCCAAATGTTCAGTGACATCTTTTGCCATAGTTTTAGTCTGATTGTTGTGGCTGCAGGGGCGCTGGAAATGGCTAGAAAGCGCGACACAATTCTTTGATGCTGCAGAAAAATTTGACGCTCGTCACCCAGATGGTGAGAAATCTCAGATCTTTTCCAAACTAACAGTATAGACAGACTATGCACCCAACCGTATCGAAACGCTATGAGGAAGAGTTGGCTTCTCTTGCCCCTGGGAGCTGTGGGCGTGCGCCTGGTTTACTGAAATTGTTTTCGTGAAAGTGTGTGTGTGTGTACCTATCTGTTTGTCCGTACGCACCCACGTGAGCAAAATTGTTTAATAACGGTAAAAGCAGCTCTTACGTAAGAAGTAAAAGTGAAATGAAGTCTGTATTAAACTTCTGCACATGTGAACTTTGCTCTGAGGTGGTTTCTTTTGGCGGACTGAAATACGGGTGTGGTGACTTTCCTCAGACTACCTTCCCCGTGAGGTTTTCAGGCATTTAGCAACTGAAAAACAATGGTGCAGGCCTTGTACACTACCAGGAATAGCCTATCGCTTCGAGTTGAAAGGGGGCGTATCCCTTACGTACACGAACGAAAATGAAGAGCAGCTTTGAGGATTTGTCGAGAGAATTTGTGGGAAAAACACATTAGCCACACTATAAAACAGTTTAGAAGATAGTTTTGTGCGTAATATGTTGGTAAAAGTGGTTTGTCTTCCTTAGCAGTGCATAGCAATGTAATTGAACAAATTATGAATATTTCATGAATTACGAGAATTAGCTAATAATATTATTGCACAACCCAAAACTACCCTATTGTAAAGTAGTAATACATAGTTGGTTAATTCATAGTAGTATATACTGTCTATGATAAGTTAGCTAGCTGCATGGCGCCTGGTTTTTAGAAGTAGCACAACATCAACTTGTTTTTTCAAAGAAAGCAACCCTGTGCTGGGAACCCAGCCTTAGTTCTGTGCATACTTTTTAACTACAACAACTCTGGATATGATCTGGCTACGTAGCTTCATCCAGTCCTTTTCGTGGAGCATGAAATTTTAAAAATAAATTTTGCATCTTGCAAGATACTGAAAACAATATTGGATTCAATATTGGATACATTATCCGGTTTCATGGTGGATCTAGCAATGGGATACTACAATGAACATCCCACAATGGTAGGGGGATTGATTTGTAGAAGTTGATTTTTCGGATTACGGACCCTAGGTATGCCTATACCACAACTATGCACAATACACCATGGTCTACACAGCTGCATACACTGTGGTTCTGGGATGACACCAAAACACGACCCTTAGCATAACAAGACGTCGTGTTTGCGCATAGAAGGGCGCTTAAGTCTTGCAGAGTCAAACGGGAAATTCAGTTATGAGCCACACACCTGCCACCTACTTATAACGCTGAGTAACAATAGTATGAAGGTCGTATACTATTTGCTAATAACTATTACCTCTTCGCTGCTTTTCCAGTGAGGCGTAGGCTGTCTCGCAGGTGCCCTTTGCATATTGCTTCCCAGTACTGTCGGCAAAAATCATCCTGCTGTGAAGAATTAGCGTCGCATCCACCCTGCAGCCTTTCATTCACCTGAGTATCTGTCATCGATGTCAGTTCCACGATTTCCTCTTTCTAAAAATAAAAAATCAAAAAAATCCAGATCAATCTTCGGTTTTCTTCCGCTATACGTACTGGAACGTGATCACACTCTCGTATTTAAGTTATCTGAAGATGGCCGAGGATCTTTGCAAAGAAGCTCTTAAAAGATTTGCAGCTCAATTCGGGGGCGATAAACCAGCAAATATAGCAGCGTTTGCACCAGGAAGGGTTAATCTTATAGGAGAACATACCGACTATAATGATGGATTTGTTTTTCCCATGGTAAGGGAGAATTATAAAATACAGACCCACAATCGGAAAATTTCCCACACAGGCTATTGAATATGGAACAGTGATAGTTGGATTACGTAATGATACTGGCAAATGTGCAGTGTTAACATGTGCTGATGTTGGAGATGAGCCAAATTTAGCAGAATTTGATGCTCCCAAGGATGACAAACCGTTAGAGCCAGGGGAGCCAAAATGGGCCAACTATGTCAAAGGAGTAATAGATCAATTTGACAATGGAAAGGGAATTGTACCTGGATTTAATGCTGTAGTTATGTCAAATGTTCCCCTTGGCAGTGGGTTATCTAGTTCAGCTTCCTTGGAGGTAGCGACACTATTTTTTATTGAGCAGTTATGCCCAGATGCTGAAGAAAGGACGGAGTCTGAGAGGGCTCTGCTGTGCCAACAGGCAGAGCACAAGTTTGCTGGAGTCAAGTGTGGTATCATGGATCAGTTTATATCTGTAATGGGAAAGGCTGGCCAGGGACTCTTGTTGGACTGTAGGTATGGTATGTCTGTAGTGTGTGTGGGTGCAGTGTGTGTGTGTGTGTGTGTGTCCATCCGTCCGTCTGTCCGTCCATCCATCCATCCCAGTTTCACTGCTTAGTACGTTGCTGATGATTTTTAAAAACTTAATGGCGATGTTACAAAATGCTTTGCAGTGGGTAAAGTCCAGCTGGACTTTATAAGCCACTAGAGCGTAGCATAGGTTACTTGGGGAGCTAGTTCTGGAGGAGTGCTGAGGCATTTGAGTTGGTATGACACATCTTTAGGATTTCGTGTTATCTGGGGAAACCAAGTGCCCTTGACTCACATAGTAGGTAGAGCTTAGGTTCTTAGTGAGGTACCCAAGAGGATTAGATTTACATTTATACAAAAGAATGTTGTTTTATTGTACTTCCTGTATTGTGCTGTCCATCACCAAGTAGACTTACATTTGTGGCCTTATCAGTAATGCCAATGAGACTTGTGCATGGTGTTGACTCAAGAGAACACAGTGCCAAGTGGTTGAACTATTTACTACTCTGTAAGTGTAAGCGACTGACTCAATACTATTGACAGCAAGAAAAATTAAATATCTAGCACAGTTAAAAGAATGCTTAGAGCTAATCGTGGCACTTATGCAAGAGATAGTAGTTACTGTTATACGTAGCAGTATGTTTAACAATGGGGATTGTTTCTGCTTCCTGTTTTGCATACACATAGCATCAGCTATATAGTCACTTACTTTCAATACCATGCTCCATTAGTTATCTTAATAATATGGTAGATGATGGCTTGATAGCCACATTGTGAGACTATAAGTGGTTGCTAAGGAACTTTCAAACACACGATACCGTCTTATCACGTGTAGTGCCACATGTTCACTGGTCTAGTGACACGAATGCTTGTAGACATGGCATTCTCTTTCCTATCTCATTCCAAAACGCATGATGGTGTACATAAATTTTGTCTTAGCAAAAATAGTGCCTTCCAGTTCCGAGTCCCTTTCTTTTGTAAGAGTTAAACCATTAGTGCTGTGTGTCATATCAGGACCTGAAGGGTATGCCTTTGGCACTTAAAAAAGTTCCCATTCATAATTTTCAAACCAGCATTGAGAGTGAGATGGTCCCATTTGCTGTTTTGAGCAAATGCAGATCGCAAACATGATTCAGTAAACTCACTTTTGTCTGTACTGAGAGGAAAGTAGCTTGGAACACCATGTATGATGGAACCTTTCTATAACCAGCCGCTTAGGGACTTTGTTGTCTTGCTAATGTAGCTACCTGTATAGAAAGGGCAAAAGCATTGTGACTGGCTTACACCTAGTTGTGGCACTTAGCACAGTATGCTGATGATCAGAATATAAACACATACATACACTGTGCTAACAGCTCAGTTGGTACATGGTGTTAATTGTGATAAAGTACTTAAAGCACGATACATGTGCTAGTATATATATGGAGTTGTGATTGTGGGTTTAGTGTGTTGTTTGTTTAGTTGATTTTATTTTTCATGCATCATCAAGTGATAGTGTAGTTTAGTTTGGCTCTCAACAAGTTGCCAAATGTATGCATAGTATTTGTGTCTCTATTAATAAGACCACCTCATAATAGTAATCATGTCAAGTTGGCCCAAAGGGTACTTAATATGTGACCAGATCTGCGAGAATCCCATATGTTAGCGCAAGCCTAATTTTACAGTAGAATGCAATAAACGCTATGGGTGAAATATTTATGAAATCAAAAAAGTTCTGTAAATTTTTTGAGCACTTGAAGGAAGGTGGTAACGGCAAATACCTTGGTAGCATCGTGATCCGAAAAGCAAGAGGAGTTTGGAAATCTTTGTTTTGTGTCAGTGCTCCCAAGGGGACAGAAGATATGAATGTTAGTCTAACTTGTGTTGGACAAGTGGTTACCTCGTGTTTTTGCCCTTGTCCTGGCTGTAGGAAAGGGCTGGAAGACAAAACTTATCCAACAATGGATTTGCCTGTTCATGTAGAATCCGATGGTGTAAGTTGCATCTCGGTAAAGGACTATATTTGTAAGTTATTGCTGTTTGATTAAGTGCCTGTAGTTTATTTTCCGTAATGTCACTGTACAAATCGATTTTCCCGTTGTTGCCACATTGTAGCCCTGTATCTTCAAAAGTTCAATGCTTCTAGAGCTGAAACTTTGGTTGACCATTCCTTTGGCTATCTAGATAAAGAAAATGTAAAAAAATAGAATTCAAAGTATGTGACCGTCTCAGCAAAAACCCGACTTGTTTGCACAATTTCAGATTTTTAAAATTTTTCTCAGCATTATCTGCAGTGTCCAAGGAATAGATCACCAAAGTTTCAGCCTTCTGTGGTAAGTAGTTTTGGAAGTATAGCGCTAGACAGTGGGAAGAGCAAGATAATCGATTTGTGCAGTGACTATACTGAAAATAAACTACAGGCACTTACATTTGCAGGCATAACTTCCGTTTGGATTAGTCTACAATGTTACAATTTGGTTTAAAATGTTCACCATGGATTAGCACATCAACGAAGGTATAGTGTTAGCCCTGTAGTCACTTGTGCATATGGATATGAAGGTTTGGTAGAAGAAATGATGATGATCTTGTTTACGTTTACTGCATCGTAAACAAACGCACGTGACATGCATTCCGTTGGAGCTATAGAAACAAAACAAAGACTTTCAAACTCTCCGTGAGCGAATAAGATGGTATATAGTTTTAATCGATTTGAGTATTCCTTTTTCAAGTCACAACTGGCCCAATAAAAACTTGCTTATTTTTTCTTTATAGCATACATAATTTTACGAATAATTTTTAAATTTCATTTTTCTCAATACGCATGCTTGTGCAAACAAGTCGGGTTTTTGCTGAGACGGTCGGTCACAAATGCGCTAACATAATTATGAGGTTCTTGCAGATCCAGTCACATATACTAAATGACTTAATGATAAAGACTCTATCACATGTTTTGCTATTTAGACCACCCTACAGTCCCCGGTTGATCAAACTGGATAATCCTAATGTCGTCTTCTTGATCTGTAACACAAAGGTACGTCATGAGCTGGCCAGTGGAGAGTACAACAAGAGGAGGGAAACTTGTAAAGCTGCAGCTGAAAAAATGGCGAAGCCATCACTAAGAGATGCCAGTATTCATGATCTTGAAAGTGTGTGTGTATGTTTGTATGTACATATAGTGATTGCGTGGGTGTGTGTGTGCATGTGTGTAGTGCTCTTTGTGTCTGTGTTACTCACTATTCAGTTTACATATTCTTATAGTGAAGAAGTCGGTGCTGGCCCCAGATGAGTATTGTCGTGCAAGGCACGTCATCACTGAGGGCAATCGAGTCATTGTCTCCATCCAGTCTATTCAAGTGGGAGACTATAAGAAGTTTGGTCAACTGATGAAACAGAGTCACACCTCACTAAAGTATGTCACCTACCATGTGATCTCCGTATTCTTATCTCATTTCACTGGCTCCCCAGGGAATTTTTTGTGTGACTTTGTGCAGGTTTAAGGAAATACGTTTCTAAGTCTGTAAACCCTAACCATCTGTATGTAAAAGTTAATTTATCTTGCTGTATGTGTGGGTTTTGTCAAGTGGTGTTTTGTGACTACTATTCAAATGGTTTTGTATATACAACATAATATGTAACTTTTCAGGGAAAATTGTATGGATCGAGTTATGAACGTATGCATACTGAAATGTTCTTTTTGTTTTTATAGAGCATTTCTTGACTATTTGTTGTGGTCTCAATTAGCTGAACATTTTTGTCGTTCTAGGGATGACTACCAAGTCTCTTGTGCTGAGCTGGATAAAGTTGTTGAGCTTGCACTACAGATACAAGGAGTGTATGGCTCTCGTATGACTGGTGGAGGATTTGGTGGATGTTCAGTCACCCTGGTGGAGAAAAGCTTCCTTCAGCGTACCATGGACAAGATCTTGTCAGGATATCCCAATGCAGAGTTCTTTGTATCATCACCTGGAGATGGTGCCAAGGTCATCGATCTCACAACGCTAGGAGTATAACCCCAAAACACTGGCTGGTTAAGTAACTGCACTTACGTAAGCCGCAAATTTTGTAGGCCCTGCCTTTGGGGATATAATACATATGTACTTAACTATTTTACTTGTGGGTGCACTCTTTGAAATGATGATTATTTTTAATAATACAAATCACATACAATGTTTTTACACACACACACACACACATTACATAAGGATCATATACAAAAACATTAAAAGCATTGTGCACTTACAAAAGGTATATTAGCTTTGATTGCATGACTGTGTAAGTCCTATGTACGTCACTGCTGCATTTGGTGTTGCTGCTATTCCCCATTTGCTGACACGACAATTGTAACAATCACGGCAGTGATCAGTAGTGTCCAGAATATGAAAGACAGTCTGGAGAGGATTCTTGCAGTTCGGGCATGCTTCCACGCCTGCACAATCTCACCGTTGCCAACTGCTTCACGAGCCTAATACAATGAGTTAAGCATGTTATGTCCGCTACACCTACACATTGCTGACAGCATATATGTAACATACTTTCATGGCATAAGCAATGGCGAACACTCCAACAGGAAAGAAGAAGATGGTGGCAATGACAGCCATGCAAGTGTAATCAGGAGGTGGGGGAACTGACACTTGACGATATGCACAACCTGATATATTTCTGACCTGTAGTAACGATGAACAGTACATGTAACAACTATTGACCAACAACATGTAACAGAGTACAGTCAAGTCAAAACTTTATTTAGTAGGTTTCATGGCACAGCAGGAAAAGGCCACCTTGTTATTGAGGCCACCATTTCTAGTCTTGGCAGGTAGGTTTTAATGTAATGGAGCTTCTCTACCCTTTCACAGCCAAAAATGTGTTTCTTGATATTCATTCTTTAAGTTGGCTTGTGTCCTTACCATATGCCAAGCACTGACTAACATGTCAGTGTACTCTTCAAATGGTAAAGATAAAACAAACTCTTTGTGCATACAAATAGCAGTATGTTAGGGTCATAAAACAGCAATGCTATTAATTTTTTTTCACAAACTATTTCAGTTCTGCAGTGTGCATTGGAAGTCACAACTTGGGCTATAATACAAACAGCTGTTTAGACCTGGTCACATGAAAGTACTTGTCCCCATACATTCACACAATATTATTATTATAAACAACAACTACAGGATTACTGTAGGTGTGTTGTTAATACCTACACGATGACATGCAAGACATTTCAATTTCCTTGTAACTGACACTTCAACCTTTTCATACCATATACTGCATTTGGAATTCCTACAAAACTGTTGGCTTTCCTGTGAAACTCAATAAAATCACAGGATCATCCTGATTTTAAATTATCCACTACATACTACAGCCACTGAACGATCAATAGCGGAATATTTAACTGCTAGTTACCTCATGGTCAGTTTACATAATTCATCCAATCAGTACCAAAGTACAAGAAAAATGAGCATTTAAATAGTACAGTACTGTGTATGACCGTATAGAAGCCCGGGCGTTTATTTCCTATAAATCATTTTTGACCCGGCGTTTAAATGAGACCGGCGTTAATTTGGACCCGGGAGTTTATTTCTTACTAGCCACTCGATGAGAATGACAGGTGCCAGTACAAGTACCTACGAAATACGAAATCCATAGCCCATCACGTATTTGGACTCCTCTGCTGGGTGAAACATTGGAAGTCGGGTGGAAAGATGACAATGACCACGATAAATACGCTATGGCCATCACCAGAAGAGAAGGCATAGTCAAACAAGACAAGACATCATGATGAGACATCACTGTATAGTTAGCAGCTGACACAAGTTTAGAACCCCTTTCAGTGCATATCATTAGCGGATGGCGACCACCGCTGCTGCCTTCCAGTTGTGTGTGCGGAAAACAGTTTTCGGTTGAACATGCTTCCAGCTGTCCGTGTGGCGGCCTCCCAACTATCAGTCATAATGAGCTTCGGGATATTACTGCTGGATTGCTAACCGAACTGTGTCATGGTGTTGAAGTTGAACCATCCCTGCAACCACTTTCGGGGGAATCATTTTGGTTGCGATCGGCCAATACTGAAGATGGGGCACGTCTTGATGTTGTTGCTAATGGCTTCTGGGAACGCGGGCAGAATGCTTATTTTGATGTTAAAGTCTTCAATCCTTTTGCTCCTACGCACTGTTCAATTTCTTTATCACAGTGCTACAGGCGTGCGGAGCTAGAGAAGAAGAGAAAATATGAGGAGAGAATCCGGGAAGTTGAGCATGGGTCATTTTCACCATTGATTTTTTCATGTACTGGAGGTATGGGACCTTTGGCCACCGTTGTTTACAAACGAATTGCCACACTACTCGCTGAGAAGCATGGACAATCATATAGCAAAACATTGTACTGGTTACGATGTAGGCTGGGATTTTCATTGCTCCGTTCAGCTGTTCAATGTTTAAGAGGTTCAAGGTCCTCTTACCACCGCTGTGGATCGGGCGAGACAGCTGTCATTGACCTTGCTTATGCAGAAGGCAGGCTGGACTCAGCTTCACCTGACTAACTTTATATTTGTTTCATGTGCTTGTAAATATGCGTCCTTTATTTTATGCACAAAATATAATTAATAATTAGCACCCCGGCGTTTAAATGAGCCCCGGCGTTTATTATGACAGTCCCCTAGCTGTACCGGCGTATATTTGAGCCCCTGCGTGTGTTTGAGCCCGGCTTTAATACGGTCATATACGGTACATACTATGATACTAGGAAATAATCCAACAACTGAATGTGTTACTGTATAATACTCTCAATAGCAGCTTGACGTATTATATTGAAATACGTCAAGCGATTAGCCAATAGAATTAGTATTACACTTGTTTGTCAAGGTCCCATGACAAAAATCTATAATACTAATTTGATTGGCTAAAATAGTGTGGTGTATTTATATTAGAAGTAAATGTCCGATTCGACAACTATTGTTACCATAGTGATAGATGTCCCCAAGGTATGACAAAATACGGTTGCGTAACAACGGTTGCTAAGGTAAAAGTAATTTTGAGACCATAGCAACGGTTGCCAGGCAACGGTTGCTAAGTGTGATTGGTCTTTTGCAGTGGTTATTTTTGAATTTCTGTTGCCTAGTAACAGTTGCTATGGTTGTCGGATTAATTTGCAATAGGACGGATGGCTGTGGTATTCGGGATTAATAGTTCTCGCATTGTAAACAGGAAGGAAATAGTGCGAGGCGAAGCCGAGCACTATTTTACTCCTTCCTGTTTACAATGCTCACACTATTAATCCCGAATACAACAGCCATCCATCCTATTACATATACTAATACAACATGTGAACATCTGTTCTACTGTATACCAAACACAAAATGATAAGTGCAGATACTCAGAGTAATACATTATCATCATTACAGCTACAAAGGTAGCCCATTATCATCTACCAAACAAAGTTTCAAAAGACAAGCCACATGATATGATGGCCTCTTTGTAACTGATTAGGAGCCATACTGACCATGTAGTTAATACACAAATCAATGTGATTTATTATTGTGCAGTTTCGTCAACATTCAAACAAAAGTACAATACACTGGATAATGTAGTGGTCATGAACTCCACCAGACAAAAAAAATGATAGCATAAAGCTTTTGGAAACTTTTGCTTTTGTGCAGAACATTTGAACACACATGCTAATAAATCTTGAAACACTAGAATACATTTGTGTGCAAGCAAAGCACACATGCGTATCATGAAAGTTGGACAGTGCACTGCATTATTGGAAAGAAGTACAGGCATTTTTAAAAGGAAAAGTTCCTGGAATTTTATCTCCATATATATATAACAAACAAAACTTGCAGACAATGCCTAATAGAAAATGCCCTTTTGACTACCATAACTTGGCCACATATCACAATCATGTTCTCATGTGTAAGACTGTGTTACCAAACATGAGACCCAGTGTTGACATGGGGACTGTGATCAGAACACATTGTGTGTTGTGATTTTGGGGGGACACATATCTCGTAGATGTACAATTAGCACAAGAATTGATTTCCAACATTTGACATTTCTTGGGATTCCGAAATGGATTATAATACATGACCAACCTCTACATACTGTAAGAGAACTTTAAAAAAAATACACTTTAAGAAGCTATAAAAAGCTCACATAACAATTCAAAGTAAAACTTTTAGTGCCAAAATGACTGGCTCCATATTATTACTTTTACCTCACATGGACGGGAACCTCTAGATTATAGGGAAGTGGATTGACTTACAATAATTTACTTGATATTAGACATTACCTGTGCCTATTGGCATACTGCAGAATGTATGATGCACAACTAACCTTAAATTTGTCCTCTTTTGTGTCTGTCTCATTTCCTTTTGCTGACAGCACAAGACGTTAATTTGTGTAGTTTCTTGTGACTTCCCTGTAGCTAACTATCATGTTTATAACTGTATTTTCTGTATTGCTTGCAGAGACACTTCTCATACTATTCTTCGTTTGGAACATTGTGTAACGGACTGGAAACAAGATGTAATGGCCACTTCACTTATCAGCAATAGATAGTTAGGGTATGTGTTCAGATGCAAATTAAAAGAAATTTATAGTGTGTAGGGCAACTTTGAGTGGTAAGTGCAGGTTCACCAGCCAAAATTATAGTACAAGAAAGTAAACAAACAAATTTAACGTAGATATTATACTATATAGTGAACCAAAGGAGGTCACCTACACCTACAGATCTACACGTGGACATTTAATTTGGTCTATAGCCAAGACTAATTAAATGTCCATTAATATATCTGCAGGTGTAGATGACCTCCACTATTTCTGTGATCCCTAATTGAACTTTTCCCTAATGGAACTTAAAATTCCTATTTTTTTCCTTGTATTTTGTAATGAGATAGTTTCTGTTGTCCATAAACGGCTTTTCTATTTAGAAAGTAATTTGACCCAAAATGAATTTTGGTAATGGAGAACCTGTTTCTAAAGACAAAAAGTGTTCTAATATTTCATGGATGGTAAGGACGATTACTTCAAGTATTCTATAACTCAGCACTTACCACAATCACATTGCTTCGTGGACCAACAAGAATGTCAGCTTGTACATTAGGTGGGATAATCTGACGTTGTGCACGTAATGCTGCTTGTCGTGCCCTGCTATCATCTTCCTCAGGGAAGTATGCGGGAGGAGGCTCCTCGGGCTTATCAGGTGGAGCGTAAGGGGGTGGAGCTTCTTCTATAAATGCACAAATTTAATGACAAATATCACATGTACACTGAAGTAAGTGGTGCAAAAGGTGGTACTATTTACAACCAGGACTTAACCTTATCTGTGTAATCATCACATTGTATATGGCTTTATTGGTTACAACTATAAAGGGTAATCACTACTTTAGATCAGTTTGTAAGATGATGACACTGCTTACAAAATACACTACACCAAATGGTGAAGACATACAGTGTTTTAGGGACTTGTACAGTTGACTACATCATGCCCACTGTAAGGTTGCAGGACAGTGCCCATCAGTTTTTGGTGAACTCAGTTTTGTTTGGGTGACACACCAGAACTAACAATAAATAAAGTGAGCCCATAAGCAAGGAATTTAGAACTCAAAGGCTTCCTCTCCAGTGATATAATCATATTAATGGCAGTTCACATTTGCTCACTGATTCAAAACCGACAAGCATACGTGGTAAAACGACCACGTAGACTACCCATGTCAAAACTAAATATCTACTTCTTTATTAAAAGTAAGACAAGTCAAAAACTAAATATCTACCTCTTTAGTAAAATAAGACAAGTCACGTTATCATGTGAACTTTTGACATAAGAAGATTTGGGTGATGGGCAACACAAATATCGGATTAAAGTATTGACCTATTATACAGTAATACGGTTCATACCTGGTATTAAATTTTCTGTTTCTTGACTCATACTCGCAGCGAAATAGAACGATCACACCCGATTACACATCAAAGAACGCATTAAAATAAGGGAATATTCGCCTCACGTGATAAATATAATAAAATATACGGAGAGTTTACTATTCAGTTATAGTCAAGGTTATCGTTTTAGAAACACATTCTCTCAGAAAATCCAGGAGGTTTCTCCGCTATGGCGGGTGGTAAGTATAATGTTCTAGTATTACAGACTCGTATGGGCGAGAATTTTTCGTGTTTTCCTTGGCGATCTTTCAGACGCCACAAACATAAATTGTGAACACTTTTCTGTGTCTTTGCAGCTCGTCCAAAGTTTAATTTTAACGCTAAGCCGAAAGAAGAAGAGCCCAAGAAAGAGCTGTGAGTTTTTATCACATGTACACATGCACTGCTTATCGTTTTGCTATTCGATTCTAGTGAGCACAATGACCACCCAATCACATCCACTGGTACATTTATCATAGAGGAAAAGGTAGTTATCTGTTGATACAGTACTAGTCAAGATATTTGTATGCTTTTGTGTTACTAGAAATTTGAAGTGAAGGCAACTGATTTACTTCAGTTAAAAGAACGTGGCAGAGGAGCATTTGGCGTTGTGTATGAAATGCAGCATCGTGACTCGGGTACTATAATGGCTGTTAAGGTATGTACGTTTGTGTGAAGTTTCTTGTGTTTTGTTGTTCTCAATTTCTATGGCAACTCCCACCTTGCAATTTGTGTAGTACTGTGAGGGGTAGTTTTGAGGTTTTTCATTTCCTCAAAGCAAAGAGCCTGCTTTGGCAAGGGTATTTTCATGAACAAGAGATTTGACATTAAAACATTTTTATACACTGTGTTAGTCTAAATCAGGGTTACTACCTTTTTAGGCTTCATTCTTAATTCTTGATTAAGAGCATTTTAAGCTTGAAGTGGTTTCTTTTTGTACCACTTAGGACAACATTTTTCCATATTTAGAAGCTAGTATTTATAATGATAATTGTGTATCTTGAGCTCCCAAGATATTTACCATAATTGGTAGTATTCAATTTTCCCTATTTGAAGGGATTAAGTTTTGGTATAGTGAACCTTGTTTACTGGCCAAAGGAGGTTGATAACTTAAGGTTCTGTAACCAAGCATAGCGGCATGTGTTTGAAAGTTTGATCTCAGCTGTTGATGTTGACATTTTTTTGAAATTAAATTGATGATTTGTGACCAACCTACTGGCTAAGTCTTTGTATAGTGACCTTGAAAGGTGAATTTCATTGCTCAATAATCAAGCCACTTCCTTATAGTGACCATATCAAGTAGGTCCCAAATGTAGCTAAGGTTAACTTCGTGACCTCATTAATAATAAAATCACCTCATTATTGAGACCAGGTGTCTGAGGTATAGTATATTGGTAGAATGTTACAGGATTATGAGTGAATTTTGAGATCTTCCTTTAAGATTCCTGCCCATGTTATAGATAGAGTAGGAGTGGTATCTTGTTAATCAATAATGAGTGGTGTTTAGTGTTGTTGGTTGGTGAACATAAGTGTAACCAGGAGTAGCATATTACTTGTGAATTGCTTGTAACATCGAAGTCCTACAAATCATTCCCTGTGTAATTTGCAAACTTGCAACTTGTAGCTTAGACAAACTGTTTTGTGTAGTTTGGTAATTGTTTGACATTAATGGTGGTTGATATGGGTACAGGCATTTACGAATGGAAATTCTCTTTGCAGGGACTATATAATGCCAGTCACTGTTAGATGTTAATAAATTATCATTAAAGCCATTAGAGACAGTTTATTTGGGGAAGTTTCTGTTTTCATCAGTCTACCATTAAAAAGCCATGGTTAATGGGCTGGGGCCATGTACTAAACAAACCAGTACATTGTGGGTTGTTCATAAAAGAAGCCACTTGTATTATTTTATTCTGCAATCCCTATTGCCTGTACTGAACATTTGTGGAATGATAAACTTGTTACCATTAGAATGCAAGTATTAGCTCCCACCTCCTTACACGTGAGTAATTGTAGGAATTGTAGTTTTGATGTCACTTTGCATAAGGACTGGGATGAACATAGACTTTTGATAACCGAATATTTTGACTGTAAACGAATGAAAACTTCAAACATACTTTACCTTTAAAATTATAACTAAAAAGTTGCAAAAAGAATGACTGAAATTGGAACTCTAGAATTTCTGGTCAAAGAAAACCATTATAACAGTCGAAAAAACAAGGTGGTAATAAGATTACTTGGTTAATTTCACTAGTTAAGTACTTACTACAAGAAAAACAAATGCTCAAGTAGTGGTTTTGGGAATGCGAATAGTAAGAACATTCTAACTATTCAACCCCATCTCTACTATGCACTCACAGATGCTATTTTTGTGTTAATTTGAACTGTGAACTGCGTACAGCAAATAAAAAGGCTATTACGTTCCTCTGTTGATGTACAGAAACTGCCATTTGTATAGTGTGTCATTGAGTTGAATGGGCTTGTATTAATGTAGAAATACCGAGTGAAAACAACAAAACATGTTGCTATGTATACAATACAAAGAGAATGGCCTATAATGATATACAGGTTCTTTTTAAAGAATTGAACTGTATTGCTGTACTTTGTTTATATATAAAGGTGTTTGTTTCTTTCTATCGCTTTTATACTGAGGTGTTATATGATTAGTCCTCTAACTGTCACAACCACTATATGGCAGATTGATCTATTAGCTTACACCTGTACATGCTGAGTACAATTTTTACCTTGTTTGTGTGTTTTAAAATGCAGTGCATCTACCCTAAAGTCCTCATACCCACAGAGTCCCGGATACAGGGGCACCCTAGAATGAGACCACAGTCAAGGCCTCCATCCATAAAGCTTTTCTGAATTACCCAGTACTTTGATACAGTTGGTACCTGTCAAATAAGGTCACTGTATGATAAGGTAGCCTGTCAATACTGCCAAAGCAAAGTTGCATGATTACTTCACTTATTACAGGACGTGCCTATTTATGGTATCGTGTAAAAGAAAATTACTACAGGGACACTTCCAGAGTCATTTCAACTGTTTTCTACCACATGTAGATGGTTATAGCCAAATTATTAGCTATGAAACCCACTTGCAAATCACTACAACTAAACTGGAGCTATGGCAATTGATAGCAGGGAAAATGCTGCTACAGTATCAGTAGAGGCCACTGAAGAAACCCGTTAAGGCGTGAGGGAAGGATGTAAATGCTTTGTAGTTGGATATTATTCTGATTCTAAGCTTACTTTTATACACAAGTTGATAGGAAGGAAATTGACTAGACATCTACTGTCCACTGGGATTCTGAAGCACATATAGTGGCTTGTCATTTTTTGTTGAAGTGTTTTTGCACTGTGAGGGATAACGGCTCTAATGACTATCATTTACTTTAGGTACGATGCCAATCGTCCTTTACCTCTGCTATCAACTGCCATAAGTACCATGGTATTTTGGTTGTAGTTATTCATGAGCGGTTTTCATGACAAAGTAACCGATGACTTGGCTATATCCATATGAAAAATCATATAATTGCTGGAAATACACTGTACAGTAAGTGTAAATACATTTCTAGCGAGTGTGTCCTGTAACATGTGACATAATCATGCAAAATTTCCTTTGTTCTCTGCAGACTAATGAGGTCACTATCTAAGTAAAGACCTATTAATCAATTAAAAATCAACAAAAAAAAACCCTAACTCAAAAAACCCCTATACACCTTTACTTTCTGCAGGAACTCTTAAGCGCTGCAATTCGCTCCATTGCTTTTTGGTACAAGACAGATGTCACTAGCATTGAGATGCATAGTTGGTCTAGTGCCTACAGTTTACTATTTTGTTAGGAAACGTTTAGCAAAGATGGAGCATGCTGAACCCCTCAGAAGGTGTGGACTCGTTTATCCACATCTAATTACTTCAGCTACAATGTCAGCAATTTAGATAGGTGTACTGCTAGTGGCACAGATAGAGTGCTGAAAACATTTGTATGTGTGTTTGTGATTACAGTTTTGATTATGTAGTATATAGTACAAAGGAATTATACCCGGTGCCTGATATAGTATGTCTTATGTATGAATGTAAGTCCCTTATGGAATGGCGCCCATATCCTGTGTTATATGTTTATATTTTATACAGAGAATTAGAGCTACTGCTGATGGCAATGAGAGGAAATACCTCATGAGAGATTTAAATATCATTGAGAAGAGCAAAGGATGTCCATATATTGTTACATTTTATGGAGTTTTGTTGAAGGATGTGAGTTGTAGTGTTTGTAGTATGTTGAATCCCTTAGTGTGAAATGTGATGATCATTCCATACTGTAATTTTATTAGGGTCAAATAGATACTTATAAATGTATTTTAGTGGTGTTTATGTGAAGTGTTTAGTGTAGTGTGTGTATGTTTGTGTGTGTGTGTGTGTGAGGCAACATGGCCAAATGGTTACTGCATTGGCCTGGTAATCAAAAGGTTCCAGGATTGATACCCGGTCATGCCAAAGTGGTGTTGTTTCCTTGAGCAAGAAACTTTACTCACATTGTTCCAGTCTACCCAGCTGTATATTGGGGACCTGGTGGCCTGGTGTCAACTGGGGAAGCAGCCCACCCAGCTGTAACATCAATGGGTACCTGGGGAGCAAATGCCCAACAGCCTTTGTCTTGCTTAGCAGTGTTGGAGTCATTGTGGAACTTTGAGTTCCATGACCTCTCCATGAGGTCTAGACTGTTCTACTGTGGGTAGTCCTGTCCCAGGAGGATTTGTTTGCACCGGACTCAAGTGTCTGAGTGGTGCACAGGCATCCCAGTACTGGTTTGCTGGGTGGCAATAGCTGTGTTTCAGGTGCTGGAGGCTTTTCAGTATGTGTGTGTGTGTGTGTGGGGGGGTGTGCATGCATTTGTACATGTGTGTGGTGTATTGTGTGCAGTCTATTATATTGATATACCAAAAAGTTAGTGGGTTGTGCCTCAGTCATGTAATGTGCACCTCATCAATTCTGTTTAGTTGGTATGGCTTCTGTTTAGTTGTGGACTATTCATTAATTGTGTTAGTGTAAGGAATCCTAACCTTGTTAGCTGTGAAGACCACAAAGTCTATTTATTGTTAATATTAATACTAGACTTTTTACTATATTGTGAACTTTGCTGTTTTCTGGGAAATTCCCAGGGTATTATACATTATTGTCAGCCTGCTTTAATTTTTCTATTTTCAACATAGGGTGATTTGTGGATTTGTATGGAATTGATGGATAATTCATTGGACAAAGTTTACAAGTTGGTCTATCATGACATGAAGAAATCCTTTCCTGAAAAGATAATAGGAAAAATGGCTGTTGCTGTAAGTGAATGATACAATATGTTGTGTACTACATGAAACAAGGCTATTGGTATCTGTAGCAAGCTGTATGGGTCATTGGTCCAATATATAATGAAGGGAAGAGAGTAACTTAATTAGAATTATTTAACCACCATTTAAAGTTATCTGACTGTAATTCGTCAATATTTTCCCTGTTAAAACTGTAGTGCGCTGGTGCACGTTACGTACTTTTGTTTGGATTTTCATAACGCTGAGCTTCTTTGTTGCTTGCAAATGTATTAGTAATTTCTGTTGAAATGGTCATTTTTCTATTTGATGCATCTGCATTTTGTACCATTCTGGTTTGTAAATACTTTACGTTGCGAGTTACAAATTGATATCTGGAGGTTTTACTGAGTAAGCTGGTGGTCAAGTTATCCGTCAGATTTGTTGCTGGTTGTTGTTCACTATCAGAGCTCTACACTGTGAACATTTGATAGCTTGTGCAGGATGCTCTATTTCTGCAGGAATAGTTCTCAGCTTGATGCAGTGAAGTGAGTAAAGAACCGTGCTGTTTTGTACCATGTGCATGAAACTGCATGACTTGTGTGTTGTGTCTATAAACTATGTAACACACTTTGTGATTGTGCAGTTGTGTGGACGGTTAAATTGTTTTAAATTGTATGGATTCTTTTAGTGGAAATATCATTTGATAATACTGTATTGTAGCCTTTGCTCTCTTTACTACCACCCCATACTACACCACTACCCCATACTACACCACTACCCCATACTACACCACTACCCCATACT
Source organism: Dysidea avara (assembly GCF_963678975.1). Lineage (NCBI taxonomy): Eukaryota > Metazoa > Porifera > Demospongiae > Dictyoceratida > Dysideidae > Dysidea > Dysidea avara. Next base: position 24,699,512 of record NC_089274.1, read on the forward strand.
ACACCACTACCCCATACTACACCACTACCCCATACTACACCACTACCCCATACTACACCACTACCCCATACTACACCACTACCCCATACTACACCACTACCCCATACTACACTTATTACATGCCAGAGCTGACCAAAATTGGGCACATATCATCAAGAGTAACTTTATTATTTACTCTTGATATCATACTCTGTGTGTGTGTGTGTGTGTGTGTGTGTGTGTGTGTGTGCGTGCGTGCGTATGTGTGTGTGTGTGTAGAAGCAATGTTGCGATCCATATCATTAATAGAGAAAGAACTTTTGGGATGCCTAGAGGGGGTATAAATTCTTGTGTTGCTGCCTCAATAAGATTGTGAATAGTTTCATTCATTTTTATACTGTAGTGGACATGAGTGTTTGCTGTCTGTCAAAACACTGGTATACTGCCCATTCGGAAGTGTTGAGAGGGCTCAAGCAAGATGAAATTTATAACTCAGATCCGTATCCAACAGCATGAAACTGTGCAGCCACATCCAGAGCTCCATCAAGGCCTCAGATGACTCATCTAGGATGGGGAAAAGCAGCCAGTAAAAGGAGACCACTTTACTCTGGTTGATTTTAGTTTTGTGTCCGGTGAAAAATTAAACCTGCTGTCATACATATATAGAGCATTGGAAGTATGCATTATTGTTCCTTCTTTAATGGATTTACCTGTTTATGGGAAAATGGTTGGGCAAGACTCTGAAACATTTCATTTTTAGATTAAAAGTGTGTGAACATGTCAAAGCCTTTTGCAGAAATCATTACATTTGTATCAACAAAAGGTTTGCAGTTACAGAAATAGAAATTGCAAAATACACTCCAAAAATGACTCGTATACATGTAGTGTGTCTAAAACAAGTGATTTTGTAGAATTGTTGTATTTTGACATCTTCATCTTATATTCTTTAGAGAAATGACCCAACCAGTATTCACCTTAGTGCAGATAATAACGGACAGGTCATGAGATATATCTGAAAGTGGGAGTGGTTTTATGACAGGCGGTGTGAGGTTGTTAGGAAATAGAGAAATGATAGACGTTTTATACTCATAGGTGCTTGAAGGGCAGGCGTTTTGGTCAGGGTTAGCCGCTTTGGCATGCAGAATTTTTTTGTTTCTGTGTTTGTATTTTACTACACTCAAGAGTACTTTTCAAATTATTTTGACATGTGCTTATAGTCTGAGTCTCTCTCATACAGTTATAGTAGCAAATGTAGATTGTATGTTGTATGCATTGTATACACACGCACATACTTAATTTCTATAACAGGGAGGTACCATACATCAGGAGCTAATAAGCTCCTGCATACATTCTTATGTGTGCAACGGTGGTTAATATCAAGTCGAGTATATCTCTGCTAAGCCTTTCACAGGGGAAATATTGATGATTATTGCAAGTTAGATAGATATAACTGGGTGCACCAAAATTTTTCAGTAAATTTCTTTTTTTCTTTTTTTTTTAGAATAGCAACCTTATCAGCTAACTTACAGTTGGTGAATTCATGTGTTTTACAGATTCTTAAGGCACTTCATTTTCTGGTGGAAGTACTACATGTAATGCATCGAGGTAAGTGACTAGATTGTGAGCATCATCACTTATTCTTTTTTTCTGTTTATCAGATGTGAAACCATCCAATGTTCTAATCAGTAATGAGGGACAGATTAAGATGTGTGACTTTGGCATAGCAGGAGTCACTACTGATTCTAATAAATGCTATACAAGAGGCATAGGATGTAAGGTGTATATGCCGGTAAGTGGAATAGTTTGTCATTAGGTATATAGTACTGTATAGCAGGTTTTTATTACGAGGGCTTCAATCTCGCATTTAGGTACTTTGAATAATAAAATTCATGACTTTCTATGAGGTAGGTACTAGGTACTACCGTATCATTTGATAAACAAGCACTTTATTATGAATATTTCAACACAAGAGTTATACAGGCACTAAAAGCTTTGTGACAAACAAAACTCTTAGGGATCGCCCCAAAATTCTTGCTCGCCACTCAAAATTCTGCCTTTAAAAATCATCTTAGTGACATCTTACATGACAAAAATCACCTTTATGGAATAGTACTAGTCTATAAAATATATATACTACAGCATTAAATATAGCAAAACACTTACAGGTGGCCGGATATTGAATTTTCTAAAAAAATTGCCGAAATTTGAATTTTAGTGTCACTGCCTGACCACAGTCGCAAGGCTAGAAGCCAAATGAAGCAGTGCATGGCCACTATTTTATGCCACAATAACAATCTCACCAGTGGGATGTGCGATCCAACGAGTGTAAGCCCTCTGCACCTTGTCTTTTCTTTCACCTTCAATCAGGCTGCTTGTCCTCTTCATCCAACGAAACCATATAGAGGTGTTAATTTTCCATATCAACACTTTCTTTCAGCAGCATATTTAGATACCACAGAATTATTTTAGAGCTGGATTTCAGAAGTGCTTCAGTCCTGGCGTTACTATAAGAGGTTATACTAGCTAGATATCTATAACTTCATGATTGTGATCCCAAGTTTGCGACCACACCCATCAAATAAAGATCTAGGTGGTAGAGTATGGAGACCACACCTCTTAACTATTCACTTAACAGTAAACAAGATTACCTCACCCCTTATTGGTCTAGCTAGCTGCACACCCCTTAGCTGACTCGTAATATAACAGTCACTCTAATACAACAGTTATGTATGATATTCTAATAGAACGTGCAGCCACAAGTTACGTTGTAGCTAGCTGTCCTACAAAAAAAACTAAACAAACTAAAAATTACTAATTTTAGGGATCTATGCAATAAAAAGTAGTGAAATGAATAATGGTATTGCAGCATAGTTTGGTGGGAAGTCCCTACTTTGGCACATTAGTTATAACAATTATTTTGTTCAATGCCAAAATAGGGACTTCCTATGCTGTAATACCATCATTCATCTCTTGTTTCACTACTTTTTATTGCATAGATGCCTACTTCATTTTTAAATCAACAATTTAAGAAAAAATACTAGTGTACATAACAGCTTGCTCAATATTTATAACAGGCACCTGCATAAATTCTTCGTGGATACAAGGAAACATGTCTATTCAGACTAAATTTTATTGTTTTTCATCTTGTATGTGAACTCTTGTTAAGTGATAAACTCATGCAAGGAATTTAATGTTGTGAGTTTGTCATCTCACGTGCAGCATGATTTAATTTTTGCACATAACTTTGTCTGCAATAAAAACCTGTGTTTAACAATTATTAAAGTAAAGATCCATGTGCTAAGAAGTAGCGAAGCAAGAATGGTATTACAACATAGATACTGTATGCTGGAAAATCCCTACAATGACAAAGTAGGGATTTTTCCACATAGTTATGTTGTAATACCTTTGCATCTCTTGCTTTAAACTAAATTCCTATTTCATTTTAAATCAGTAATTCACTTGTTTTGTTTACTATGTTACATACGTGTTTACTATGTTACATACGTATCAACGTTGAAACCGGGTCACTACTGCTGACCCGGATGACCCACTGACCCGGATAGCAATCTGGGTCAGACCCGGATTTGACCCGGATGTGACCCGGATTGACCTGGATTAATTAAATAGTCTCGAGCGAGCGAACGAGTCAACATTTTGAGCGTTCGATTCGTGTTGAGTAAATATTGCAACTTCAGCCTAGCTGTAGGTTGAAGACCAAAAAAAAAAAAAAGGTCTTCACCTACTGACAATAGCTACCCTCGCATATGTTGGTAATGTGATAAGTGGGCGTGGCTCACGAAAGAGCTACGCGATAGCGTTTATAAGTTTCCACGTCGTCAAACGAACAATTTCGTTTCTCACGTGATTCAATCCGGGTCAGACCCGGATAAATTGTAAACCGGGTCAGACCCGGATAAATTGTAAACCGGGTCAGACCCGGATAAATTGTAAACCGGGTCAGACCCGGATGACCCGGAGAAAATGTGACCCGGATGACCCGACCCGGTTTCAACGCTGATACGTATGTGACTGTTCTATTCAAATACCATACATTTCTAGGTGACTGCTTTATTAGACTATGTAACAAGTGAATAGGCTCGTGTATTAAAGGGTGCGATCACCATGCTTTCTTTTCTGTTTGATAGATGAGAACCTATCCATCCACTCCCTTTTAAAGTAGTGTAAGCGTAAATTTCACAGTGTCAATGTACGTGCTCTTAAGGAAGGTATGAAAAATTAAAGTCTCAATATGGCATTCTCACATGAAGAAGGTGATGATAAGATAAAAGTGGCAGTGTACAAAGCACCACATAGATGTTCATTGGAACCCAAAAGGGCATATACCATGCATGACTCAGTATCTAAAATGAAGGTTGTGTAATGCATTGTTGTGTCTAGACTTTTGATGTGCACAGGCAGACCAAAAATCACAAATTGATACTTCTGTGAATAACATTTCTAATGCTGGATTTAATATATTGATTCACCAAGACTCTTCTGTGAAAGATTTTTTTTGTCACGTTAGACTACTTTTAATGACGACAATTTTGGGGACACTATTTTGCTTTGGGATTCTTCTTACTTAATGTAGGTGATTGGCAATTTCATATGCACTCATAGATAATTTAGAAGTCAATTCAAAGTGTTTGTCTTTGATTTTTTAAAACAAATGTCACTTTTATGACGTGGTTTTTAAATCATATACAGCCTGAGAGAGTATTGCCACCACCGAATCAGAAAAAGGGATATGATAGCAGATCAGATGTGTGGAGTTTTGGTTGTACTTTGGTAAGCAGCTATAACCTACCTTTCACACCTTGTGTGTGTGTGTGTGTGTGTGTGTGTGTGTGTGTGTGTGTGTGTGTGTGTGTGTGTGTGTGTGTGTGTGTGTATGTGTGTGTGTGTGTGCGTGCATTTACACATGTGAATGACCAGCTTGTGCTCAGTAATTTGTCCATGCCATGCAGTCTCTTATATGCTATTGTTGTCTAGTTCGAACTGGCAACAGGCAAGGCACCATATCCACCATGGCAGACTGTGTTTGATCAGTTAAAGTCAGTAGTAGAGGGACCACCACCCAATATAAATGATACTGATTTGTCTAATGAGTGCAAAGAGTTTACTCACTTGTGGTAAGTTCACCCATGTACTACAGGTTTTACCTTGTGCCTGTGTATGTAGAAATGGATGATTTAGTAGGGATAATCTTGTGGTTAGATATTTTTATTATACTCTACTTTGTTTGTGCTAACATTTTTGATGAAGTTGCTTATCCTTGCTGTCAATAAATACACACCATTTAAGCATGTGGTTTGATTCTAGTGAACCAATGGAAAGTTAGTATTTATATTGTCTGTTTACTATAGTCTAGAAAAGGATGTCAATGTCAGGCCAAACTATGTTGAGCTGTTGAAACATCAGTTTATACTGACATCAGATGCTGAAGACACAGATGTGGGGACATGGTATCATTCAGTTAGGGAGGAGGCAAAAACACTTGGTTTAAACTAACATTAAATTATGTATCTAATTTAATTTTAATTGTGTTACTTTTTGTATAAATATGCAGTGCAAAAAAAAGTCATTATTTTAGTCATTATGAGGATACAATTTAGTTTGTTACGCATGCAATGTGTAATATTGTACATGTGCCCAGGGTTGTAGTACACTATATTTGCAGTAAGGAAAGTTGATTGAATAGATTGTGGAATGTCAAGTGTAATAAAATTGACACTCTTGAAGTATATTTGATTGCATGCAGTGTTTTCGTAATTGTAACTAGTTACAGGTGAAAATGTTGACGAATTCAAAGTGTTGGTGGTTCATTAAAATATTTTTATAGTGCTCTGGTCGTTAAGTGCCACAAGGTGCAACTAACTACCTTTATGGGCTCCTAACTCATTGTACTTTCTCATCTAAACTGCATAATATGTTACCCTGAAGTGTGCTGTCGGTTACTGTTTTGTGTATTCTATTGATTATAGATCCTTAAGGCGCTGCTATTCCTAGAGGAAGATTTGCATGTTATGCATCGAGGTGAGTAACCACCAGGATCACTGCATGTTTTGCTAGTGTGCATCATTGTAAACATGTGTATAGCCACATACTGATTGTTGTACCACAGCATCCTTAATTATAAGGTATCCTATTTCGATGCACTAAAACTGTATTAACTGTGGGATTACACTGTCTAGTGTTGATTGCGCATAATTGCGCATGTCTCTCTGCTAAATGTCATACTGTATTTACTTGGTTAAAATGCTGCATCATACATCATAAATAGTAGTTCAACTTGAATTTAAATTAGTAGTGGCCACACATAAACACCGCGGCTATTAGGATTGCATCGAATCCTATGAGCTCCTGTTTGAATCCATTGTGCTTGGTAGAGTTCATGCATTATCCTTGAGTTAGGTAGGTGAAGTAGACTATCCTCCAGTATTATTTAGTTATGGGGAAAAGAGCAACAGTGCTACATCGTGTGTCTGTCTTGGCATTTGTTGTTCCTTTTATATAGTACACATTGAGACCTACTAAATATGAAGTAATAATCTTATTATTGATATCCTGGATAGTCACCGCACTGAAGAGCTGCTTATGCTATAAATGTAATCCTCGAGCAATGGGTATATACCCTTGAATAAGCTGCAGCAGTTTTTGACATTACAGCCACAACATTCATTCAACTATATTCTGTATCAGAGGAGGTGGAAGCGTTTTAGGCGCTACTTGAAAATATTACATTAATTGCATAGTTTTTGTTTGGAATATCATATGAACACTAATAGTTGCAATACATAACCAATAATGGTGGGGATCACTGGAAATTGTTAGCTCTTTTGATTACGCTTCATGTGAGGATGATGTACTTGTTTTACAAAAGCACTTAGTTTTCTAGACAAAATCTGATGAAACACTTTCGCATGTATAGTAGTGATTCTAGCACTAGACAGGTAGGTATGTATATTTTCTTAACATATTGATGATGCCAAACTTAATCCACGCATTTAGTTCATCCCAATCCGAGGGCTTTGCATGACTCATTTTAATTGGTGCTTAAACTACCTCCACCCTCCTCTGATTCTGTATGACCATGCAATAGTGTGACTTAGTGTTAAGTATTGTGTATTTTCATCAATTAGATGTGAAACCATCCAATGTTCTCATCAGTAATGATGGACAAATTAAGTTGTGTGACTTTGGTATAGCAGGAGCATTTACTGCATCAAATAAATGCTATACAGGCATTGGATCTGCAGTATATATGGCAGTAAGTAGCTAATAGACTCAGTGATGTAGCCAGATCAGAATTGACCAGCACAAAGTGAAAGTCTTGTCTTTAGTGGTAGTGGACTCAAATAATATACATTTGTGTAAAAAATGTTTTAAAGTGCATCTACTGTAGCTAGCTATGATTCAATCTCTACTGATCAATGTAAATAATGCTAAGGTATGCATTATCTCTTTCTATTACAGCAGTGGCCATCCTGGCCTCCTGGGGAAATTTTTTGGTAGGTATGTTCCCACCCAGTCCCACCCATGGCTATACCACTGAATAAGCTGTCTGTGCTGTATCTATGCATACATCTTAACAACAGAACATGGTTTAACACATCATATGACATTTTTAATTGCAGCCTGAGAGAGTGTCAAACCGGAAAAGGGGATATGACATCAGATCAGATGTGTGGAGTTTTGGATGCACTTTAGTAAGTATGTTTTGTGTAGATTTACATGGAGAAAGTCTGCACTAAGTTACATATTTATAATTATAATGGGTCAAGGGTTAATATTAATAAGTTTTAGTAACTCCCTTATTATGTATACATGCATAGGCAAGCACTTAAACTAAAGAGAATGGTCTTGGTTTATAGAGCACTAGAAGTAGTGCTTAAACTATAGTTTTAACAATGGACCTCAGAAATATTTGGATTTAAATTTTAATTGGTTCTGCAAGCATTGCCCTGCATCTGTAACATAATATTCTGGTTGTTATACTGATGGTATTATTCCTAGTTTGAGTTAGCCACAGGCAAGGCACCCTATCCACCATGGGGGACAGTATTTCGTCACTTGGAGCTAGTGGTAGATGGACCACCACCAAGACTAGATGACACTGAGTTATCTGATGAGTGCAAAATGTTTACTCATTTGTGGTCAGTTGGTTAAAAATAACATTCACATGTTCACCCATTTGTTTCATGTATGATAACACTCTGAAGTGTACTTACACACACACAAAAAAGGTGTCACGATACAGCCAAAAGTGTGTACTGTGGTAGAGGATACATGCATAGAGATACCGAAAATGCATGTGATCTTTTAACATGTCATGACTAATGAGCAAATGTATTGTGCATGGCATGGACGGTAGACCAATTATGAGCATTTCTTCCAGAGCAACAAATTCTTCTATCTAATGAAATAGTGCAACTGATGAGAGAATTAAGCCCTGCCCATAATTTTAGTGACAAGCTACAGACCAAGCTGCATTCTCTACCTATACTTTTGCATGGAATTTTGCAATTTTAACAGTTTAAGTGCTGTTGCACCACGTCTAATTTTGTTCAAGTGTGCATATTCTCTATTGTGACTACACAGTATAGGTTGAATTTTTTAAAAACTATTCAATTAGGAACCATGAGGAATACCTTCTATTACCTGTATGCATAATATTCATGCTACTATACATACTTTATTATATACACCATTCTACAGTTTAGAGAAGGATGTTAACAAGAGACCGAAGTATGATGATTTGCTAAAACAGCCATTTATACTAACATCAGAAGCAGAAGATACTGATATTGGGGTGTGGTATCGGGTAGTAATGGAGGAGGCAAAGGGGCTTGGTTTAGACCAACAATGAATGTATAATGATCATATATAAATTCTACATACACTCAAATGCTGTACAAAAATATGTGTATAATAGTATAGTGATAATAACTTCAGGCACAAGTTTAATTGTACATCCCAGTTGTTGTAGTAGTATACAGTACAATAATATGCATACAGAAATCAATTGGAGTTGAATACTGTTTCCTTTTTTTTTTTTTTACATTATTACGCATTTCTGCAAAGTAGGGGGTGGGGCTGTTAGATTTTCCTCCAACTGTTTCACTTTTTCCTCCAACGTTTTAACCATAGTGATGACGTCATCAATGTTGCTGCTAAATTCTTCCTTCAGACAAATCTTGGTCACATCTGGTAGCTTATTAAGTGGTACCATAGATAATGTTCGTGTATTATCTATGGTGGTACCATAACTGGGACTTGAACTTTCGCCAGCACTTCATTCAACAGGTACTCGTTCCCCATATCGCACGATGTTGTCGTTTCTACTGATCTTCGAAAAGCAGACATAAATTTCACCATCACCAGTGGTCCTTTGCGTTTTAGCGTAGAGATAATGTATTCTACTCTTTCATCCCGCGACTTCACTGCCAATGACGTCACGATCCATTCAAACTCCTCATCGGTAAGTAATCCTTCTTGGCGTAGGTATGGTACAAGTAGTCTCGCGTAGCCAGACCGCTTTTTCTCCGTCACGGCGCTTATCGATTAGAGATTATAAGCGCCTACTCCGAAATAGGTTTCGGAGTAGGCGCTTATAACCTCTAATCGATAAGCGCCGTGACGGAGAAAAAGCGGTCTGGCCACGCGAGACTATGGTACAAGTTCATTGATGTTAAGGTATGCTACAAAATCATCTTTCAAATAATCAAACCAATTCATGGGTGATTCCGATGCCATACTCATACGGAATGGGAGCGGGCCTCCAGATGCAAAGCAGTTGAATAGATGGACACCGGCACTGAACTAACAGCTACTATAGTTGTCTAATTCACTCAAATTCACAACGAGACTGATTATCAGCTGAAGCAGATGGTTAACATATAATATGGTAGCTAAATATCTTTGGAACCACCCCAAATGTTTTTGGTCACAGTATTTTCTGCGCAAAGGAACTTGGCGCATTTCCTGGAATCGATCCTTATTTCGTTATAAGGCCATGACAAACAAATTTTATGTTTCACGGATGCGGCGGGTCACAATTTCCGGTTTCCAAAAATAAATGTAAATCACGTGACCATTTCAACATGGCTGGTGAATGTTCTTTGTCGATAAACTCGTCCTTAAATGAGTGGTTGAGTGTTGTATTAAAGCGAGGCTTAGTAATTATTAAGAATAGAGTGATAGTACAATGTTCCTGCGAATAAACGTTTGGAGCTCTTGTTAGAAAAGTCGCACCGGAATTGGAAGAGGAAAGAGTAAAAAGGGTGGTGATTTCTGCAGATGAAAAGTTTGTTGACGTCCACGAAGTAGCTATGGAGGCACCTATCAGTGTTTGTAGGTTATTTAATTGTAAACTTTGCTGTATATACTTCGAAAGTGCTGATTCCACGTCAGGCAAAAGCGTTGTCCAAGTCCCAAAAAAGAATGCCTTTTCATTACTAATGGAAAACGCTAGAAAACTCCACCTACCTTCTATACTAGTTCTCCCTGAAGGAAAGCAGTTGAGGAGTGACCAGCGTTTGGAAAATGATTTGATAGGTAAAGTTTATTGCCTGTTGTTTCATATTTCATCTTTCGTGGTACAGGCCTTCTGGAAACTTTGAATGTTGGGTGGACTGTTGTTTTCTGACATTTGTACATGATGTGCTTTGATGTTTTTTGTACATGATGCATGCTGACTTTTTGTACATGATGTGTTCTGACATGTGACGTTAACTTATATTAAACTTGAATTTGTTAATACCTTTAATTCCACACATAACTTACATAATATTATATTCGATAAACAGTATAATTATGTTTCTAGCTATACAATGTAATCTGAACTGTTTTCTTGATGCCATCATTGTACTTGTCATCCCTATAGCCTTATTATTTACTCCATGTGCTCATGATCCACTTGAGGCTACAGCATATGATAAAATCATAAAATCAATATTATACATAAACTCTAATTCCGTTAGTTTATAAACTTGACAGGCACCATTCTTTTTTCCTTTTTTTTTATTTTTCGACCTGCCGGGGTCACCTTTGAGGGGAAAATAATCCATGAAACATAAGATTTGTTTGGTATGGCCTAATTATAACGAATACTCTAGGATACTGGCAGTGCATGTTAAATACGAGTACTAGCCATATGTGCTGTATGGACATCAGTGGGGAATTCCCTAGCACTTTGATTGCGCACCTTAGTATTACCATAGATCCTTGTGTAAAGGATCTATGGTATTATGTAGTATTAAATTATGGACATGTATACAAAACAGACAAAAATAATTGTTATAGGCCAGAGGCCTTTTAGTCTGTCCATAATCTTGTTATTGACCAGAAATGGTCTAAATTATTCTTAAAGTTGTTGAGATTAATTCAGTGACCCAATGACATTATCAGGTAGGGAGTTCCACTGTTTAATCACACTGTTGGCAAAGAAGTTGAGCCTGGATGTGAGTCTAGCTACATTGTTGTTTGAAAATTTGTTGATTGTGACCTCTAGTTACGCTATTTGTAAAAACAAAAAAATGGTTGTGGTGTGACTCTGCTAAGATTGTTCACCAGCTTGTAAACATCAATTACCTCTCTGTCTACGACAGTACAATGAATATAATGTCTCTGGCCAGATATGGACTACAAATTGACACACAGTACCATAAATGTGGGCAGATATAAGTTTTGTATAGAAGCAAGAAGCCGGACTCACTGGTCAAGTGATTAAAGGTTCTCTTAATTAGACCAAGGAACTGCATTGCTTTTCGTAGTGCAGAGGCTTTATCACATTGTAGCACAGTACTGGCATTAAAGCACAATAACCATTCTTTCGACCAGCTACAAAGATTGGAGTGCATCCTTAAACTGAAATATGAAATATTCTCAGTGCTGGTATCATGAGTCTCATCATGAGGCGAGTGCCATGAGCAACGATCTAGTCTATGAGTTGCTCCACTGACCAGGGAAGGATAATGATGGTCGAAGAAAGTAACTTGGACAGTAAGACCTATCAATTCTAGCAGGGAAAATCTCGGGCAAAGGAATCAGTGTTTCCTCTAAAATCTCATACTCGCCCCCCTGTAAGTGACTATTACACTAACACCTTCAGCTTGTTTTAAAATACGCTGTGCCTAGAGTCATGGCACTGTGACTGGACATTTTGCTGATAAAGTCATGGTGCAGTCACCCAGAAATTCACACCCTAGTTATTATTATTATTATTATTATTATTATTAGTAGTACTTTACAGTGACCAGCACTGAAGGTCTGACAGCAACATGTGCTGCAGCCTTAGGATTACCTAACCTAACAAGAACTGGAGACTGTATACAGGTAAGTTTTGTTGAGTTTGAAGCGACCTATATTGGTAGGGACCCGCCGATTATGCTCATAATTTTACCTATTATGCTATGCTGCACTGCTCAAAAATTCACCTATTATGCTTAAATTAATGCTCAATATTTACCTATTATGCTCGATTATGCTCAATGTTCATGCCTTAGTTCATATTCTTTGCTACTAGTTTAACAAGAAAAAAATGAGTGGCTGGAACACAAATAATAAATTCTTGCTGCATGCCTGCATGTAAGAGACAAGATCGATATACTCTAATAGAACAGTCAGTTTGATGATTGTTCTATTAGAGTTACTGACTGCTCTATTAGAGTATATCGATCTTATTTTGCAATTGTCATTTTCCCAGCAAGAGTTTACACTATCGTACAAATATTTAACCTATTATGCTGGCATTATGCTCAATGCTTTTAGGTACTATTATGCTCAAAATTATGCTAGCATAATCGGCGGGTCCCTATATATTGGCAGGCGTAGCTATCAGGCTTGTTGTAATTGTAATGGTAATTAATTACTAATCATTACCATTTTTTCAAGTAATTACTGTTAAAAATTGTAATTAAACAGGTAATTAATTACTAATTTGGGTAATTGTAATGATTAAATCTGGTAAGTAATTACAACAAGCCTGGTAGCTATATATTTATAGCAAGTCAGTAATACAGGAAAGATATATACCTTAGTGTGCAAAGCACTTCCAGGAGGGGGAATGCTTAGCATGCTAATCTAATATCTTCTAGAAATCAAGACGGGGTCAAAATTATATTTGAAGAGTAAAAGTGTTTTAATTAAGCTGCTAAAAATTGAAATACTCTAATAGAATATTCATCATTAAAACTCTTTTAAACTATAAGGAGCAAAGACCACAGGGGCATACCCAGGGGTTTCAGGAAACCTCTTTGTATTTATACAGTATACTTGAAAAATTAAGAAATTGAACTTTAGGTTTCAGAATCTGGAATCATGGAACAGGACACATCTTAGTTAAATAATAGTTTCTCACATGATAGCAACACTTATAGCATTGTTCTGAATTACAATTTTGGTGAAAAGATCAAGAAGCAATCAGGGCAATATAAACTACTCTAATATAACAGTAGCTTAGCTGCAGTAGCTTAGCTGCAGTAGCTTAGCTGCAGTAGCTTAGCTGCAGTAGCTTAGCTGCAGTAGTAACCCCCTTTCAAAATCCTGTGTACACCTTTGCACCAAGGTATATGCTGAAACTGAACCTTTTAATTCTTCACCTGTACACTACTATCTCACCATGGTGCCAAACATTCTCCTATATATGTCAGATGTTTATTAAAATTCTATACATTTTTATGGACCATGAACTATAAGTCATCATATTCTTTTTTGTTGCCACCAACTTGATACTTGATTGGGTTGAAGTACTTCCTTTTGTAACTATTAGATTGTAAGCATCTATAAAGTTAACAGGGCTAGCTACATATATACCACTTTAGCATGGGTGTTTAACTCGCATATTGCCTGGGCAATATCAAGATATTTCCTGGGCAATATCATGGGAAAGCGGTTTGCCAATGACTTCACCCAGCCAGTTCAAAGAATCGATGCGCTTTGACTCGTTATATTGAGTGACATAGAGCTTTGTATTGTGGGACTCATTTTTGTAGTGGTTGCTAAGCTTAGTACATTTGTTAAGATAGACTAGTTGATTGTTACTAAAGGATAATGAAGGCACAAAATAATTGTTTGGGCAATCGTGGATGCATATTTCTACCCACCGCGTATCAGCCTTTGAACAGACCACGGAACAGCAAAGCTACTACTGCTACGTTGAAATAGGTTAGTAACTTACAGTCCTAAATACTTAACTTAATATAATAACTTACTTACTGTTCCAATAGCGAAGTAACTTAGTACAAAAATGATAATATAAACTCCATCTCACAATCGCAAGTTTTCTAACATTGTGTGTTGGCGTTTTAACATATGGACAATGTTTTGATGGCTATTAACCCAGGCTATTAAAACCACGATCGATCTTCAGATGCTACTGTATAAAACAAGTGGGATGAGTTCTCGTTAGCTCTTTCACCTATTAGGTGAGTGTACCCCAAGTGATATATATCACTTACACCACGATTTTGCTGACATATACAGCTGCAGCCCTCGGGCCTGCGGCCCTCGGGCTTTGGGTGTATATATCAGCAAAATCCCTTGCAGCAAGAGTACTATTTTATTATGTACTCTTGCTCGCAGCCATGGTATAACTATTACATTTAGCATCTGGGGGTTGTGCCTTTACATGATCAAGCTTCACAATTTTACATATCTCTTCTACATATGTATTGCATATCAAAGTGCATATATAGGAGATATAGCTATACATAAAGTTTTTTATCAGCATAAAAGTATACCATCTTTTAAATCCAACTTGCCAAAGGAGATACTCCTTGAGAATAAATAGAAAGATTTTGAAAGCAGCTACAACATGCATATGTAGATTCAGTTAGCTACATTGCTTTCATCTTTTAATGTTATCTTACAGTTTCTGGATGTTGCAGTTGCACAAGGGCGGATTTAGGGGGGTGCTTGGGGTGCTGAAGCACCCCCTCCAAAATTTTACAATGAGCAAGCTAGGAAGCTTTTACAGGTGCAGCTGAATTTTATACACATGTATGGGCAATGAAAAGATGGAAAGAGGAAGGGGATTAGCTAATCTTATCCAAAAATTACTAAAAGGGGTTCAAAATTATACTTTTGGAGTAAGTCTTACCTTAGAAGTTGCTAAATCCGAAATACTCTAATAGAACAGTCAACTACTCTAATAGAACATCCAACATTAAAACTATAATTTTCAAGAAGTTACCAGAGTGTAAGCTGAAATTAAACCTATTCTTCTAGACCTGTGCACTGCTACTCTCACCATTGTACCAAACATCCTGCCATATACCAATCACTTCAGGTAAAAGTACTATAAATTGTATAAAACATCATTAATTGAAAATCTATTCTAAAAATAACCTTTTCTGTCAAATAGTTTAAGTTTTTTAGGCTCTGCTACAAACTTGATTCTTGGGTTGAAATGCTTCTCTTGCAAGTAAAACAGTAGTCTTATATAATAGTGAATTTCTTAGCTTTTATAAAGTTCACAAGGCCACAACATCTGAGAACTGTTCGGTTTTGTTTCCCTTGCTTGATCAAATCCCATGCTACATTTGTATAAATCTAGCAGCTTCTGGAGTTTGCACTATCAAATCCCTTGAAGCTCAATTTTAAGCTTAAATGACACTGCAGCATTTATGTTGTCAAGATCATTGTGTGCTAAAAAGGGGTTAGTTGTGGCCAAAAACTAGTTGTATTTGTAGACTATAGTTGTAAAACAATTATAATGATGGATGGATCCATCATTTTAAAAATTAGATTGAAATAGCAACCTGCACTTCAGAACAGTAGCTACATATGAAGTAGATCCAATCCTGTGTTTTAAATATTCTCCTTGACCTTACATTCAATTAACTATAATGTCTATACACTCTTTGTTCTCTTTGACAAGCCACTACTATACATTTTAAAATCCAGTAACAAGAAACAGTGTATAGTTCTGATTTTTAATTAAAATTACTTCCAACTGAACTTATTCAAATTAAAATTACTTCCACCTGAACTCATTTATCTTGTACCCACATTTGGTTAAAAATAGCTTCTAGATTCAATCTTGTGATAGCCATTTTCCAAAAGTTTTCAGGGGGTCCGGGAGTATATATGCTACCAGATCTAGAGCCCCTCTAGCTGGAAAATTATGAGTGCACATACACTCCATACACTGGTGAGTCGTCTACTTTCCCTCTCCACTCCCACTTACCCTCTCTACTGTTTGGACAGCTAGTGTAGTTTGAGCCATGAGACTGTAAATTATGCTATACTTCACAACACTAAATTTGATCATGTGCAGCTGCTGATACCCATATGTTTCCACTACTAGTTCTTTAAGATGTTAGTCTAAGATTGAATTTTAGCTAATATGGCTGCACCCATTAGTTATATTGACAAGTTGTAGGGGAATAATGGTATCACATAAACAGTGACATCATTTTTCACTCAAAATTACTACCAAATTCAATCTCAATAGGCCAAATTTGCAAAATTTTCCTGTGGGGGCATGCCCCCAGATCCCCCTCTAGATAGAGCATGCTCTGCATGCTGAGTGTGCTTCTCACACTAGTTGTATCAACTATCTTGCTACATATATAAATGTCCATGTTAGCACCCCCTCTTCTGAAATCCTAGATCTGCCCCTGGTTGCACCCCTATAGACTGACCCCTTAAAATTCTACAAACCATATATACTGCAGCATTTATGCTGTGCCCTTTGTATGGCGGCTATAGTATTACAACTGCTAAAGAATAATAATTTCACTTACATTTCAGTGAAGTGGTTCACAATGCCTATGCTTATTAAAAAATATTACCACATTAAATATAAATTTGTAAACATTTTCTGTGGGGGCATGTCCCCATATACCCCGCTAGATATAACATGCTTCACACGCTATAGTTATAGCTAGCTAGTTACTAGTTGTTCAAATAACTGGTAAAGCAGATAAAATGAAAAACAAATCAGCTGCAGTCATAGGCGGCGGAAAGGGGGGGGGCTAGGGGGCTAAAGCCCCCCCTCGGTCTGCTAAGGGGGGGCTTAGCCCCCCCTCAGAATGATATCACAACGAAATTATCTTTCTTGGAGTGGGGCTGAAAACCGTGGTAAAGATCGAGATACTCTAATAGAGCAGTCACTCTAATAAAGTAGTCAGTGTGTAGCGAGCTTTTATTATTATTAACACTTTACAGTGACCAGCACTGAAGGTCTACAGCAACATGTGCTGCAGCCTTAGGATTACCTAACCTAATTTCAAGGACTTAGACTTAATGACTTATAGCTGGAAAGGTGTAACAGAAAAGGGGCCAAAGTAAGGAAAAAAATCCCTCCAACCCCAGGATTCGAACTGCAGGTCACCCAAGCTATATGTAAGGATTTTTATGTAGTTTATCAGCTAGAAATGGTAGCTGGTGAGGTGGAAAGCTCTTGTCAGTTGGTTGTGACCTTTTTTTTTTATTATTTCTTTTTTTTTGGTCTCATGCACCTTACCAAACTATAGAAATAAGTCTGGGTTAGCCCAGCCCCCCCTCATATCAACTACTTCCTCCGCTGCTGGTGCAGTAGTTGCCACTTTTCTTTATAACCCCTACTATAGATGCTTGTAGCTTAACATCCCCCTCCCCCACCTTGGGAAATCCTATAGATCCGCCCTTGATATTATGTCAGGAGAAGGGACTTTAATCCTTTCACTTCTTATTTTTATATGATTAATAAAAAATCAAGATATATACCTCTAATAGAGCACCCAGCTAACTCCACTGAAGCAGTCTGGAAATAGTATAGGGCCACCCACTTTTAATTCAGGAGGCTGCTATTGATTGTTCAATGTACTATAATGGTAACAATTCCATTGTCACAGGATTAAGCAGAGTTTGCTTCTCTGCCCACAGTTTGAGCAAGGCAACTGAAGACTTACCTTTACTTAATTGTATTAATTTTGTAAATACCTTAACAAGGATTGTTAGGCCATAGATAATAGACACCTCCAAGCTTTCAATTGGCATCTCAGTAAGTTTCAATGAAACGCTCCTCACTGCAGTATAAGCTAACATGACTAGTGAGTCATACTTCCTCTGATCTAGAGGTGCTAACTGGTCGAGTAACTGGTCGTGTTAGTCTAAACTATTTACATCCTAATACATCCAGTACACGTGGTCACAACTTAAGATGCAGGCAAGTCCCTACCAGAATTGACGCATACCTCCATTCCTACCTACCCTCAACCATCCGGCTATGGAATTTACTACCTCCTGATTGGTTGTACACTCACAATCCTTTATTTTAAGGGCTGTTCGGTCATTGCAATTAAAAAAAAAAGACGTTTGCCTGTTAACCGTAATGATGACTTTCACTGCCTGTATGAAGGTAAGTTTTTGGGTGAGTTCGAGGCGGGCTAGGGTTGGCCCAGCTTCGCCGGGACGCTCGCTTCGCTTGCTCCAACCCTGGGTTTTACTCTTTTCACCACCTTTCATAACCCTTACGTAATATTAAGCTCAAAAGCATCCAGACTTCCTACTGTAGTTGTTGCTCTCTCTCTTCGACTTTAGGGTACGCATCTAGTAGTTGCCGCGAGTAGTCGACTTTAGGGGATGCGTCCAGTAGTTGCCGCGAGTAGTAGACTTTAGGGGAAGCGTCCAGTAGTTGCCACGAGTAGTAGACTTTAGGGGAAGCGTCTAGTAGTGTTAGCATTAGGGTTAGGGTTAGAGTTCAGCTTTGGTTTCTTCTTCACCTTTAGGGTTGGGTTCTTCTTAATGATTTATAAGATACAAAAAGAAGGGAATCAAGGGAGCTAGCAATCGGTAGCACACTGGACCATCACACTGGACCATCACACTGGGATCCTGGGTTCGATCCCCCTTCAATACTGCACTTTTTTTTTCGCCTTTTTGGTTCACCGTTTTTTGTCTAAGTTCTGTAGGGTTATGAAATAGGGTGAAAAGAGTGATACCCCTCCAACCCTAGCTCGGCGAAGCCGGGCCAACCCTAGCCCGCCTCGAACTCACCCAAAAACTTACCTTCATACAACTAGTGTGTTTGATACTAGAGTTATAGTTGACACTTCCCAACAAACGACCGGCTAAATAAATATTTGAACCGTGACCGGTGACCGGTGACCGGCTAAATATCCACTTCGTATTTTAAGATTACAAATTATAGTGTCTCAGTATTACTGAGCACATATTTATCGAATCACGTATTGTGGTTGTTGGTGGTATTAAGTATTCATCGAATTACATTTAGTAGATGCTGGTAGTATCACTATTTACTATATTTTTTGACAGGTGGTCAGGTTGTTTAATCAGGTGCACGTGATCCCATCTCAACGCAGGTCGGTGACAAGCACGTAGCTGCTATTGCGTTTTCGAGCCTTTGTTGTAATCTGTATTGTTATTGTTATTATTGTTATTATTGTTACTGAGCAGACAGCACAGCTGATATGCTCAGGAAAAAAAGCAATCATAAAATGAATTTAGCTACGTAGTTAAAAAGATTACAGTTATTGAGTTCCATACAATGTTTGCAGTTCCGCCGAAAAAGAGTCAATATTGTTGCTCTCAATGATGGAAGATGGTAAGTTGTTCCAATCCTTAATTGATCTGGAGAAAAAGCTCTGTTGGTATGAATAGGTAGATGAATTTGGTAGAATAAAACGATGTGGGTGATATAGTCTGGTGGATCTTGTCATTGAAATAAAATGAGGAGGAATTGACAGTGAATAATCTTGATGTATAATTTTAAAAAGTGCTTGTAATCTGGATATTTTACGTCTCAGCTGAAGGCTTGGCCAAGAAAGATGCTGTAACATAGCTGTGACTGAGCTGAATCGATTGAAATCATTTAGGACCCATCTAGCTGCCCTACGCTGTACTTTCTCTAGCTGTTGAATATTGTTATGGTGGTATGGGTCCCAGATGACTGCAGCGTATTCCATTGATGGTCTTACTATCGTAAGGTAGGCTGTTGCTTTGATGTTAGACGAGCAGCAACTCAGATTGCGTTTCAAGAAGTTTAATGTTCTATTGGCCTTAGCAGCTATATTACTAATATGTGGAGACCATGATAGTTTGTTGTCCAATATAACACCAAGGTAGGAGTGTTGGTTTGTATGGCTCGATGTAGGATTTTTGGCCCCTGCAGCTAAGGCCACTTCAACTAAATCTTTTGTTTCTCGACCCTGTATTTTTCAGCATAAAATAATTATGTTAATCACGTGATCACCTTGCAAAGAGTGATAACACCACGAAGGAGTTGCAAATTTATCTTTAAGCTCTCAAAAAGTAAATATCTCAACATATAGCTGCCTACTCACAAGTGATACAGCAACCGTAATGTAGCTTAGCCATCGTTTGACTCGCAATATCACTCTTCAGCTAGCAAAATAGCCTATTATTATTTTTATTTTACCGACCTACCGACTTTTATTTGGCTGAATTTCGCCCGAGAAACAAAAGATTTAGTTGAAGTGGCCTAACTCGAGCCTATCTGGACGAGAGTTCCATAGCCCGTGCTGTGAAGGATCTGACCTTTCACCTTATTCCTTGTTTATTGAGTATGTGGTGGAATTCGTAGAACGGGGTTGGGAGTGGTGGGGCACTTTTACGCACGACGAGTTGAAGTTCGATCACACGAGCCAACAAATGGCGCCTTCTGCATCACGTGCGTAACTGGCTGGAGGCGTGCGTGATTCTTTTTGTGCTAACCTCCACTTATCTAGATTTAGATGCGCGCGCCTCTAAATCTATGCTATTATCTATGGTTAGGCTTACCGCATGGCGCTTCATATACCTGTAGCTCCGTTTTTCAGAATCACACCTAACGTGACACCTTGACTCCCTGCATCACAGGCTTTAAGTCTTCTCACAGGTCCCTAGTGGGATAGCACTCACAGAATAAAACATTTTCTGGCGAGAAGTCGATGTCTAAGTGCAGGTTAAATCAATGCAGGTTCCTTTGGCGCGTACCTAGACTGCATGTCGCCGGGAATCAAGTCAAAGAGTTTTGACTCGACTTCGCGCATCACAATTTATTTTTGTTATTTAGCGCGTATAATGTTCACGGTTAAGCACGAGTTGAAGTTAGGACTGGTACCAGTTGCGGTAGGAGCAACGATTGGTATTGTGGCCTATGAGCTGTGGAAATGGGGAAGGAGACGATATTCGATCAAGGTATGTATAAACAGTCAAGCCACAGGGAGATCCTCGGAGCCCAACTATAGCCATTCGTCACAGTTTATTAACACCAACCTTGTGATTTGTTGAAGACGAGGTTGAAAACATTTTATGGCACGTTACCTAGCCCACTAGGTGGGTGGGATAATCACTAGTAGTAAAGATTTGGGTGGAGGTGTGCTTAGCCAAAACAAGAATGACAGAAGCAAGGGAGTGACACACAGGTACTCACTGTAGGTAGATCTGTGACTGGTCAAAGCCCCCAAGTCAAAGGTTCAAGGCCACCAAATTCGTGCAAAGTCAATGGTCAAAGGTAAAAGTTTCCAACCCGTATTGAAATAAAGTATGGGTTATTGGTTTGAGCAAAGTGTAACATTTTGTTGAAGATTCTGAGAGGGTTTTTGTGTAGGATTTTGATACCAGCTGGTGTCAGATTCCTCTGGTCAAAATAAGCTAGTCATCCACTCTTGTTAGTAATGTTATGGTAAGTATCATACTAGAGTTGGCCTATTATTATTAACACATGAAATGAATTAGCAAACTCAGCCCCAAGCAGGGTTTATATATAGTATGTCATTTCTGTTGTAGCTTGATGGCACCCAACCAAGTCGTGACACTAACAAACGCAAGTTAAAGTTGTACCACAGTTTTCCATTCCGATCATGTCGGTGTGCATGGCTGGTACATGAACTACAAGTGAAGGATGAAGTGGAGTTCATCCCCATCGCTCTACATGGATCTAACCCTGCTGACTTACAGAGGTTAGTCTAACCTAAACCATATCCTAGTAAATATTGTGCTTCATGTGGGAGGATCAAAGTGCAATTGTGCTTTATTTTCTATGAAGTAACAAGGGCTCTTTATGGAAAATGGTAGTTCAAAATATTTATGACAATGTTATAAAATGTATGCTAATTTATTATAGCTCCCTTGATTACATTTGTGGTACACTTTAAATCATTAAAACTATAATAGTTAAGTTAATACTAGCAGTTTGTTCTACAAATAGAAGCAGTTTGTATACTTAGTACTGATGTGATGGCAGAAAGCAGTCGAGTGCATGTATTCAGTTGTACGAAAAAAGTAAGGTCTCCAGCTCTGTATTAGTCTCTTGATCACGCCCACTCATTCTTTGTTTCCATACAGCCTCATAACAATACTTCAAGTAGTAAAACAAGTTGACTGCTTGATGGTTAAGGCAATTCTGATATGGAAATTTGCTTGTATATTGTTATCTGATAGAAAATTACTGATTCTGATGTCAATATTTTTAGTAGTCGATAAATTGTGACTGTTTCCAGCTGGGACAAACTTTGATTTTTGGCAACCAAACACTTTGACTATAAATTAATGAAGCTTTGAACGTTCTTTATCATTAAAATTTTGTTTAAAAGCTTGTAAGACTAAATATTTTCTTTTGTTTATATCTGGAATTTCTCGTTATAGAAACATTAAAACGGCTATAAATGGGAACTAATATTTTATAGAATAAGAGACTACCAATAAGTATAGCTGTGGTTAAACCTTTGTGCTGAAGACAAGTACCATACATCAGGCAAGGTCAAAATTTTTGTGAAGCTGCAAGAATATAGCCTCTAGCATAAGTATTTGCAATTGCTAAGTCTGTGAGATGCAAACAGTTTCTCCGTGATTCTACACATCTCTTTGGATGCTATGCCAATGGAAATCTTAAGAATACAGCAAACTCTGCCCACTTGGAAATATAAGAATCTCAGTCTGCCAGCAGAAAATTTTGTGATTTAAACTTCGATTCACATATTTTGCAAAAATTTGGACCTCTCACATTTAATCCACTGTACAGGTACAATACTTTAGTGGGATTTGATCCGCCAGCTCTTTAATCCTGACATGTAACCATTGTGCTGCTAAGTCACCTGAAGAATTGTGATGCTTACTTAGTAGCCACCCCTTTATAAAGCCACCTTATAATTGAGTCATATAAAGCCACCTTGTAATTGAGTCATATAAAGCCACCTTGTAATTGAGTCCAAATTGTTTGGTCCCAGAGATGGCCCTATTAATGAGCTTCAAATATTAGTCAGATTTTAAAGTGACCAATACCGTTGTTACATGAAATATCAGTACTAATACTGTATCAGTACAGAGCCATAGTGATTGTGATATACCTTGTGTCATGTTAGGTATCAAGAAGACGTCCATCCTCATGCTACACTGCCAGCCCTTGCACTGGAGGATGGTACAACATTGTTGGAATCTGGAGCCATTTGTTTGTACCTTGCTGAGGTGTTTTCTGACGTGTCGACAGTGAACATGTTACCAGAAGGGGACAAGGAAACAGCAAACTACTACAAGTATGGTGTAGTGTAGTAAGGCAACATAGCCACATGGTCGGAGCATCAATTTGGTAATCAGGTTTGATGCTAAGTTGCTATCTACTTGTGCACAACATTTGCTCACATTAGTATTACCTAGCTCTTTAAATGAGGACCTGGTGTTATTGCCAACAGTCTGTTTCACATACTGTATAGCCTTAATATTTTGAGGAAGAATATTTTCGCTGATTTCTAGGTTTTGGAGGGTATCTGCAAAAATTTTATCCTTGAAATATTTAGGCCTCCATATCAATACATGCGCTGCCTAAATAAAATGCCACCTTCAAAAATCATCCTATTGCTAGTGACCCTTGTGCGACGAAAATCACCTTTATGGAATAATATAGTCCATCTAACATCAAATATTGTATTGAAAACAAGAAAACACTAATAGGTGGCCAGATACAGAATTTAAAAAAAATATTACTAAATTCGGATTTTAGTCGGACTGCTTGCCAGCCTGTACCTGCCTGCCTGACTAACCACAGTCGCAAGCCTAGAGGCCAAACAAAGCAGTGCACGGCCATCCCATTTTACACTACAATAACAAACCCACCAATGGGATGTGCCTTTTGGATTCTGACAAGTCTGTGCCCTCTGTGTCTTGTCTTTCCTTTTATCTTCTATCAGGCTGATTGTCTTCTTGTTGTTGCAATGAATCCATATTGAGGTATTAATTTTTCCTATCAACACACTTTCCTTGAGCAGCATATTTAGATGCTGCAAACTTATTTATACAATTATGCTAGTCACACATGTATAGCTGTAGGCTATAACAAAAAATCAAACAAACTAGTATATTAAAAATTATTAATTAGAAATGAAGTAAGGATCCAAACAATAAAAATTAGTGAAACAAAATGGTATTACAGTATACCTCAGTGGGAAAATCTCTACATTGGCATGTTATAACAAACTTTTTGTTCACTGCCAAAGTAGGGATTTCCCACCGAGCTATGCTGTAATACCACCATTCATCTCTTGTTTCACTACTTTTTATCACTTGGATCCCTACTTCATTTTTAAAATAATAATTTTAATATACTATAGTCTAATCCATTTTGAGATTGTTTGCAAATCTACAAAAAAATTATTTTTAGTTACATTGCTCAACCTCAAAAATATTGCCTCTCAGGACTGTGTGGTAGCAAGTGTGACCCAGGTGGACTTTGGGTACCCCACACAGTCATCTATAATGAATACTTTATTTGCTTGCACAATTTATTTAGTACAGATATCCCAGATTGATGTGTTAAAATAGTAAATTGTTGTAAACATTCCACACCATGATTACTGAACTCTCTTATCCCTACAGTTACATATCATATGCAATAGCTACAGTGGATCAGGTACTGGAGCCACTTTATATGCAACTCACCCACACACCAGAGAAACAACGTGACAATGAATTGGTGAAAAAGAAGATGGAACAGTTTGACATTTTAGCTACTCACCTGTCAGACCGACTCAGCTACCACCAGTTCATATGTGGTGATCGTATCACTACAGCTGATTGTGTACTAGGCTACAACATGTGGTGGGCCAGTGTGATTCAGGGAGGAGAACTGCTGAAGAAGTACCCAGCCTTAGAAGGGTACGTGGATAGGCTGAAAGAGAGGACAACATTCCAGGAGACATTTAAAGGAGTAAAGCCAGTAAAACCAAGTGGAGGCAGCTTGTAATGAAATGGACTGTGCATGAATATAGGAATTTAATGTGTTTATTTAGACAGTAAAACATACTGGCAATAAAAAAAGAAATATAGTGGAGTGATCGGGTCAGTTTACAGATATTAATCATCCAATTGACGTAGATGGGTGGCTTATCTGAAGGAAGTTCAGTTGTTAGCACGTCGTGGAGTGACCTGTTCAGTGTAGAGAGGGTACCCCTCCTAGCACATACGATTGAGCACGTTCCTAGCAATGCTAGCAGCACCATGCACCATAGATAGGTCTATGCTAGAAATAGACTACTGTATTAAGCCACAAGCATACCTTCGAACTGCGTTAGACCCATTCACGTCCTGAGAGTCGGGCTCGTGATCGCGGTGGTACGGTAGTCACACTTTTAGGGCTGCTCGTACATCATAAACCAACATCTTTTTGTCACATGACCTCTTGATACTGTGCACACTAGCACAGTAGGCCCAGGATGAAGAAAGTGTTTTTGAAAGTGGTCAAGACTTCGTCGCATAATCAACTTGCTTTAACCTGGACACTCTGCTTCGTTTTTGGATGCATTTCATCAGCTGTTGCAGGTATGTCAGTGTCTATGATTTACCACATAGGCCGGGATCACGTAGCTGCAGGGTTGGATCCAGGATTTCTCAAGGGGGGTGCAGGGCGGATCCAGACTTTTCTCAAGTAAGAGAGGCTCTCTCAAAAGGGGGCTTCCATGGAACCCTTTGAACCCCCCCTGCCTGGGGTGGTAAACTATAGGGGCACGATTCATCCATAGTGGGGGCTAAAACTGATACAACTAGTAGTGCAGTGTGAGCACACTCAACATGCCTTATCTAGAGAGTCTGGGGGCATGTCCTCACAGGAAAATTTTTGCAAATTTAGCTGACTTTGACAATAATATTTACTGAACTTTATTGAATAAGCATTTACCTTATTGAAACCTCGTACAGCCCTCTTTGAAATCTTGTTGAAATCTCTGAAAATTGTTATAAATTTCCTGTAGCTAGCTATACTTCCATATTTGCAGTGTTACGTATGCGAAGTCCAGCATCCCCACAGGTTTGCAGAGAACTCAAGAAAGGATTCGGCATATTTCCGTATACTACGTGTCATGTGATGCTATTATTCCTGACATCGATTTCTAATGCTCTGAAATCTTGAAATCTTGCCATAAATTGCTTGAAATATTTGAAATCTCGTACAGGATTTTTTTGAGTTGCGGACCCCCCCGGCAAAATCCATAGGGGTAACATACTATTACAAATACAATGATAATGATCATGTAAATAAGTATGATTATGATTATGATGTGATTTGGGTTGAGGCTTAGAAGCCTGTACACCCATTCAATTACATACATACACATACATAAATTAGATGCAATAAACAAAAATTAACTATGAATATAATTATTACATTAACATAAACCTATAGTCATAAAAGTAATTATCTATAGCTGATTTAAAATTATTTAATGAAGAATTACCTACAATATCACTTGTAAGATTGTTCCAGTCATTAATTACTCTAGTACCAAAATAGTTGACCCGACATGAATGGTGGGCAGGGGGCTTAAGTAATTTATATGCATGACCTCTAGTTTGTGTATTGTGGGAGAAAGTAAAAAAGTTGGAGTGATCCAGATTGAAGTAATCATTCAACATCTTGAAAAGAAATATTAAGTCACCACGTCTGTGCCTATACAAAAGAGATGGTAAATTCATTGATGTCAGTTGATCTATGTAAGACTTGTCTCTTAAAGATGGTACTAGTTTTGTAGCACGCCGTTGCACACCCTCAAGTTTACGTTGATCTAATACATAATGGGGTCCCCAAATTACATTTCCGTATTCTAATATTGGTCGAACCATTGATTTGTACAATCGTGATAGTACAAATTCATTCAAATCGATAAAGCTGTGATTTAAACGTTTCTATGTCGATTTCATGTAGATCAGGGTAGGCTAGAGAAGTTTACTAATTTGAATAAAATAATATTTCTATGTCTATCTTGTAGAGTTGGCTAATTTAGGATTGTGGTGATGGTCTCTGCCATGGGTTGTGCACATTGTGAGCCAGTAAAATCATTATTTTTCTAGCAGTGATAACTAGCTTTCATATTAAAGAGCACAGCATAAATGCTGCAGTATGGTTTGAGAGGAGAAAGTTAAAGTTTAGGAGTTAGTCGTTGTTCTTTAGACTATAATATAGTTTAAAGAATTTTAATGATGGATGTTCTATTAGAGTAGTTGACTGTTCTATTAGAGTATATTGATGTTTAGCAGCTTTTTGTGAACAGTTTTACCCCTCTTTTTGATTCCTAGAAGAGATTAGCTCTTCTCAATCTTTCCATGTTTTCGTGTGTGCTTTACACTTGTACTGTAGTTTATACTATTTTTCTAGATATAGCACATAGTAAAATTTTGGAGGGGTGCTTCAGCCCCCATGCACCTCTCTAAATCCACCCTCGTACAGCTGTATAGTTGATTGCATATACCTTTGAATATTTCATAAAGGAATACTTGCCATCCTCGCTTTTGAGCATTTTAAGCCTAAGGCAAGTCAAATTGCAATCCACACCAGCAAAACGCAACATAAACGTATGTGCAACTGACTGTATAGCTACTAGCTGGCCTGAGTGCCAACCCCCCAGTTTTTAAAAACCTTGAGATGTTAAGTCAGTTGAGTCTCACTTCAATTACTATACCTTTCCTTCCATGTTGGCTGAGAAGTGGAATGTGAAATGCATGCAGTTGCTGTTTGATGTGGCTATGGCATAGGTTGTGTCTTTCTTTGTTAACTGATCATGAAGGTCTGCTGTACAATGTGTTAACAGGGTCATTGGTCATTGACTTGTCATCTGGTACCATATGGCGTCAATCTGGCCTACTTCAAGGGTTGCTTTAAGTTTAAGTGAATTGTTCAGTAGCTGGTATTTTCCAGCTGTCCAGCACTTGACAGCCAGTGGTGGCAAGGGCAGTCCATGTAGCCTAGGAAATAAGCCTGCCATTGCTCTAGCTTACTTTGCTATAAACTTAATTTTACTTGACGACTAAATGTCATGACTTTGTATACTGTCTACACATTGAAAGCAGTGGTTAACAATGGATATAAACACGGATGTATATTGTCACAGATTTTTCGCTAATCATTGAAAATGCAACCTATGTATATTGGAATGCTCTAGTAATTTTCTGCTTATCATAGTGTCCTGCTAAAACCAACTTTCTGTGCATGGGTTTGCATCTGACAAGGCTTAAATTTGGTTAGTTTACAGCACAGATTCCTTTGTGGCCAAAGATATTAGATCCAGGTGCAGGCAAAGGGAATTCATTGAATTCATTTGGGGAAGTTTGGTATAACTGGAAGCTGTGGTCTGGTGGGCTGTAGCCATTTTGCTACATAAAGTATATTCTGACATATTATTTTACAGTCATGTGACTGCTTTCTTATTAGAGGTTTTGACTGTTCATTAAAGTATCTCAATCTTGTTTGCAAAACCCTTCATAATATGTGGGACCCAACTGTAATACCTGGAGGGGTATCAATTTAAAAAAAATTACTCATCAAAGTTAAAACCTTGAGAGGTGGCATGCAGGCCTCAGTGTATCAGATGATAAGGTGGTATAGTGTGATTTGCTTCCACAGGTTCATGTGTCAACAGAGTAGAGCTTCTCAGCAGATTCTACAATCTGGTACTGGATTACAGCTACCACCTCAGCCCAAAGTTATTCACCACAAGATGTTAGGATGTCAAATAGCGGATGGTGCTCAGTCAGTTTATCATCAGTGTGTGGTGAAGGTGTTTCTGTACAGTATGTGATAGCTGACTTTGGTGCTGAAGCTGTGGTAGAGGCAATTGTAACTGCGGCTAGTGATAATGACAGCTATTTATTGAGCTATTATGTGGAGTATGCAAGATCAGATATGCTGTTCTCTGATGTTATTGACCAAAACTCAAACACAATGGTTTGTTTTGACTGTAGTAACTCTATATACATCCTTGCTATGTTCTTGCGAAAATAGTGAATGGTGGTACAGGTGTATGCGCGTGCACGTGTGTGTGTGCGTATGTGTATGTGTGCATGTGTGTGTGGCATGGCGTGGCATGGCATAGTGTGGTGAAGATGATGACTTTATGGTCTGGCATGTAATGTAAAGTGATTACATACAGCTGTTATGTCTTGAGTTATATTCCGTTCAGGGCAGTTCAAATTCCAAAAGAATGCTGTAAATTGCCAGCTATATACTATTTGATACTACTAATCCCTGTTTAAGTTATGGCTACACTATTGACAGGCTGTATATGGCTGAATTAGGAATTAAGTGTGCATTCTTCATAGACTTACCAGTGTCCTCCTTGTGTCCCATTCATCTTTGCTGACAGCGAAAAGTGTTGATTTTGCAGTAGCACGTGATGGCTTCCCTTCGAAATGGAAATCATCCGTTTTTTTTCATATGGCTATTTTAATTGCAGAGGTGCTTTCAAAAAGTACTTGATTCATACTGCTATGTAATGGGCTGAACATAGCTGACAACAAAACGTAATGGATACTTCACTTTTCAGGCAATAATTGATATAACTGGGGTGCATGGTGCCTTTTATTTCTTTTGGTATCCGTGGATTGCAGAGGTGCTTTTCGAACAGTTCTTGATTCATAATGCTGTGTAACGGGTTAAACATAGCTGACAACGAAGTGTAATGGATACTTCACTTTTCAGATGATAATTGATATAGCTGGGGTGCACGGTGCAATTTCAGATGCGGTATGCATGGGTTCACCAGTCATAATAATTATTTACAAAAATAGTTAACAAACGAGTACACACAAAAAATTTTGAATTTTCGACTAGAGTAGGGAGACTAGGGACCATAGAAAAGTACTGAAACAAGTTGGAGTAGTGCACGATATTAAATCACAGTAAAACAATGAGAAATGTTATATTCCTACTTATTATGGCATCTTGAGCACAGCAGGGATATAACACTTCTTATTGTTTTAACATCGTGCACTACTCCGATGTGCTTTGGTCCCTACTCTAGTTGAAAATTTCAAATTTTTGTGTACTTGTGTGTATAATTATATATATATATATATATATATATATATGACCTCCCTTGTTCCATTGCTTTTCATTTTCTATGCCTACTCAAATGTAAAATGTCTCATTTTTTCTTACACTTGATATGTGAAAGTTTTTCAAAATGCTTGTAATACTTGGTTGTGTGCTCTGTTCAATGATGGCTATTGTTGATCCTACGTATGTATATACTAGTGCAGTTTATTTAAAAATGAAGTAGGGTCCCAGCATTTAAAAAGTAGTGAAATAAGAGATATGAATGATGATAGCTATTATGACATAGCTATGTATGTGGGAAAATCCCTCACCACCATCTGTTTAAGAGATTTTCCAACATAGTTTTGTTGTACTATAGTTACCACTGTTCGTATTATTTGTTTCAGTACTTGTTATCACTGGAACCTTATTGCATCAATAATTTCTATCATTGCACTACTGACTCTTTTGTTATAGCATAGCTATGATATACGTACATGTGTGTGGCTGTGACTGATTTATTAGATACTAGCATTGATACCTTCCCTACATGCAGGACTACCTTTACATTAACTAAAATTCATAAAGTAATGGAATTAGATCCATCAGCACCATTCATATAGCTATGTAGCATGCATGATGTTACTTTTAAAGAACACGAAGCCTTCCTGCAAGCGTTATTATATCATAACCTGTTATCAAGACACACAGTAGTGTGTCATGCAGACCAAGAAGTTGACATGTCACACCACAGGAAAAACAATAATGCAGTATTCATACATACGTATATAGCTTCATATTGCTATGGAAATTCAGCAGTCCACATATGAAATTTAAGCAAAATCACTCCAGGTATTCCCAAGATATGAGCCTTCAAAAATTGACTTACTTTCTTAGTTTGCTTTTCTTCTTTTTTGTGCACTTATATATGACTGCCATGAAATGCAAATGCAATATCTGATTGCCTTGACACTTTGTCAATGGGTTTAAAGACAAATCTTAGTACCAAATGCAGTAAACGATAACAGAGTTATTAACGCTTATTTACATAAAATAATGCCTACTGTCACGCTTACAGGGTAAATCACTTATGGGAAAATGGAAAGCTAGATTAACTATCAAACCTTATATTGTTTGTGGTTTGTAAGAGATAGACAGTAAAGGCCATGAAGATACAGCACGAAAATCAACAGTGTGAAACAATCATACAATTGGGTTTTGCTAATAAAAAAGTGATTACTTACCAGCAGACAAGTAGTCATAGAAGGGCCTTTAGGTGTAAAACCACTGAGTTATATATATTGCAAAAACCAACTGCGTATGTGTAGCAAATGTGCGATCTAGACTGATACTCACAGTCACTCCTGTAGAGAGTAAGTCACCCTGTAGAGAATTTAGCTACTGTACATTGAAAGCCACCATGTAGAGTTCAGCTATGTTACAAGTCACCATACACTGATTTCAGCTACATTGCAAGTCACTCTGCATTGCAGTGATTTTTGTAAAATTCCAACCCATCTATGTAGCATACTCCATGCTACAAGCTCCATGCTACAAGCTCCATGCTACATAGCATGCTCCATCTAGGGGGTCTGGGAGTATCCCCCCAGAAAGTGTTAGGAAATTGGTTCAGGAAATTGGGTTTCAGGAAATTGTAGCAATTTAACAAACAGTATTAGATGAAGAAGATGACAGACCTGAAGATAACAGGAAACAGAGTCGTCGGAATCCCAAAAGCCACTGGTGAGTTTATTATTGTGGTGTAAAATGGTGGCAGTGCACTACTTCGTTTGGCCTCCAACCTTGCAACTGTGGTCAGGGCAGACGAAAATTCGAGTTTGGGTGATTTAAAAAAAAATTCTGTATCCAACCACCTGTAAGTAGGCTAATACTATTGTGATTTTCATTGCATAAGATGTCTCTAGAATGATTTGTAAAGGCAGCTTTTAGACAGTGCGCATCACTTTTGGGGTGGATCCCTACTTAAACAGTACTAACATACTGTTTGATACAATAAGAACTAACTATCCATTGGTAACTTCACAGTAGAAGTTGACATATATACTGAACCATCAATATAATTATGGAATGAATTGGAGTTTTGTAGAATTTTAAAAAAAGTATTCAGAATTTGATGCTAGATCTACTAATCATTCATTTTAGAAGGGGGGGGGGTGGGGGGGTTTGGAACCCTACTAAACAATATTATATTTATTTCTGTGCAATACCTCCAAGTAGAGTACAAAAAGCACAGGTAAAATTTTACAAGGTAGTGTAGTCCAGATAGTTTTCTATTAAACTGATTCAAACTTGCATGTGGATGAGATGACATCTTCAGGCAGATCTTAATTGTGGAGGGCAATACTACTATAGTGTTTGATTATGGTATGTTAGAAATGTATATTGAGTTTGAAGACCCATACATGTGAGACTCCTTTTTTAATATGCATGTCTTTTATTCCTAAAGTATGTGGTTGATCTCCTTTGTATGCAAAACATTAAAATTTTATTTCCTCTTTAATTCTGTACTACTGTATTTATTTCATTCAATTCCTGTGACAATTAATGCTCTTATGTATATGGTACAGTGCAATATCTGCAATATTGTGTACACTGCTGGTCCATAATATATTTGTGGATGCATTGTGTACTTTAATATGTTTCTATGTGCAGGTTGTTGATGGTAACAGTCCTTGTAATCAGCAAAGGGAGTTGTACACTCCTGTAATTGCACGGTACATTCGTGTTGTTCCACTGGAATGGGTTGGACCTATGGTATGCTTCAAGATGGAATTGTATGGATCCTTTCTTAGAGGTTTGTTTAGCTATTTTTAGTTTCCTATGTAGCTTAATACTTCTCATATTTTGGTTGTCTCCTGCATGTAAGTATTGTACATGTACATATTCTGAGTATTGTTAAAGCCAGAGCATTAAAATTAAGAATCTGGCTCTCCCCAACCACCTACAGCTTAGCCTGTTTGTGCCCCTTCTCTTGCCAGCTCCTGGATCACCCCCTGTAGTAGACCATTAAAATTATCTTGTTAGTTGATGCATTTTGAAGCAGCAAATAATCACCTCTTAGTAGTATCTCACTGTTGATTTTTGCTATTTTGGCCTTTGCAGATGGTTGCAAAGTCTTAAAAGCTGTTTAAAAGGCCCTGAATGTCTTAAACAACAGCATCATGATAATTATTTTTAGAGGCACTTAGTATGCATGGAGGTGCTGAGCAGGTGACAATTTCACAGCTAGTTTGACTTTGGTTTGCTTTGCTTTCAGGTGAATTTGTAATAAATACTAGTAAAATGTGCATATTGATGAGTTTTATAAACTGATCTTGGACTGACAAAGTTTAGTATTGTAATCAGAAGTATGACTGGCTCCTCCACAAGTTGGGGGGGATTTGCCCCAAATGCCCCATCCTAGATCCACCATTGTACTAGTCTCGGGTAAACTGAACATACTGTTTCATACTTTAAAATGTTGCTTCTACTATAATATATGCATAAACTTATCTACCCACATTGCTTTCTTCCCATACAGATATCTGTAGTCTGGTTCCGCCTACCCCTTTGCTAAAAGTAAGGATCTGGTGAAATACAGATCCCATATCAGTTTTAGTACATGCAGAAATTCTACACTAGCCAAATAATTCATGCCAATGCGTTCAGCCAGTATGTTTATTTGGAAGCTCAATGCTTTTATTGTAGTGCAATTATCTTACATAACCAGCAGTTACATATGCTGTCCAATTGAATTCTTTAGAACTGATATGGGATTTGTACTTCACCAGAGGGGCAGGTCACCAGACTATATAGGATATCTGTAGGCAAATAGGAAGACCATGTACCAACAATTAATAGGCTCTGCCTTGTAGTTCTTCAAGAGAGCTTGTTTGAGCTCATGGAATTTACCTTGTTTGCATTTCATTGTAGAAAATTCCACAATGTAAGCCTGTATTGTTGCTCATGTGTATATGTACTCATGTGCACCATGTCTCGTCGGATCAAGGGTTGTCTCCACCCATCTCAATCAATGTATAGTAGTGTCTTCTTGGTAGTACAACAGTTTTCAACTTAAGGATTAAGGAACAATGCAATCCGCCTATTCTAATAACAATCACTCAACCACAATTACATAACAATCATGCACTAACCGGGAAGGATACAGTTATCCCAGAAATTGGACCTCTATGGGTGTGCAGTGCTGCCACGATATAGAAAAATTCTATATCATATATCAACAAGGTTTATGTCATGATATGAACTTATATCATGATATAGAACTAACTTAACATTTGTAAGACAAACATACTGTATGCATATACACCTCTTTTGTAAGTTAAAATGTAAGTTGGGTATTTATTACTGTGCAGGCCTCACAGGGGAGCATGTATACACAAAGTGAATTACTTTACAAGCAATATTTAAAACAGTCCAGTTATTCTGTGTTTAAATTGATCAAAGTCTGAAATGATTACAACATCTTCTGGTAAAGAGTTCCTTAGTTTATAATGGAAAAAAAAGTATTAATTCTTGCTGATATTTGTAAGAATCTCTTTGAGTGTCCACATACACAGTGTATAGTAGAGTGGCATAGTGCGCATTTCGTGCACTTTTTGATACAATTATGAAACTTTCCACATAAAGAGTAATCCTTGTGACATTTATTTTTGATATAGAGCCACTGCATATTTGGCCTTAGGCAACTTTTATAGCTATTTTTTGCATTGAAAATTTATCATTTTTGTCTTTATCTCCCTGAAGCATTAAATAACACTATTAAAACATGGTTTCAAATTAAAGGTGTTGATCTAAGAAACAATACGACTTTTGTTTGAAGTGAATAGCTCATTCCACCACAAAGTTATGATTACTTTAAGCAGTCGTAAAATTTGCTGCCCTTAGGGTGTAAATTACCTGATGGGCAGTAAATTTCATAGAATCCCATGGCTAATATAAATTATCATAACTTTGGGATAAAACCACCTATTGACTTCAAATAAAAACCAAGTAGTTTCTGTCAGCAAGACTTTTAATTTGTAACCATGTTTAAACAGTGTAAAATAATGCCTCAGGGAGATAAAGACAAAAATGACAAATTTTCAATTTAAAAATGGCTGTAAAGGTCACCAGAGGTCAAATCTGTGATGGCTCTATATTTAAAATAGTTATCACAAGGAGTACTATTTGTATGGAAAGTTTCATAATTGTATTACAAAGTGCACGAAATACCCATTTTTTGTGCTATGCCGCTCCGGCTATGAGAAGCTAATATTTGTGAGTACTCGATCACGAGTACTTGAATAATAAATATTAATGATTGTTTCAGTCCTACTTGGAACTCAACTACATTTTTTAAATTAATATGTATTAAATTAGTTCTCTAATAAAGACCTCTAATACAACACAAATAAATGGCACTGGCAATTATTGCTATACTTGCTGACAGTTGCTGTGCATGTATTAAGATAAATTAGTGTGTATGTATCCTCTTCAATGTACGTTTATGGCAATATATAGTGTCAGTGTTAATAGCTTGCTTGTACATGCATTGTAAGCTTTAAAGCTTGGCATTGATAGGTAAGTTTAGTTTGGCATTTGGTATTGGAATGCCAATAAACATGGTATCAGACTTATCAATATGTATCTTTAATACTGTAAGTTTCCAAGTCGCTGAATATCTATATGCAATACAATAATGATAATATCAAAAGAATTTCTCCAACTTGCTAAAGCAAGCTTTTTCACAATTAAGTGTTACAGTCCCTAACAGATGGCTTTTACTACTGCCAACATTCTAACTCTGAGTTATTTGCATAATAAAAAAATTCTGCTGTACACAGATTAGTCAAAACACTTCATGCATGTGCATGGTTAGGTACTATCAGTTACTGAACCTCTTAATATATGTGTACTTTTTCTGTCATTCAGTGTCATTCAATATTCACTCACTTAATGTGATAATGTCTTTTATTAATAGAGTGTACAAATATACAGGCTGTCAGGGATAACAGAACATTACTACCAACTGATAATATTGCTCTATCATCAGCCCTGACCAGCTATCGTGACATTTTAACTAATTGGTGTAGAAGGTCTTCTGATCCTTCACCACATTTTAATTTGTCCTTTACTCAACCAGTTCATTTACTATATGTTACAGCAAATGGAGATGGTGTTGACTATATCAGAAGCTTACATATGAAAACCAAACTGGTGACATAATAACATATTCAAATGTGGATGGTTTACAAGTAAGCATGTTTAACAGCTAACACATAATTATGTAACATTATATAAAATTCCTGTAATAGTCTTTCACTCTACCTAATGCAAGTGATTATGAAACTTATCTCCTATGGAAACCAATTACCACAAGGAGGCTGGGGTTTATTGCAAACCAAGTTTCAACAACATATCCATGCATTGAAATTCACTTCTATGGATGTACACTTGATGATTTAGGTATGTCATTCTATTCTAGTTTGATCAGAACACACAATAGTATGTTGTGTGGCCAAGTACATGCGGCTAGTGCAGACATGCAGCAGACAAGTGTGTATTTTACAGGAACCAAGATAACACTGTTTCACACATCTGTAGCTCAATAGTGCCTGAACAGGAAATAGCCAGTTTTGCTGTGGTGGGGCAGTGCACCTCCTATTTCAAATTTGAGTCGAATCTTCCTATCCATCATTGAGATATGCATTTTCAAAGTTCATCTTATTTTCTTCAAATTTTTCTTCGTGATCTTCTTTTTCAATGAAGTCACCATGTAGAGAGTCAATTCAGCTACAAACAATTCACCCTGTAGAGCATTCAGCCTTGTAACATCACCCTGTAGATCTTGCTGTAGATTGTTCAGCTATACATATCAACCTGTACATGGTTAAGTTGTGTAACAAGTCACCCTAACTGCTACATGATAATCATTTTATTCAGTTTCAGATTTACAATAAATACACAGATTCACAAACAAACAGCAGTCTTCGATGATTCCTGTAGTAAAGAAAAACAAGTTAAAAGGAATGTTCAAAACCAACCATAGGTTGGCTTTAGGACTTTGCAATTACAAAAGAAGAGATATCCTTACTAAAACAGCCAAGCTGTGAAAAAAGGTGCAGCTCACTGAAAAGGCCTGGGTGAAAAAAAAAAGTTATGAAACCAAAGGTGGCAGCCAAGAATTGGCTGCAATGATGTTAATCCCAATCATTTTTGTAATGAAGGTAAACATCATTGCACCTTTGATTTCATAACTGTTTCACCCAGGCCATTTTGGAGGACTGCACCCTTTTAAAAAGCTTGGCTGTTTTTGAGTATAATATCTCGTATATAGTTAGTTAGTTTATTGTTCTATGTGCAATTTAAAATGTGTTTGCAAAGTCTGTTGTATTACTGCTTCTTTGTTATACTTGTGAACTTTATTGTTGCACATGTGGATGATCTTTCTTTAGTCATTGATCACTCTACTGAATTATCAACTAACAGTACAGTACTATCTAACAGAACAGTTGTAGCATCAAGTAGTGAGATGAGAAGTTCAGCAATTTGTACAAATTCATTCTACTCTAATATATCAACCAGCAGAACCATAGGCGGTGGAGACGGGGGGCCAGGGGGGCCATGCCCCCCCCCCCCCCCCCCCCCCCCACACTTTTATGGGACACTGTTTGCAAGAAAAGATCGAGATACTCTAATAGAAAAGTCAGGATCTGGATACTCTAATAGAACATTCACAGTATTCAGAGAAGCAGTGTAGCAAGCTACTTAGCTACGTATGTGTAGTTATAAATAAAGAGATATAATTGGTGGAGAGCAGCTATTGTCAGCAGGCAGGCTGTGACCTTTTTTTTTTTTTGGTCTTCAACGTACAACCTGTCCTGGCCCCCTCACTCTTTGGCCGCTTCACTGCCCCTGAGCAGAACAGTATCTAACAGAACAGTTGTAGTATCAAGTAGTGCAAGGAGAAGTTCAGTTTGTACAAATTCAGTTGATGTAATCTCTGTTACCAGTACATCATTTGTCAGTATAACTGTCACTGTTACTTCATCATCACATACAATGCTGGTCACACAATCTCGTAATGACAACAACAGTGGTGATAACAGTTGTAATGCTGTGGTTATCTGTATTCCTGTAATGTTAGGAATTAGTGTGATTGCTGTGATAGTTGTCATTTTGGTCATACTGAAATTACGATACCATGGAAATTTTAATATCTGTGTTAGAAACCCACATACTGAAGATGATCTAAGCAGGTGAGCAAGTATGTTTAATAAACTTTAATGAGAGCATGTACACAATTTATGAGATCACCTGTAGTAGGTATATTTGCAAGATGCAGACATTAATTTGTTGCTTGCATTTTTAGCCACAGTCACAGATTTTTATGACTTCTGTGCAAGACTATTTGTATAATTTTTACTGTTATAACGTGCATGTAGAGCTCTGCAATATACCAGGTAGTTAACAAAGCCATAATGCTATGCTAGTGCATTAATCAAGTAGGGATCTGAGCAATATAAGATATAGATGACAGGAATATCTCCACGTTGGATGCTATTACAATTAATTTTGTTCAATGTGAAAGTAGGGATTTTCCCACATAGCTAACATTCATATATACCTTGTTTCACTACTTTTTATCACTTGATCCCTACTTCATTTTTGAAAGTAATATTTATAGCATAGCTATGTGACACGTGTGACTGATAGAATATCACACATGACTGTTGTATTAGGATGATTGTTTAATTAGAATGTCTCAATCTTGTGGCTGAACCTGAGTAAGCTTTTGCTACAGGTATGCCACATGTGATCAATCCCTAAGAGGTGTGGTCACTGTGTTCTGTTTTTGCTAGTTAACCTATTATTATAATTACAGCTGTCCCTATTGCAATAAGGAAACCATATTGAGGCATTAAATTTCCATACCAACATTTCCTTACAGGAACTTATACAAATGCCACAAAAAATGATTCTTCCATAAAAGTGATTTTTGTTGCACAAGATTATTCTATGCTTTTATGATGGCAGCAATTTGGAGGGCACAATTTTGCATGAGGAGATCCTGCTGTGTGATAAACCAAAACTGTTTTACTGAAAAAATACTTAATAGCTATATAGTAGTGGTAAATAGTAGTACATAAACAAATGTACTGAAATTCAAAGGTTCATTTATTTAAGAGAATTAGAATGTAAATCAAACATTCAAGTTTAGTTGGTGGGCACCTAATGTATACAAGCTACTGTAAGCACTACTGGACATACGCCATGTGTCAAGTTATTTTAAACTTGTACTATGCTACTGTTTGCACTTACAGTAGTGGATTCAGAGGGGGGCGCATGCTCCTCCTCCCCCCCCCCCCCCCCAAAAAAAATTATATACACAAGATTGAGATACTCTAATAGAGCAGTCAATCAAATATTCTAATAGAACAGTCACCATATGTAACCCAATAATTATTAAGAATCCTCCACTGAGTATGAAAACTTTCATCTGCAGCACCAACCCATGGATAGGCACATTTAGTTTTGTGGCCTGCTAGGAATTTATTTTTATTTTTTTGCAAATTAAGTTCGCTTGCTACATTGTATGTCATTCTTATGCCAATTTACTGTAGGCTTATGACCAAGCTCATAACTGTCACTGATCCCTGTACAAGCTCATAACTGTCACTGATCCCTACACAAGCTCATAACTGTCACTGATCCCTACACATGCAACTCCTGAAACTTGTAAAATACCTAAAGCTTCTGGAGGGAACAGCTTCCCAGATCCCCCTGCTTTATAGCTATATACTACCCTTCTTGCGAAACCCTGGATCTGCCCCTGACTTATTTCAACTGCTTTCCTCTCTAGTCAGTGTGCATAGTAGTGAATGATGCATATTATGTACTTTAGTTTTGTGTGCATTACATGTAGAAATCTTTTGAATGATGGACATGGAGATGCTTACTATTTGACAGTGTTTGAAAGTGAAGGAGAACAGAAACTACCAAGTGCAACCCCATCTATGATGAAGTTAGTACTCCAGTTGCTAGTGGTGTACCGCTCACACCTAACCCATCATATATTGGTTTTGCAAAAGTTGGGCTTGAACCTAACCCATCTTATCAACCTTTCAAAATTGTAAAAAGTGACCAAAAGTAATTGTCATATTTGCTTGCAGTGTACTTTGTGAAATCATTAACAAATTTGTGTTCAGGTAATATACTTACTAAGTACTAAATGATGGAGAATGACATTAAGCCTACTAACTTTGCTATTGGGACAGTAAGTAAGTTAATAATTCAGTTAAATACTTAGAACTATACTTACTATTCAAATCTATTTGTGACTGAATTTGACAAAACCCGGCTTCAATGCACAAAGCTTTGTTAGGAGATATGGTGATTTTAAGTAATCATTGTGTAGTAACTTCCCAGTGCCTACAGCTGTGCAAACAAAATTTGCACCAATTATTTATCTATTTACTAGCTATCGCTGTGTGGGTGTATAAGTTTCTGATACCCAAAATATGCCCTGTTTTAGGCAGCTTTTTTCGAGCGGGTAATAATTATCACAGGTGGTAGTAATAGGGGGTGGGGGGGCTTAATATAGGAGTATAAAATGGAGCAAGAAGACAAATGGAATCCAGAGGCCAAGTTTGGGCCCTCCATGGCCCCCCGTGGCCCTCAAACCACTCCAAATTGATTGAGAACACTATTGGCGAGCTCTCTGTGAAGTCCCAGCTCACTACACACCATTACAGCAAAGCCATGGCCATTTAATGGCGCCAATCTTCCACTCGTGGCTTTGACAGGGTCGGAAGAAAGCTGCTGCAGAAACCAGACTTGCCAGTTCTGAAGGAAATACAGAGTGGAATATGATAGTGTATTAGACCAGCAATCCATTTCTGGTAAAAACATAAGTTTGATTTTGTGTGTGTGGAAGCCAGGTTATATGAAATCCGGTCACATGAAATCCGGTCACATGAAATCCGGTCACATTTGTCATTCACTGGTCATGATATTGCCTGGGCAATAAAAAATTATGTGACAGGCTATAAAAAAAATTATGTGAGTTAAATCCCAAGTGACACTGCACCTTTGAATGCCCACACTAAAGTGGTATAATAACAATATTATAGTTATATTACCAGCTGTGCACAATTACCAAAACAAAGCCCATAATATGAGCTGTTGGTTATATTCATAAAATAATTATTTTAAGATGTGTAGTACTTATCAATAGATGGGAAGACAGTCCTCAAACACTTGGATAAGTACATTCTTATTATGACTTGTGTTCTCAAACATCATCAGCAAATTAAAAAGGCTAACAAGTTCATCAAATTAACCTAACAAGCTAATTATGTTTGGGACCTACCACGAATCAGGAGACTCTACAATGCTCCATAATGTAGTATATACCATCCTCAGTGTGAGGGCTGATAGTGTATGTAGCATGAGGGTGCATGCAAGGTATGCATCAGTGGCGTATCTTGGCTTGGTAGGGCACTGAAGAGCAAAAAATGGTAACTACCAGCTGACAATGGCTGCCCTCCACTAAATTTATTGATAAAGTACCTTATTTACAGCTATATAGTTTGCTACATTGTTTCTCTGAATACTGTGACTGCTTTATTAGAATGATTGACTTCTCTATTAGAGTATCTCGATCTCACTTTTGGCAGGGCACCAGAACTCTTTGGTAGGGCACAGCTGACCCACCCCTAGATACACCACTGGTATGCATTTGACTGATGTTTCAAGTTAGGTATTACTAAAATTCAGTATCATAGACTCCTCTTCAAGGCACAATAATTATGTTCCATGCACCGTGTTTGTTCAAATTTTTCAGTTACAGCATTATACTGATATAATATACTGTTATTCAGTAAAACACTTGTAGTCAATCCCCACTGTGTATATATATATATATATATTACGCACATGTACTGTGGTAATTTTAGGCTGCTGTCAACAAAAATATATCCACTGAGGTGTCATCAAACATGTTACCAGGAAACACAAACTACCAGCATCTGTTCTTCCATACATTTTACAAGTGCTGAAGGTCTCTGGTCCTACAACCTGCATGCTATAGTATGTACATGTATTTACAGCTAGATGGAAAATATTTTAATTTTTGTCTAAACTATATATCTATTTTTTAATTGCATCAGTAAACCTTACATATAGAAATACTATCCATAAAGGATCTTGTTTAAACAAGTTGACAATACATGTGCAATAATTCTTTCAACAAATTAATAATCCCTGTCATAATCATATAGAATATCCTTTTCCAATACTTGTAGCCATCCATTGCAACATCTATGTCTATTACAACAGCTACCTCTCAGACTGACGAAATAAATTAACATTAGACAATGCATGAATCAACATGATTTACTTCGTTTGATAGGAATTTAATATGTTAATTTCAATAAACAATAATACAATAATATTAAGTGACCGGGTCATGTACAAATATTAGTCATCCAATTGGCATAGGGAAGCTACTCCACGATTAATCCAGTGACTGGATGGCTTATCTGAAGGAAGTTCAATTGGTAGTACATAGTTAGTGGAGTGGCCTGTTGTGGAGAGGGTACCCCTCCTAGCACTGGTCTTGTAAACAGGACAAGTGTAAGTTGACTTCTTTTTAAACTTGGATCTGTCTCCTGGTTTTACCCAGATCTGAAGTATGTAGTTAAGAAGATATGTGAAGATATAGAATACCATCTAAAAAATTCTCCTGCAGTGTTTATAATTGTAAGGATACAATTGGTAGTGAGTCATAGAGAATTTTTGGTAGTGATTCTCCAACTACTTTAGCATTGCGGTCCCATCGTGCTCCTTCCAAAAACAGTCCCTAAACAAATCAAAAAGATGACCATAATTTGAACCTTTAATGAATACACCTTGACATATGCCCCATCATCTGGTTTCTGTGTCATTTCACTTTCATCTCCCAACATCTCAAACTCAAATCCCAGGTGATCGATAGGTATTGTGTACTTACGAGCATAGTTCTGTGATACACCTAGTGACCAATATTGTATGAAGTGGATGGTAATATCTATACCATAGCTTAAATCACCTGTTAAAAATGACTGAGTAAAATAGAAGCCTGATATCCAGAATACATTGGGGGAACCACTGTCGATCCAATCCTGGAAGAATTTTAGTCTGCAAGACCAAAAATGATAATTATCAGTACATTATTTGTACATACCTGGTCAGTAGGTCAGTGATATAGCTACCCAGTGGCTTTAGTGATGGGTAGGACTTGGCTGCCCACACTGCAGGCACCTTACCCATTATCATACTAGTGAATACATCCTCTAGTTCTGATGACATTACCACCAAGCCCTGCACAGAGAGTAGGATCATTAGGGGACTCATGGAAACCTAATACTTGTCCAAATTCTAACTCAGACAGGCAGACTTTGATTAAACAAAAGAATTTTGTCATTGCAACTCTATTATTTCTGTGTGTCTAGGTCTACTACTGTTCTTTATTGACTGACCTTTATAGCTTTCTGAATATTCTGTAAGGTGGATCGTACTACCTTAGTCAGTCTGTTAAACCTGATCAGTTCCTGACGTAGTACAGTGTTCATTGACTCATCGTATACCACTGGGTACAGCTCCATAACCTAGAGATGTGAGGGATGGGAGACATTGTATACACAAGACTTGTTACCACACCTTCTCAATGTCATAGTCAGGTGGTAACTTGGAGAGGATATCAGTGGCCAGTTCATCAACTACTTCCTGTGATGACTTACCACCCCCACCACTCTGACGAGGTAGTGTTAGTAATATTCCATCAAATAGCTACATAGGGTGGAGACACAAAATGACTCTTAGAAATAGACACAAAAATGTGAATATTTAAAACTTGTGCTCAAGGCATTTTCTGTTTCCTAAAGGTTCACTGCCAAACATGCCAAACAAACAAGCTCTTCTTTGCACAAACTACTGGGTAGACTGTGAGTAATTAGCATGGTATACATCCAGCCAGAGATGTTTTGGAAAAGTTTGTGGGTGTAGCTAGGTTTATCATACCTGTTGTGTTTCCTGGTTGTCCTTTGTGATGTCAGCATTCTCATGTAGTCCAAACACCTCAGGGTGAGGTATTAGGGGTAATTCCCTGATATAATCAATGTAGCTCTGATAGTCACTGTGGGGTGGGGCATAGTACTGGCCACTGGGTGAGAACCTGCAAGGAAAAGTTAAGACTACACAGAATTATCTGTGCTACAAATAAGTGTCCCCAGGAAAAGTGGAAAACCTCTCTAATGATTAACAACAGCTTATAAGTCAGACTC
This sequence comes from Dysidea avara, assembly GCF_963678975.1. Lineage (NCBI taxonomy): Eukaryota > Metazoa > Porifera > Demospongiae > Dictyoceratida > Dysideidae > Dysidea > Dysidea avara. Next base: position 24,744,059 of record NC_089274.1, read on the forward strand.
AGCTCCTAGAATGACTGTTCAATTTGACTGTTTTGTTTGCATTATTGGAGTAATATCATCTGCTAAACTTAACTGAACAACAAGTCCATTAATATCTTACTACAGTGGAACCTGTCTATAATGGTCACCTTGGGACCAGATATATCTGGCCTTTATATACAGGTGGCTGTTATAGAGAAAACCTGTATAAGGTGGTCAGCAGCATTTTAGTGGCTATGGCCGTTATAAATGAGTGATTATTATTAAGAGGCTCGCGCCAACTGCAATGCAGTAATATTTTAGTACAGAAAGGACAAGGTGAGCTTGTTATGAATGTTGGTTATAGCTATTGAATACGTTTAAGCAATGAAGCCTGATAGATTATATAGTATTCATTGAAAGGCAGGAAGTGTGATAATTGTGCATTAATTGAAACGGTGCCGTAGTGCCAGACAGTTGGCTTAACAGGCCACCATAAAAGGTAGCGACCGCTATATGAAGGAGAAAGTTATGTATACAGTGATTCATAGGCGAATTCTTGGTTGGCCGTTATACGCGTTAGACAGGTGACCGCTTAATGCAGACAACAATGTATACATTTGTATGGGAAAATATTTGGGACCTCGTGTCCATGGCCGTTATGCAGAGGTGACCGCTTAATCCAGGTGACCGTAACACAGGTTCCACTGTACTATTACTATAGTGGTGATCATACAACTGAAGGACCCATAGCACATTCTAGACACTATACACACACACACACCTGTACTCATCATCATTTTCTATCTCATGGTTGTAAAATATGGATAGTAGGGAGACCAGTAGACGTCGGTCCCAATCATCAGTTACTCTACCACCATAGTTACATTGACCAGTAAGGTATGACAGTGCTGCCAGGGGTAACTCCTCATAGTCATTAAGGAACATCTGGTAGGAGGAGGATTTAATAGATACAAACACATGCATAATTCTACATTCATGGCAACATACTATATACAATGAAAATAATAACATAATACCTGTTGTTGTCTTAGACTAATACGAAGGTCAGACTCATTAAATTCATAGGGAATATTCCATCCCAAAGCTCCAAACTTGCGTCTCTCTTGTACCATTGCATGGAAGAAACACAAACCAAACAATAGCTTCCTCCAACGTTTTGGCTAAGAAACACACAAGTTTAACACATGGACTATATTATTATACTATGATACACTACAATGTATGTAGAAACTAAAGAAGTGCAACCTGTATATAGGACAGGCACTACTGTTAACCCTTAAAGCCGCATAGGCCGATATATCGTCCGTTTTTCTAAAGGCACATAAAACGTATAAATAATACAAGTAACGCATGCTTAAAGAATGGCCTTAAACAGCCAGCACAGACAAGCTTGTCTAATGTTATTAACTGAAAACCTTATATCAATGGAAGGTTTATTCAATGGGCTACTTAGACGAGTAAAATAAGTATTGTAACAACAATTGCTCACTTAAGTCATGACTAGAGATGGACCGATACCACTTTTTACCAATATTTCCGATACGAGTATTTGTACTGAAATTATTTGCCGATACCGATACTATACATTGAAGCCTAGACAAGTTTATTATAGAAATTTCATTGTTGTGATACATAGCTAGCTATTGATTTCAAGTTTTAAACTATTCATTGTGTAACAGCTAAACATGATAAACATCATGATGGATTACTAATTTCTTGATTTGAGGTAGTTTTCTTGTATGCTTATTGATAAAGCAATTAATTGCGTGGGAGGCCGATAATTGTACAGTGTTTGTTACAGCTTTTCAACTAAACCTTTTCATGAAAACCAAGCCAAGTTAGTCAAACTTATTTCTTGAGGAACAACTGCACTACCATTTAATTACAAAGGATTCACGTGCTCTAACATATTAGAATACACACGGAGCAATTGCAGCAATACTTGGAAAAGAGTAACAAAGGCTTTGTTTCGCTACTTTGTTAGTTACTGATTAGCTCAACTAAGTTATTAGCTACTGGAAACTTAGCTAGAGATGGTTTAATAAAAGTGGTGAGTGTCTACTGTGGTATCTGTACCTTGTATTACCGATACCGATCCGATACTGGTATCGGTCCACCTTTAGTTATGACGCCATGAAGAATGGCGATTGCATGTCCTATTACTTTGCACGCATTGCGTCAGTAGCCATTTTTAACAATGTTTGACTCACATGAGCTTTATATGGCGTGATTTGTCATTGAATGGAGAATTAAATGGTCTTTACCAGAACTCCATAGGACACATTGTGAAGAAGTTATCAACCGTTTTCTGAAGGTATGTAATGAATTGTTTTCGTGTTTTATATTCATGGCAAGTTTTGGCCTTATGCTTTCGCCAAAGGGTAAACCCCTAGGTACTGTTTAATTCCTTATTACATTACAGATAGAATGGTACAAAATGTGTAGCCTTAGCGCTTACTGTATGGAAGTTACAGCGTTTGTTTATAGACATGCATTACAACTGAAATATCGGCCTATGCGTTTTCAGTGCACTTATATTAATAATTGCGTGCAGCCTTAAGGGTTAACAGTGATTGGTTACACCATACAGTGGTAGGATCAAAAGTAGACAAACTCAAGTCTAAGACCAGGCCAACTAGTTAGGATTTTTAAATCAAGTCTCAGGATCACACTCCACGATCATGCAGCTGGTATTCCTACACCTTTACCCTTGTATGGAAAGAAAACCATAAATACAGCACAAAAAAAAAAGAACATCGAAAAGCTGGCCATGCTGACACACTAAGCCACTGAGCTGTATAAGTAGCACCATGAATAGGAAATAGAAATGTTTCAAAATAGGCAGTGCTACATATTATAGAGGGCAAAAAAAAGTGATCTCATACTAGGGATGTACGATAATAACGATAACATGAGTGATCATTACGATATCTATGTCGTGATAATGATAAAATGGCTTACTTATCGAAATCCAAGTTTTTTGCACAGCCCTATCTCTTACGTATATATAAGCAAACTGAGTTTTATGACAAACTGTTAAGTTTATAATCAGTGATTCCTCTTCCTACCTTGTTACAGCCTTCAAAGAATTGTTGATCAGAAATAGGATCATTGAGGTAAGAACGTAACAGATTAGCCCTCATTCCTTTAGGAGGTTCATTAGTCATCTTAACACCTACAATAACACAGTACACATAACATACAACAGTGTACATTAGTACTGACCATTCTGTAAGATGGAGACTGGGAAATCCTCAGAAGGATAACTGGTCAACCATAGTCTGAAGTCCTTGTGGGTATTGTCAGGTACAATGACCTGTGTTAATACAGTTAGTAAATACTTCACACTTCTGCTATAAGTGTAGTACATACCTCTTCACAAATCTTCTCCAGCTTTGGCATCCAGCTTGTAGCCAGATGACAATTCTGTAACACTACCCAAGTTCCTTCCTTGATGGCATTGTCAATCATCTTAGTAGCAATGGGACCCTTTGTGAATTACATACAAGTGCTTAATGAAGTATTCTGAGACATTCATTTTGCAATACAAATGTGTATGCTGTTCACAGAGTAAATGGGACACCAGTATAAAAACAGGTAATAAATCATCAAAACTAGTACTCTGAAAGAGGGTTGTCTGGTGACCCACGTCTCACGCATGATTATATGTCCAACTGTACGTACATACACAATACTAAGACACAAACTCTGTTTTTATGAACAGATGCATACATGCACGCACACGCACACGCACACACGCACACGCACACACACACACGTGCATAGTGCAATCACAACAGTCATTCTTACTTGGCCTTGTCCAAGTGATATAGTCTGACACCTCAGTCCACCAAACCCCATGTCTTCAGCAAACTTCAATAGACCATTCATGGGATCAGCTCCCGGGGATAACACAAATATCAATGGGGAACAACAGTTAGAATCAGCATAACTGCCAGCAAGGTTAAACGTGGGGGGCTCAATGTAAGTACGACCCATCTCTTCAACTATAAAATTCTGAAACACAAAAATAATTACATTGCATCAATGAAACATATACACTAAAGCAAGATCGTGTAATTTGTTAGCATAATAAAACTGTAGTAGAAATTCAATTATTACATTACAGTGAAGCTTCATTAATCATTATAATGAAGTCACTAATGGCATTAAGAAAACTAAAAGCCTCATTACTGAGGTGATGAGGTATGCCTTGGGACCTAGGTTACTGGTCATTATAAAGAGGTCTTTTTCAAGTCAAGTAAGGTTTCATAGAAGTCACTACTCACTTGTATAGCAGGTATAATCTTGTCAGGTCTAATACACCTCAATACAACCATCCTACTAAGACCTGTTAACTTCAACTGCCATGGCTCTGGGTATTTAGCATCTTGAGGATTGACCGAATCATATACCTCCTTCCACTGCGGTGACAAATCTGAAACAGAAACATTAGCACAAGTTTGAATGGTGTGTAACGGTACCATTCATCCAGCCTTTGAGGTCCTTCAGGTTTGAAGCACGGACAATCTCAGACCAAGATTTGTCAGTTAACCATTGTGGATATGGATTGGGGTGTGGATTGTCCAGGGCAACACCACCAGTTAGCAAAAACCTCCACATCTCATCATCAACTTTACCCCTTTGTGATAACAAAGTCACTCTCTAAACACTCTAATAGAGCAGCCACAAATTTGCTTACTTTCCACCCAATATTCTTATGCAGAGGATAAAGGAAAACAACAGCTTTTCCTTTTCAAACAATGAACGACAAACATTACAATAAATAGAATAAGTGAAATGATCATTCAGTGATTGTATACGTTCCTGAAGTACTGAAGATTTTTCACTGTTAGCTATAGACTGTAAGGGTTACATTAAATATGAATAGCAGGATTACATTTCATTGTACCTGTAGGAAAAGGTTGATGAACCAAGTCAAGGAGTATTGGTACATAGGTTCAATATTGGCTAAGTCTGATATACAGAAAAATAGGATCGAAGAGTGCATAGCTACTGGCTTGTAGCCGTTACGAGTCTCATCAATTTCTTTCTCAGTTTGTGAGGCAATTTCCTAGACAAACAAACACATCAACTGACACTTATGCCTCACTCACTCGTTCACTCACTCACACGTATGCTAACACTCACTCACTCACTCACTCACTCACTCACTCACTCACTCACTCACTCACTCACTCACTCACTCACTCACTCACTCACTCACTCACTCACTCACTCACTCACTCACTCGCTCACTCACACGTACGCTAACACTCACACCCCCCCCACACACACACACACCTGTTTGGCTGTGATTTCCTCTGACAGTGTCTTTGAAGAGGAGAGGACTTTAATAGCTGTCTCATCTTCCAGAATGTTACCCTCTGATGTTGATAACACCTCCAGTATCTTGTCTTCAATTTCTTTCAGCTAAATGAATCAGAATATGATTAGCATGTGGCCTCATGTGTACATATTGTGTGTAGAATACACATCATGTTTGTATGCACATGGTTATGTACACAACATATATGTAAAACCTAAAGTAATAGTTACATATTTACCTGTTTCTGGTTCTTGGCACTCTCAATGATCAGCTCATTTTTCTTCTCCTCCAGTTCAGGTTTCTCCTTAGCAGCCACAATACCCAACAACTGATCCTCCAGTCCCAATGGTGTGATCATGAAGTTCAGTACAGTCACCTACGGATGCGGTACAACATGTACAATAGTACTTACCAGAGTAAGATAGATAGGAGCCTTGTTACAATATCCATTTAGGTATGCTTACTTTAACTGACACTTCTGGCAAGTAGTGAGGGTTCCTCAGTCTAGTGGTGATGTAGAACCTGAAGTCCTTACTGTACTCTATCACATTCTCACCAAGTCTCATGTACTGAAAAAAATAATCACAAAGTAACAAACAGAGATAACAGGCAGACAGATAGATATACTTCCTTACCTCCACTCCGCCTTGTTTGAAGGTTTGTTTTAACAGCAGTGGTTCTAGTAGTGGGTCCAGCTCTTCCCCCACATTCTCCAGTAGTACTGGTGTACCAAACTGTATACTGTTCTCCAGTGTACGGGCATAGTTAGGATCAGATAGTTTGATCACTGACAACTTGTTAGTCTTCTCCATATTCTTAACCCACTTGTTAGCCTGACCTGGAGTAAAATAAACAAGCGCTCTCCATTATGTTTTAAAAAATTACAGTAGACTCATGAGTATTTGGATACCGAGTCAGTGTACTAAAGAAATGAATGTTCTATTAGAGTAATTACTGAGTAGACATGATTGTCTTGATATGGGTCCAGAAGATTTACATATATGAACACTCCTGTCATAGTTTGAGAACACCACTGTGTGGTTCAGATGTGTTCAAGTTCTAATGGATAAGTACAATAACTGCATACCTTGAGGGTCAATCATTAGAGGCCATCTCCTAGAGTTGGACACAACTATTCCGTTATCAATGGAGAAAGAGTCAACTGGTAATCCTGCTATTTGCCAAGCCCTGATCTTGACCGGCTCCCCAAGTGTGGCATTGAGGGAGAAGTTTGCTGAGCAAAGAATGTTTTTGTCCTTGCATATCTTCAACCAGTCAGCAATACACTCCTATACAACAAGGCATTATGTATGTATGTATCACAGAATCTATTGCTCACATTTCTGAAGTCAACAGTGAATGCTCCAAGGTATGCCACTACACCAGCTGAAAGCAGTACATCTCCAGTGATGTTAAGATAACTAAAGTTATACCAATACCAATGACAGCACCTTATATAGTAGTATTTTTTCCTACCGCTCTCCCAGTACTCTAGCAGCCTCTCCCCAACGTTCTTTCTCTCCTCCCAGTCCTCCAATCAGCTTCTCAGCTCTGTCCAGTTTCTTAGAGCAGAGGTCAATGTTCTGTTCAAGACCCATCTTCTTCTTCTGGTTAGCCTCAAACTCATCATTGAGTAACTGAAGCTTATCCAAAACCTATAATAAGTGAATATGCATAGTGGTAAGTGTGGTGCCGTCAATCTTACAGCTTGTAGTTCAGCTCTCTTGGCATTCAACTTGCTCATCTGAACAGCCAGCTCACCTTCAGCTTCTGCCAACTTCAGTTTCTTTGGGGCCACAACCTACACAGAAGGAGACCAGCATACAAATGTGTAATGTGAGAAGGAGTATGGGTGCCTGCTAAATACTGTACTGACCTTAGCCACTCTCTCGTACACTTCCATTGCTCTCACCCACTTGCACAATCCCTCACAAGCTGTGGAGGCATTCTTCACCACAGTTGGATCAAATTCGGGATGATTCATATACCTAGATACACACAAGATATGTACATGCATGTACATAGATTATATGTAAAGAAATACATGTGGTTTATTTGTGCTTAATGTAACTATACAGTATGGAGTGAGCCTCTCAGTGGAAACTTTAAGGCCAAAAATGTTTGACTACAATATAGACCGAGGTCATCTTTCAGAGGACAAAAAGCATAAACCTTGGACCAAAGCATATTACATCGCCCATTAAAAGAGAGGGTCCACTTTGTAATGTTATATTAACATCACTACATACTTGTCTCTGATTTTCTTCATCACTGCTTGAGGGATGTTGTCCCTGTCATAACTCTTTAGTGACTCCAGGAACTTCAGGTCTCCCAGTAGCTTCTGTGAGGGACCCCAGAAATCCTCAATCATCTTTCCTGATCCAGATGGATCTGGCTTCCTCTCAGCTTTAATGGACTTCATGATACATACAGCCTCCATAACTATCTTAACTGCTGAAGGCGGATTCTATGAGAGGGAGAGAATAAAAACTTTAACAAACAAGCAAATACAATGTACCGTGCCTTTGTTTTGTGTGCGCATAATTCAAAAGAAAACTACAAACGTAGGACCCATTAAAGTGTTATTAATAGATTTAGACTAAGTGTGTCTGTGTAAAACAGGTCTAGACATCTATGTTAAACATGCACAATGGATTTTGTTAACTATAAACTGACTAAAAGTAACAGTTCAATTACAGTTCTATTATAGTACTTAGAGCTTTAAACAGATGAGACCGTAGTTAATAATCAACCTTCATGGTTTTCACAAGGGTGATATCTGATGGTTTAAGAGTGTCCAGGGCAGAAAGAGCACTCTCCAGGGCTGGGATAGCTTCAGCCAAGTCACTCTCACAATCATCCTTGATGCTTTGAGCCTTAGCAGCTGCCTCATTAGCTACAGCTTCATCAGCCGCAACCACCTGGAGTAACAAAGAAAAGAGAAAATGTCTTTTAGTTACAAGGGAATAAAGACTTGCACACTATAAAGAGCATGCAGCTACAAATCATGGTTTAGAGTTAAAATTATAAACACACTTCTTTTTTAGCTTCTGCCTCAACTGTATCCTTTTCAATCTTCACCATCAATTTTTTTGTCTCTTCTGAGGTTTGTATCAGCTCAGGCTGAAGATCTTGCAATTGTTGCTGCATCTCAGACACCTGGTGGGGTCACATAAACAATGTTTCCTTCAGTAACTGATTGTTGACCTGTGAGGCAGCAAATGCCAGTTTCTCTAGACCTGTTTCATAACGTTGCTTCAACATCATGATCTCATTACGTTTCTTTGATATGAGATTCTTAAATGTTAAAATCAGTTCAAGATACGAGGTTGGTGTAACATAGTTGTGACGACGTAGGATAGCATAGAACCTGAGGTTAATGTAAACATGGCTAGCAGTCCTGGGGGCACATGACATACTTTTCAGAGAGAGCTCGGACACTCTGATGGAAGTACTGACACATTGTGACACACTGTTTGTGAGACTCTCCCTCCAGCTCAACATCCTCCAGGAATTTGTTAGCCACCATCTCCAGTGCATCTTGTGGCCATGCCTACCAATAACAGAAATTCACCACACAGCAGTAGCAGCACACACATTTACATACCTGAAACCAGTCAATGGTACAACAGTTAATCAGAGAGGGAAACATTCTCAATCTATTCCTAAAAGCATCACCAATAGGACTCATGGCCAGAACCACATGAAGGTTCTCCTTCACTCTCTCAATAAACAAGTTGTACATGGAAACTGGAGTAGCTTCTATTTTACGTCCCTAGTGGGTTATACAAAACATAATAACATGTACATAGCTAACTTGTATGTAGTGGTCACTGTATAAAAAGATCACCTGTCCAAACTAGCCTACATAAAAACCTCCAAACATATCATTTTGTACAGAGTGACCTCTACTGCTTATTAAGGTCATGACCTTAGGTTTCGCTTTCAATACAGTAGCTAGAAACATGGGAAAATTGGACAAACAAAAGGTCTGCTATTTTTTAAACTCCCAAAATAATCTCCATTATCTAGAATGGAATAGTTACAGAGATGTTCTAAGTTCATTACCAGGGCTCTAGCTACAGCTTGCATTTTCTCAATGATGTCAGCCTTCTCATCAGCAGGGTAGATGTTGGGGACATCCCCTGTGTTCAATATCATGTTGATATCCTCTACAAATGACTCATCCTTGATCTGATTATCACTGAACAGGAACACTGTCTGCTTGCCCTCCACACCAGCCTTGAGTAACATCTGAATGGTGAAACCAAACATACACATATGTATACATCTGTTCATGCATGCACGCACACAGAATAGCACACATTTGATATATTGAGTGATCATTCTCTATACTAGAGGTGATAGCCAAACTGATTATCGGTACACCTCTACTCTATACCTTCTTCAGATCATCTCTCCACTCCACAGTGGTGTAGTTCTTAGTGATCTCAATCTGGAACAGTTCATAGTCAGCCATGAAGGTCGCTAACTTGCAGGAACTCTGACGTCCACTACCACCCACTCCTACATTGTGGTGCACATTATAAACCACCATGTGTCTTATCCATGGTGTGAATTACTGACCAATTAGTAACACATGACCATTATCCTGTTTCAACACTCGACTGATACGAGAAACATGTTCAATAATAAATTTAAACATCACCAGTGCCATCGGTGCCTTGCTCATTTGATTGTAGTCATCCAGAAAACTGAAAATAACACCAGAGATTTTATAGCATAACTACACAGCCTCTTTCAAGCCATGAAACTAGCTACAATATATAATAACTACCTACTAATGTACATATACACACTTATAGAGTGACTATCAGTCATACATTACTTATAATATACTCTGTATGGAAAAACACATTGCAAATATACTGTAACAAATTGTGAAATAATAAAAAAGAACTAAGAAAGAACTATTTATTGATTGAGTACAGATTTTCTTCTCCCAAATAACTATCGCATTGCTCATGACCCACGTGAGTGCACAATACACACTCACCTTTCCATTGTTTCAGTCAACTGTTTGAAGTCAGTCACCTCATCATACACTTTACCATCAGAACTACTACCAAGGTAGTCCCCAAAGAACAAGCCACGAATGTCATCATCTTTTAGTTTAGGACCAGCAGCTAAATGTCGTAGTAGCTTATCAAAACTAGTCTTGAAATGATTCTGAACTATTTCATTGAGGATTTTGAAAAACATTTCCCTAAAAGTAACATCACCATTGTGAATCTGTTGTGTGTGTGTATGTGTGTGTGTGTGTGTGTGTGTATGTGTGTGTGTGTGTGTGTGTGTGTGTGTGTGTGTGTGTGTGTGTGTGTGTATGTGTGTGTGTGTGTGTGTGTGTGTGTGTGCATGTGTGAGACAGCATAGCCAAGTGGCTAGAGCATCAGCCTGGTAATCAAAAGGTTCCAGGTTCAACGCATGGTTATGCCAAATTGGTGTTGTTGTTGTTGTTTCCTTGAGCAAGAAACTTTACTCACACTGCTCCAGTCTACCCAGCTGTTTAAATGAAGAGCGGTGACTTGGTGTCAATTGGAGAAGCAGCTCACCCAGCTATAACACCAACGGGTACCTGGTATTAACTGGGAAAACAAATACCAACTGGCCATGTATTACACCCCATTCACACTATCCCGGGTTAGCCAGAATGCTTTCAACTCGGGTTATTGAACTCGGGTTGGCACTTGTTCACACTACTGTATCTGACCATGATTTGACATGAGCTTGATAGTGCAAGCGCTGAATAATAATTAGCTAAGACAAGCGCACGAACTTATGATTATTTAGGGACTTAATAAAAAGGTACTAGAATTGTAGCAAGGAAGTGTAGAACCAGCTAAAATAAGCCATACAATGTTAGAGACACCATGTTTAAGCTAGTGGATTCTCCTTCTCCTAGATTATTAACGTGTCATTCGAGTGTAATTGTTATGAAGTCTACTAGAACAATGGTACATCGTAGCCATTTTGAAGAACAGTTTTAGAACATAGAATATACTTGCTATGTGGCCAACAGAAGCAAGTTGCTGGACCAGGTTCAGCATGGCTTGATTGATTCACACTGTAATTTGTTTTGAGCCGTTCTGTGCTCTACCTAGGTTAGAGGGTAGTGTGAACAGGGTGTTACACAGCGGGATAGGGTCCAGGTGGGACTTTGGGCACACACACCTTAACCTGTGGGACATGGTACAGCCCCCTGTGGGTTACTTTTCCTGCCTCAGGAGGATTTGCCTACCTTGACTCCTAGCACCTGAGTAGCACGTAGGTGTCCCAGTGCTGGTTCACACTGGATAAGCGTAACTATGCTAGCAAGGTAACTGAAGGCTTTGCTTTCTCTTTTGCTATGTGTGTGAATGCACGGGCATTGTGTGTGTGTGCATACATGCATGTGTTGTGCCAGGAAGGGTTGAAGAGGGAGCAGTGTTTGCAGAACACTGCACCTTCTGCAGTTTACTTGTGGAACTTTTCACTGCGAATTTCGAAAAAGACAGGACAACACTAGACACAAGTGCCAAACGACACGTCCACAACAAGGGAGGAAAAGGTAGCCACGGTTTGATCCACTACCAATAATGGGGCACATCATCCAGTGGATGACTTCAATGATGTGTGCGTGTGTATGCGGGCGTGCATGCAAACACTTGTAGTGTACATGTGTGTGGTGCAGTGTGTATGTGCATGTGTGTGTGTGCATGTGGTGTAGAGTGTGTGTATGTGTGTGCGCGTGTTGTATGGTATATGTATGTGTGTGTGCTGTGTGTGTGCGCACATGTGTGTTGTATGTGCATGTGTCTAGTGAGTGTAGTGCGTGCATGCGTGTATGTGCATATTTACCTATCACTATCATCCACCAGTCTATCATAAAACACCCTGTACACCTCATGTATAAACAATCTGATCAGCTTGTCTCCTTCAATCATGTGCGTCTTTGGCACCAGCAGCACTCCTTGTACCACACGTGAGAAATCTCTCAGGTTGAACACATAGTGAGATTTTGATGGGGTGGGTAGAAAATTGCTCACAGCAGCTTTGTAAACATCCATGGTAGCTTGCACCATAACCTATATATTATACGATGAAAGGTTTTATGTATTATATTCCTGCAATGCAATCTTACAAGCCACTTGTATTTGTGCAGTAAGATCCCTATAATGGAGGACCTTTGCAAAAATTTCATTCTCTAATGTTATGTTACTGTCGGCAAGAGTTCATAATATATATACTAAGGAGAGTATCCTACTCTCATATACCCCTGTAGAAGGGCGTATCGTGAAGTTATGACGTAACGACAAGATGTTGTGGTTTGTGACGTACGAGCAGCCGTAAAAGTGAAAGTATCGTTAGCACCATTTCACACTCGCGACGCTCAGAATAGCCGTATTCGCGAATGGCCAAGCAAGAAACACCTACTAAGCGGTCTTAAGCCATGAGGGAACGATTGTAGTTCGGTGAGAAACGCTTAGAGCTGGAGATGATTTGGTTGCTAGCGACGTTGTTAGGCACGCGCTCAATCGATACCATGTTCAACTAATGACATCATTAATTATACAAAGAAAAACGGGCGAACTCAGAAGTGTTACATCATAACTTCACGATACGCCTTTCTACAGGGGTATATGAGAGTAGGATACTCTCCTTAGTATATATATCATGAACTCTTGCTGTCAGTGATAATCAATAGATGACCAAAGTACTCCTTATATAACAACTCACAAAATAGTTGATTGTGGGTTTTAATTTTAATACAATTATGCATATTTGCCATTTTACAATTTTATCTGCAATGACATCTCAAGTACAAGATGGCTGCATTATTTGGCGGACTAACATGCAGACACCTATGAAGAAATTTTTTTGATTAATCAAGGAAGGAGATATTGAACTCTAAGCAACATATATGGGATACAATAAGCAAACTATATTGCATGTTAGAAAAGTTTCGAGATAATGCTCATGTGCAATGATTTTAGTTACTTTATACCCACCTATTGGTTGGTGGTTGATATCTTGCTTCACAACTAAAATATGATTAATTTCTCCATAAGTGCCTGTACATTAGTCCTCAAATATCATGGCCATATTTGTGTTTGTGATGTCATTGTGCATTCCCTTCATAATATGTGGCCAAGAGAGGTGTGCTACAACCCCCAGGATTTACATAAAGAGAAACTATTTCTACAGCAAAAGTTTCTTCGGCACTTATTCTGCCAAATAAACGTCTCCAGTTTGCTATAATCATACAGAAAGATTATAGAAGTCAAACGACTACACTTTGGGACTTTAAGACAAGTTCAGTTTTGGTGCAATAAAACTTTCAAAGTGGGTAAATGTGTCAAATCAGACCTGTTGGGATCAAACTCTTCATTATAAGATACACCATACAAAAAAAATGCATGGTTGTGGTTACCTTTCCCAGTCTGTTGAAGACAGCATCAAATCCTTTAGCAAAGTGCCAGTCTACAATTGAGGAGAAGATCCGTGTCATAGTGCTGTCATCAAAACCGTCAATACTGATGATGTTGAAGTGTCTGGTGAATCGATTGGTGATGGTGTTACGACCACCTCCAGGTGGGCCCATACCACTAACTAGTAACTGTGGAAAACAAACAAAATTATAAGTTTCAAAAATTCTACAACCTCCTCTAAAATGTTTCACATGCCTGCCTGCCAAATGATACACAACTCCCAATTAGTACCATCATTTCTCATACCAAAGGGTAAAGCCTACAAAAATGGAAATCCTAATTCTAAACATACATGCCTGCAGTTAGGGTACCGAAGCCACTCTTTTACGATGATCTTAAAGCTCTTGGATCACAAGGATTGAAAAAGAAAATGCCACTTGTTATCTACATACATACTTTTAACTACACATATCAATCATCTTACCACATCAGTTAGTTCCAACTTCGATGTGTCCTTTTTGTCATACCAGTGACTATGATCGATCCACTACAACACCGACAAATAATGCATACATGAGTTATAAGCAGTGAATAATGGATCGTGGATAATGATATAAAACATATAGCAGGTTCTATTACCTGTCTGAGTAGTTCAATGGGGGGCTGAGCACCATACTTCTCTTTGGCTGGCATGTTAAGGTCATCAACAAACACCACAGCCTTCTTGCCCATTGGAGGACCATACACTCCTTTACGACGTCTGTCAAGTTTGGACATGATAATATCTTGTGTCTGATTAGCTGAAGTCCTGGCTGAGAAGTTCACTAAGTTGGGAATGTACCTAAGAAATGGCAAAAATTAAAATAGATGCAGTCCTCACACACTGTCACTAGTTAGGCATGGTATAGCCTCCTGTAGTAATCTTAGCATGGTACCTATTTAGAGCTCAGGTGGTCTTAATATGACTTTGTAATCACACAGGCTTTGCTTCATTCGTGTGTGCAACGTGTGAGGCAGCATAGCCAAATGGCTAGAGTAGAACATCAGTCTGGTAATCAAAGGCTCCAGGATCAATACCCAGTTATAGCAATCGTTGTTTCCTTGAACAAGAACCTTTACTGGCATTGCTTCAGTCTATATCTGATGGCCTGGTGTCAACTGGAGAAGCAAATGCCTAGTCTCATTTTATGGTGTTGAGGTTGTTGTGGAATTTTGGGTTCTGAGCAGTGTTAGGCTGCTACTATTAAAAAGTAATATATTACTTATTACTCGTTACTGCCACTGCGTTGAAATGTGTTACAGCTGTATATTACTTCAGTTTAAAAGTAACTAGTAATATGTTATATTACATATTACACAATGTATAAAGATACTTTGTTACATAATAATAGTAACGAGTAGTAATGAGCTACTTTAATAACGCATTACTTATTTAAAGTAACTATCCGTTCGATATTACTAGCTTGGGAATATAGAGTGTTATATTACTTCGTTACTGCGTTAAGTAATAATATTACGTAACGCATTACAAAAGTAGTGCGTTACGCCCAACACTGGTTCTGAGGACTCTCTCCATGAGATCTGGGCAGTCCTCCTGCAGTTTACTTCTTTTCTAGGAGGATTTTCCTTCACAAGACTCAAGTGCCTGAGTGGTATACAGGCATCCTGGTGCTGGTTCACTGGGCAGCACACAGCTGATGGAGGTTTATTTGCTAGGGATTTTGTGTGTGCATGTGTGTGTGTATGTGTGTGTGTGTGTGTGTGTGTGTGTGTGTGTGTGTGTGTGTGTGTGTGTGTGTGTGTGTGTGTGTGTGTGTGCGTGTGCATAGTGCATGCATGTGCTCTGAAATCCCACCTAAACCTCACATGTGAGATATACACTTGTTTCCACAAAAACATATGCTTATGCACACAAACAAACACACATTTACAGAGGCACACTTACTTTTCTTTGGGAAGTTTCACAAGGTAGTTATTGGTGATGGCTGACTTTCCAGTTCCAGTAGGCCCCACAAACAACAGTGGTATCTCATGACTGATGTACACATCAAGGAAGAATCTCTGCCTCACAGTATCTGCTGTAGGGATGATCAGGTCACTGACCTAATAGGACATGGCATCATTACAAGTGATGACACTTCAGCAGCAATATAGACCACACAACATTTTAAACGAACCACGCTAGAATTTCAATTTAATATCTCTTAATGTGAAATTGAAATGATTGATGAATTATGAGGTGTATATTCTATTAGAGCAGTTGAATGGAGTACTGTATACAAAATGAACACTTGGATTTGCCTGAAAGCAATAGGGTTAAATTCTACTGTACGTGCTTTCCAGAGCAAAGTACTCTTGAGGTTCTATTCACTAGCACACAGTATCAGTCTTGCTGTGTTAAAGAATCGGTATACTATCTATATAATAGCCGGACTAATGGTCAAGATAAATGTCTAGTCTGTTACCTTGGCATTAGCAGGTATGGTGCTTCCTCTCTCAATAAGATCCTCCCATTGGCTCCATGTACTGCCGGCCTTCTGGAAGAAGTAGTCAAACACTGTACCTCTCTCAGGGAACACGTTGCTCTAATAAATAAGGGTAGAAAATAATAGTGACTGCCTCACCAGATTGCATACACGTAAACTAACGCACACACATGCACACACCTTAGTAAGTTTGACTGTTTTAGGTTTGGGATGTGCAGCATCAGTGCCAGAGATGAGGGTTCTAAAGAACACATCAAACTTCTTCCTGGAGTCACCAGTGATGGTTCCCGCTATACTCCACACCAGTGAGAACAAGAAGAGACCTTGTAACTGTAGTGTGATCTGAAGAACATGTACATGTGAACTAGTGATGTTACTATATACAACTGATTCATAACAATGACATGGATATTTTAGCACAAAAACAACAACAAAAACATTACACAATCAATGTAGAGTAGGCCATGTGCACATAATGCATGCACATACGCTCACGTGCTATACAATACATTCATTCACTGACATATATGCAAACCTACACACACGCGCACGTGCACACACGCACAAATACAAATAAAAAGTTTCATTATCTCACCTGCGCAGATGGCATCTTGGGACCATCATTCACACCTGATGCTCTAATCTCATCCATCAGTCCACTATACAACCTCATCAGTGAGTAGGCTAGATGATTAGGAGAGGTGTAGACAAAAAACTTGCACTCATGTCGCACAAAGTCCAGACATGGCTGAACAAGCCAGCCAAATAAATCCTTTATTAATGTCTGATTTTCTTCATTGATTTGTTGCGGTAAAGTTCTCAAGTAGGACTCAAACAATGGCTTCCACCCTAGTTGATGAGGCTCCATGTATATCATACCACAACGAGACACTGTAGCTGGAGAAGCCTGCTCCAGATCTTCTGGCTCAAATATCAGATTCTGTTTAGCACTCATCTGTATAATCTCTCCACTCATTAAACACAGCTGTTGGATACAAACGGAAAAGTGTAAACAGTTCTGTGTATAGTGGAACCCCTATACACCTTGGGACCTGAAATACTGTTAATGGAGAGGTGTCTGGTTTCGGGGATTGTACACTAATACATGGGACAATGGAAAAGTGATCTGAATGGTTCAGCATGAAATTTACATTATCGCTACAGTGTCCACATATGCGTAAGCCATTTATGCACTGTATAGGCACTGTATAGCCAATGCCAGTGAAGGCAGGGTATGTTACGGTACCCAGTACAGTACAGTACACACACATTACCTTCTTGTTATCATCTAGTACAGTGTTCATGTTCTCAATCCAAACAGCATCTACTGGTCCATCAAAGATGATCCACTTGCGGTCCTCATTCTGTGATGAAGCCTGTTCTCTGAATGAATTAGCTAAGACACCTACACAAACACACCAGATAAGGTTTACTAAACATGTGTACCATGTATATGTAGTAACGTGACATGTGTGCCTGTGTATGCATGTAGATGGCAAATGTTCATGACTCTCTGTACTTTTACTGGCAATGCATACAGTACACTATACATACAGTACAGTACACTATACATACAGTACAGTACACTATACATACAGTACACTATACATACAGTACACAATACGTACAGTACACTATATGTATGGTACACTACAACAATACACACTAACCATCAGACCACTCATGAGATATAGGATCAAAGGATCCATACAGTTGACCCATAGTGATAGACTTAGGGTTGATGATCTTATACTCCACCCTATACTCCTCCATTAGTCCACTAGTACTGAGGTCAGCTAGGGAGGCAGCTAACACCTAGTAGGAGACAGCTGATTATTGTGGCCTGGTTTAGAGGTGATTGTATCTGAGCTGACCTTAGCTGCACTGGTCTTCCCTCCCATGTGGTCACCAACAATCATGAAGCCATGTCTGACCAACATCATCTCATATATCTGAGTGTGTTACAATGCACATGTGATGCCTTTGTGTACATATGTACCTCTTGATGCCTCAAGCTTGGTATGTACAAGTATATATGTATAAACATATTGTACTACCTTGTACGTGTGTAGTATGAGGCCTAATTGGATTAGCTTATTGTAGTGTGTGCCATTACAGATGTACTCAACTTCACATCAGAGTCAGTATAGTTACATGTACAGTTCAAAGCCAGTATTATTGTTATAGTGCATGTTACTCTTTGGTAATAACAAATTTTTCTAAACGGAACACAATACATACATAGATCAGACGTATACATGCAGAGCTTTGCATGTGCATAGTAGATAATGTACAGAAGCCACCAACTACTTACATATAATACACATAATACCTGTATGATCTTAGTGATAAACCAGTCCACTGGTCGTAGGTCCATAGTCTCTATACTGTGTACTAGACTATCGGTAAGGTTGTCATAGTCTGGTTCTGGTAGCTTCACACCAGGGAACAGGTCACTGACTATACCATTGAATAGTGGAACATCCTGGAATGAAACAACATATAATAACACATACTGGGCTGTACACCATAAAGTGGAACCTCTGCCTAAAGGATACCCTGAAAACCTCCACATTAAGGACTCAGTTTCAGATGTATAGTAATTAGAATTTGCTTGGTCCCAATACTACAGTGACAGTGTGCGCTATAAAACATTCCATTATTTGCATACACAGAAACCATGCACAGTACATGTAACTCAGTATATACAGCTGTACCTGTGCTAAAAACTTGGGCAAGTTAACATCATTGATAGCTCTTAGTAGTAGAACACTCTCATCTTCATCAGGGTATTTCAACTTGAGGTTGCCGGCTGCTGTCAACACCGATTTGACAGCTCTCATACCATAATCATAATGGTGTTGAGAAGATAATTGTTCTGAGCACAACTTGTATGTGGCAACAATCTTGTGAGCAAGACTGAAGGAGAATTTCACAACACCATAAACGTATATGCACATACAAAAAAGTACACAGCTCAGCGCTGGTGGAACCCCTTAATAAGTACACCCTGAAATGTGGACAGATCAATCAGGACACTTATCCATGGTCTCATTCAGAGTGGGGGAGCAGGTCACACAGTAAGGAAGCCAACCTTTTTCTGACAGTGAAATTTACACAGTGTAATTTCTAGCATATGTATAACAAACATGGTTGTTATTCTTTGGGTCTGGGGGCAGAATATCATAGAAGCCCTGAGAGCCTAATAAACTAGGAAATGTAAAAGTGACTGTTCTAGTAGAGTAGTTGCAGAGTAGCTGACTGCTCTATTAGAGTATCTTCATCTTTTCTTGCAAGCACTGTCCAATGGTCCTGCTCTCCCCTCGCCCCCTCCCCTGTTTCCATTGTCCATGGTCCCATTTGTAATAATATACATGCCCTTTGAATTTTGAAACCAGGACACCTCACAATGTACAGGATGACATACGGTACCACTCAAATGCAATGTTGTCTCGCAGGTGATTAGAAACCTTGCTAATTAAAGGGTATGGCACCCATTTTGTATAAAACTTGCTAATAAAGGGCATGACACTTATTTTGCTTGTGAGTATTCATCCTCATGAGTAAAATGGGTGTCACGCCTTTTAATTAGAAAGTATTCTAATCACCCACACTCTTGTGAGATGAAGTTGCATTTGAGCATTCCAATGTGTGTTATACACTAGAGTGCTGACCTCCTGGAGTCCACAAATCCCATTGAGTACAACATGATCTCTCCAATAAGAGCATAGTCTGGTACCATCATAGCAACAGTACGGAACAACACCTATAATACAATACACATATGTAGTATTGCATGGATTGTAGAATACAAATTTATTATGCACATAGACAGACAAGATCCACATACCTTCAAGTTATCAGGCAATTCTTGCCTACCAGCATATCCAGGATTCATAGTGATAAAGACAGTACAGGAAGGATCTAGGGCAATCTCAGTGCCTTCAAATACAAACCGTTCCAATTTCATAACGACGGCTTGCTGGATGCTGTGTACTTGCTGAGCTATCACTGATAATACTTCTAGCTCAATTCTGTTGAACTCATCAAAACAGGCCCATGCTCCAGCCTGGGCCAATCCTTTAAAGAACTTCCCCATTGCCTTGTAGTCCAGTCCATCAGAACAGTTGAATACCACACACTATCAACAATACAGATAGCTGTTGAAGGGAAGTGATGTATACTATAGTTGGTCCTTAAGATGAAAAAAGCAAACTAGGCCAACAAAAACATTCTAGTCAATTTTATTAACTGATGAGGATTCTCTATGTATGTAGTACTATGTACGTATAAGCAGGGTACCTGTTTGGCAACTGCCTTAGCCAGATCTTTGCACGTCTCAGTTTTGCCAGTACCAGCAGGGCCTTCCGGTGCCCCACCAAGGTTTAGTTTAAGAGCTCCCATCAGTGTTCTACAGGAACACACAGATGCACATACACACGCATTCATCGTATACTATACGCAACTTGCAATAATATGTATGCATTTGTATGCCTAAAATCAGGACACATCTATACTTTGATATGGTCCCCTGGTGTCCAGAATAGACTGGACTCACTGTGCATCACATAGCATTTAATGTCCCATATTACCTGTAGCATCGATCAGTTAAAGGAGTGATCACCAGACGGCCGGTATTACCAAGGTACTCATATCCATATGGTACCTCAGTGGTGATCATCTTGACTAACATGATGTCTCCATCAAGGTAGTACCTCAACTGGCTGATCCATTCAAAATCATTTGGGGAAGATACCTGATTCTCCAGCATCTTAGCTACCACGTCCCGAGCTGTTGAAAGAGACTATTTAAAAATTTTCTTTTGGTTTGTCCTTACCATGGACATCTATAACAGTGAGTGCTCCCAGAGTGATCCTATTCATTGAGGATAATTTGCCCCTAACCAGTTCAACGATCTTATCTATCTGTTTGTTGCTCTTTTCCAGGTAGGAGGCCAGCCCTCCTTGTACTGTGAGGGCCTCCTCAACCTCTGTTGTCCAGTACGATGAACTGACTGCTATTACAATCTATAGAAGGTACTTATTAATGATATAGTATAAAAGAATCATTCACTGACCTGTCCTGGCCAGTCAAGTACCCAGCTCTCTCTCAAAGTCTGGGCATAAGCATCAAATGACTCCTTCATCACATCCTTTAGACTGAGGATCATTACTTCTTGTACTCGTAACAACCACTTCTCAACCATCCCCTGAACAGTATTTGATTTACAGTATATAAGACAGTGTATACAACATACCTTCATATCAGCACATGACGTACACACACACACACACGCGCACGTACACTACACACCTTAGCATCAGCTGGGACGATGACTTCAGAAAACTTTACTTGTTCCTTCTCACTACTAATCATACCCCTGATCTCCTGGTTATCAGTGAAGTTCAACTTGGCTATACCCTCAAAACACTTCTTCAAATGAGGTTGCACTCTAAGTGGGTCCTTTGTCTCTGAAAGAATCTCAAGCAACTCATCATTGGACAGAAAGAAAAATCTGCAAACAATTACAAAAAAAACCATATTACTATAGTGACTGTTTTATTAGAGAGTTTCAGCAAATTTACAAGTATAACCATATAATATTACCTTGCAAAGTAAAGTCGTTTCTTTTCCAGGTAGTCATTCAATCCTTTCTGGATTTCTTCCAAGAGCCGATTGGATTCTTGAAGCTTGTCTAACATGTTTTCTTGTGACACAACCACCAATGCATGATCATCTTTGACCTAACACCACAGGCAGGAGTAGATGCATGTAGTATACTAAGATGAAAAGCTATAGCTTACAGCTTCTGTCATGATCTCTTTCCAGTAATTGTCCACAATGCCAAACTTTCTACCCTCCTCTGGCATCTGAGCCATGATGTCTGGTGAGGAGAAGATTGGCTCCAGGTAGAGCCAAGTGGCTTGACACTATAAAAATATTCTGTAACTTGTAAGTCTTGTATGCATACGTACATGAACACTATGAGCATCTGCTCTGTAAACTAAGTACACATCTTAGAATCATAAGTATCTACCATCTAGACAACCTGGCACAAATTTGGTATGTGGACCACCCAAATTCAACACCATGATTGTGAAAATTTCATTTGTTTTGGTGCAGGGATATGCTTGCATGCACAAAATCATGCAACTTTTCATAATACACTTTGATTGCTTCACCGGCTTCCAAAAATATTTATGGGATACCAGAACAAATACTTTTCATAGTGTGCAATGCACCCACACATACGTACATATTATATAACCTCACCTTCAGCCACTCGTCCATAATGTCTTGGACTAGCACTAGTTTCTCTTCCCAGCCCTTAATCTCCTTCTCAAATGGTTTGATGAAGGGGGATCCCCTCATGGTCTGGGTCTTTACAATGTGATCATCCAGTAACACTTGAATGTCATCCACCGCTGATAGGATGGAAACTCCCTGTGATGGAGAACAAGTGAATTAAATAGTGGGGTGTGTATGTGTGCGTGCGTGTACGCACGTTCGTGCGTGCACGCGGGTGTGCACACATATCATGCCTGTAGTGTGTAGCTGTAATACGTGTGCATGTATGTGTGCATGTGCATTATTTCATACATACTGTGTCTCTGTAAGGAACAAAATTAAAGCAGATATCCTTCCACTCGGTCATCATCTTATCCATAGCCTTCTCCAGTCCATACTCCTTGCTAGCAGCAGCACCAATGTCCTCTAATCTACAGTGGGAGTTAACCTAGACCTTATGTTATGCTTATTACTAACTTCTCAAGGTATTTGGTCAGGCCAAACTCCAACATTTTGTTAAGTGGAGTGCTTTCTTCTGGTTTCAGGTTAAACCCAACAATATCACTCATCTACAGAAAAATATACATTTCCCCATCATCTATGAATACACTCTAATAAAATATACAGTGTTATGCTGAATCTATAAAGTACATATGTGACTGAATTTGACAAAACCCGGCTTTGATGCACAAAGCTTCGTTAGGAAATATGGCGATTTTAAGTAATCATTGTGTAATAACTTCCCAGTGCCTACAGCTGTGCGAACAAAATTTGCACCAAGTATGCATCTATTAACTAGCTATCACTGAGTGGGTGTATACATTTCTGATACCCAAAATTAGTCCTGTTTTGGGCAGCTTTTCTCGAACGGGTAATAATATCACAGGTGGTAGTAATAGGGTGGGAGGGTGGGGGGCGGTGGATGGGCTTAATATAGGGGTATAAAATGAAGCAAGAAGACGATTGGAATCCAGAAGCCAAGTTTGGGCTCTCCATGGCCCTCCATGGCCCTCAAATCACTCCAAATTGATTGAGAAAACTATTGGCGAGCTCTCTGTGAAGTCCCAGCTCACTACACACCATTATCACAAAGCCATGGCCATTCAATGGCACCAATCTCCCACTCGTGGCTTTGACAGGGTCGGAAGAAAGCTGCCACAGAAATCAGACTTGCCAGTCCTGAAGGAAGTACAGTGTGGAATATGATAGTGTATTAGGCCAGCAATCCATTTCTAGTTTGATTTTGTGTGTGTGGAAGCCTTGTTATGTGAAATCCGGTCACATATAATGTACAGTGACATCTGTGTAACATGGACGCTTTAGACCAACCAAAAGTGTCCCAATTATCAAGGTGTCCTGATTCTCTAAAAGTACTACTCTTTTAACTAAATGTTTTGAGGTGGTCTCATTTTCAAGTGTCCACAAGACCAGGTTCCAGTGTAACAATACTACCCAGTATGGTAGTACTGCATAGTAGGGATCATGAAAGTTTGCACTTTCTCATGTGACCAGAAACAAGTATCGGTTAGGCCCAAAAGTGCCTTCATGTGACCTAGCCATGACCTAGCCATGACCTAGCCATGACCTAGCCATGACAGTTTACAACTTTAACATTAGTGCAATTGTCTACTAGGGCTGAAAAATATTTCAATAAATCGCCAATATTACCTAAGCAAGTTTTCACTATACCATTATCGCATGCCTTCACAATATTATTACATACACAATATTTATGCAATAAATATCGCATTTATCATCTATTTTGTGTCTATTCTAGACCTCATAATCTAGACCTCATATTTGATACAGTTTGTGCATATTATTGCTAACTATGTCAATTGGTTAACTTGTTAACCAAATGACATAGTTAACATTGGACTTTTCAAACTATCTGGTTGTGTTTCAGTTTTCACGTGCAATATTGCAATAATCACATGTCACAAATTCATCATCACCCAACCCTATTGTCTACTAACTGACTTACTTGCTGATGCCTTAGACTAGTGTAACTTACTAATGGCTATGGCTACGGGTATAATTTTTTGCTGTTAGACATTGTTTCAGCCTGACAGGTGCCTTTTGGCATCTGCAGTACATATAATGTACGTATCATGTGTCCCACTTAGTTTCACTGACAGTGCAAGGTGCCAATTCAATCATAACTTCATGTGTGTCCTATCACATAAGAATACAACATCATGTCTCAAATAGTTGAAGCAAGCAGACTGGTTTGTTCTCTCTGTGTTGGGCAGTGTAACGGGCAGTGTAACAGGCAGAACATAATCAAAAACTGTGCAAAATGTCTACATTGTTTAGTATAAAGACACGTGTGTTGTACAATTATAGCCTCATATGTCTGGCACCATTCTATCTATCCTTTGATGCAGATGTTAAAAGTTTTACGCACACATGCACGCACACTACATATGTAATAGCCACAGTGACTTACACTTTGCCAGTGCCTGTCCCTTATTCCAGGGTTGCAGAAGACTTGGATGAGTGGCAAGTTCTCCTTGAACTTCTGCAGTCTCATCTTGATGCTTTCCGCTGACCTCTTGGGGTTGGGTAGGTCACCAAATCCTTTGGACAGTTTGTGCATTGTCCTCCACATGTTGTCCTGTTCCTCCTCAACTTTCTCTGCATCCAACTTCAGGAATGGACCTGTGGAATTATGGATTTCTCATTTAGGGTATTGAATGTGTTTATATTGATTAAGAGAATGTACATCTGTGCAAATACTGTACAACAGGAAACTTTGACAGAAGGTGTTAATAAATTTTGACAAATTATTGTGAATTCTCCCAATTCATCAAATTGGAATAAACAACTTTAAATCTGGTGTCAAGTGAAGTGGAATAGCATTTATCTATACACAACTTTATCAACACTTAATTCATTAGAGCTGATGAACAAATTATTGTTTCTTGAATTTTTTCATAGAAACTTCCTATTGTATGTCAGGTAGGGATAAAACAATCATGGACATTTAGTATTCGAGTACTCTCTAGTGTGATGACAAATATGTACACCACGTGAGCTAACAATGGGTCATGCGATCACTTGAGTGCATGTGCATGCATGTGTGTGCACCACATGTACAGTTTTACAAGACCATATCTACTACATGTAATTTAGACATTACCATTCATCCATATATCATGTTTCTCATGAAACTCCAATGCTGTATTCCACAGTCTCTCAAATGGCTCCTTGCTTGATGTGAGCACTTGTACTTGAGGGAATGGGGTTACCTCCCATTCAAACAGTTCCTCCTCATTATTGATTGACTATTAATAGACACAACCACACATATAAACACACACAATTAACTGAAGGTTTCAATAATTGATCTCAAATTCCAAGAGACTAATGGTGTATAATTGAAGAACTAAGCAACTTTAATATACAAATCAACCACTACAAATGTACTCTAATAAAGCATTCAGATTTAGATACTAAAATTTAGTATTACTAGACACTATAAGAGTATCTGTTTACATCATTCTAAGCCAGTAACAGTTACTAGATTCCATATTTTTGAGGCAAACTCAATGGCTCCCATGTGACTATGTAATTGCAAGAAAGATTGAGTGAGTTACTTATATTAGTGTAGTAATAAATCAGGATCCAAGTGATAAAAACTAGTGAAACCAGAGATGTGAATGATAGTATTACACATAGTCCTGTGGAAAAATTCCATGTCAACAATTAAGCCAAAATAGGGATTTTCCCACAGAGTGATGTTGTAATACCATCATTCATCTCTTGTTCCACTGGTTTTTATTACTCCTTGGATCTCTACTTCATTTTAAAATTAGCTTTTTTAGTTATAGCACATAGCTATGATACACACATGTGACAGATTTATTAGAATAAAGAACATTGTATTTCTCAAGTGGGCCTCAGACAACTGGCTTACGCATGTAATTTTTTCAAGGCATGTGGTCTTTCCATGCCTCCTTTTCACCGTGCTAAGAGGCATGGTTAATATGATCAATCACAATAAGTACAGCCAGATCATTAAGAGGTGTAACACAGTAATCATTACTGGTGTTGCTATATAGTAAAAGGGGCATGATCAATCCTAACATGTAGCTATGAGTACAGTGTCTACTAGCTAGTAACACCACTTATAGCAAATACAGAAAGTGTCAATATGGATTACAGAAAATTAATGCTTTAATTGATATGATTTTGTTACATGAAGATGACGACCAACATCATTGAAGATAAAAGGAACAAAAAGCAGACACTTGTCGGAACCCCAAATGGTACATGCCACTGGTGAGTTTGTTATTTGGTGGTCATACTATGTGTTATTTACCCTCTAGCTTTGCAACTGTGGTCAGACAGTCAGGCAGGCAGAATAAAAATTGGGTTTGAGCGTAATGGCCCTGTTCATTTTTCAACTGTAATGTGATATTGCTAAACCACAAAAATTACTGGTCATTGGATAGGGCAGCTAGTTCTTTGTTCTCATGTGTCAACGAAGATAACTTTTATCCAGAAACTGCTTAGTGTGACATCAAATGGATACCCTTTTTCTTACAGGCACATGGTCACAAAAATAGCACTGGATAGCTTCATAGTCTTATGAATGCATGCATACAGTTTGATTGTTCAGTGGCGGATCTAGATGGGTTTCTGTGGTTCTGACAGAAACTCCATTTAAATTTAGCTCAGTAGCAGTCTAATTAGCTTCATTATTGTTTTGTTGACAATTTGTCATTGCAAACTTTGCTATGACAAATTGTCAATACAACAATAAGCAAACAACTATATACCACTGTATTTCAGTAGCATGCATGCAATTGCACTTAACTAACACCATTTACAGCTATTAAACCGTCAGCAACACTTCACTTTTCACCTCCCACTGCATTAAAAACGATAGAGATACTCTAATAGAGTAGTAACTACTCTAATAGAGCAATCACATTATACAGCTTAGTCATAACTTTTGCCCTATAGTTAACTTTACATAGCATTTAAAACATTGAATTTATTGTAATTGTTTACTAAAAGTAGCCTAAAATCTGATCCCAGAGCTTCTAAAGTCTCAAAAATTTCTAAAGAAATGTTTTCAGATGCCTTATTTTTTCAGCTATAACAACTTTCAGAAAAAATGCTAGATCCACCACTGTTGTTAGTCATACCATTGCAACTTCCTTGGCTCCCTCAATCCTTTGAGTGAGGTCATTTATTTGCTCTACCACTTTCCTGATGTCATCAACACCTCGGGGTATCTATGGTAACAGACACAGATTCAAAAATCTGCATAAATACAAGACATATGTATTTGAGAAATTTTTTATAAACATATGAACAGTTATTAACTATATAATCGGACCTCTTTCTCTCTAAATGTATCAATCTCTTCTTGATAAACTTGTAGCAAATCCATAAACTCTTTAGTCCTAGGACACACATACATACATATGACAGTATATATCATCATCATACTAGACAGAAGGTCTACCTGTTCTTCAGTGCTAATTCAGCTTCTTCCCTTTTGCTTGCCAACTTCAACTGGCTGACTTCAAACATCGGCTCTATCTTAGCTGGCCATCCAAACAATTCATTGTTCAGCCTGAGGTCCTCATCTGTATACAAATGAATCAGTTAGTACTACACGTACAGTATTGGTAAGTACATTGGTAAGTACGTTCTACTACAGCATTTGCTTATATTAAGTAGCAGCAATGATTCTCTTGCCTGACAGGTATAAAGTGCAATTACTGGATAAACTAACTCATAATGTGCATTACATACCAGAGAAGTTAGCATAGTCCAGTAAAGTTAGCAGTCTCTTGGCAGCAGCCTTCACCTCATCGTTCATCTGATAAAAGGTCACTGTGCTGACCTCCTTCACATATTCTACTAGTTCCACTAGCTCCTGTGTGTTTGCTGGTGAACCATACACCTTAGTGGATACCTCATCGTATCGATGACATAACCTGTGGGTGTGTAAGTACCACTATAGCATCAACTTGATGGAGTGATGCATAGATGTAAGCACAAGAACTGATGTGCACAGTCATGCCTACCCAGTAAAAGAAAACACTAGGCCAGCCAGCACTGGTCATGGGGTTCCTGTGTACCACTCCACTCAGATACTAGAGTCAAATTCTACCAGGATAGGACTAGTAACACACAGGAGGATTGTGCAATGCCTCACAGAGAGAAGTCACAGTACCTTGAAGTCCAATACCAACATATGACAGCGGGATATTTGCTTCCCAGGTCATCAGATTATTATTATGAAACTGGGTAGTCTGGATCAATGTGAGTACCGTATTTGAGTGGTTAATAGCCATGACTTGTATAATAGCCGCCACTCGGATAGTAGCAGCACCACAGTCTAGAATTATTGTCATAAGAGCCACAGCTTGTATCCAAATATACTGATGCAAGTGTTGATAAGACATGTTTGAAGTAAAAACCACGCAAAGGAGTTGTTTTAAGCCAGAATAATAGTATTGAAGGATGATCAGTGATTCGTGAATTTGTGTAAATGTTGTGGACTACTGCTAGTAGCCAGTACAGGTAGTTACCTTCGCACAGAAGCTGCATTGTTTTTCTTGTTGAAATTAAAGTTATAGTAGTTATGGCTATTAACCAGTCAAAGTATGGTAAAGTTTTCTTATTCAAGGAAACAACAGCAACTGGGTATTACACAAACACACTTACTCTCGGTTCATTTCCCTGTTCTTGTTAACCAAGGAAATAACAATCTTGTCAGCAAGAGCTAGAGGCCTCTTGGCCAGTAGGGCATTAATTTCAGCACAGTTTAACTGTATCATATTGAGGGGTACAGTACTGCGTAGTGTGAGCAACTCTTCATGTTGTGCCTGGAACTTCATAATCCTCTGGATAATGAGAAATATAGAGCTGTTGTTTGTGGTGTTGCATTCATTGCATAATTTCATTACAGTGAAATTTCATTAGCAGCCACCTCTTTAATAAGACCACATTGTCTTGAGTGGACATGTTTCCCAAACATAGGCACATAGCTAAGGTGTACTTCATGGCCTCGATAATATAGCCATCATATTGCTAAGGTCTAATTTTTTTCTATGAGGTTTCAGACTCATATGTATGACTATCTAGCTAAATTAAGTTACATTGGAATTCTGAAATGTGTATCTATACAAAGTCATCAAATTACATGTGTGCACAAACAGAGGTAATGCACATACTACCACACCTTCCCACTTATATCTAGTTCATTGTCTTCTGCCAAGAAACTGTCAACTTGAGCACTGGCTGACCCATCCAGTAATGGATTGTATTTGGAGTAGAGGGCAAGGTACCTGTAGTGTGACAGTGGTATAGTATGTGTGTATACTGTATAAGTATATGTGTATGCAACGTATGTATGTACATCACATGCTACACATACACAAACACACATGCGCGTACATGCCAACAGTGAAATAACACACTTTTTGGGGCCAGGGAAGTTACATCTCAGCAAGTCAAGAGCTTCTTCCCTTGCAGCAGAGACAATGTTATCATCCAGAGGAACAGCTGGGATTACCATCTCATGTCCCTTAAGATCTGGGAACAGTACATGCTCCACCTACACACAATGTATCACATTATGTAATCTTTATCCTATGCTAAGAATGTGTACATGAATATGCTTGTACTCTATTAAACAGGTGTAAAAACACATCAATGTAAGAATTTGGTATGTTCACACTTCACAGTAAAGGATACATTACTATCATGGTAGCTACATACAGTCTCATACCCTTGGTAGCTGGTGGGTGGTCTCTACTATACACACAATTAGTCTATTAATGATTGCCTCCAGCTCACTCATCGGTGGACTAAACTGCAGATCAGTTCCTTTCAACACCACCTCTAACTGGAACACCTAAAAAACAGCATTGAATAAACAATGGCAGGTGAATACAGTGTATCAACTGACTGCTCTATTAGAGTACTTGTGAATATATGTGTAGCAGGATCAACTTTAGGTTTGGTAATGAATAGGATTGGCTACGTTACAACATCTAAAGTAAGGAAAAAAGTCTGGAGGGTTTCCCCCGAAAAACACTACTTGGTACACTGCAAGCACACTTATCAACAATAGGTAGTAGTAACTTACTGGTTGGTACACATATTTCATATCACTGTATTCACCATCATAATCACTCCCTTCCTAATGTAACAAAACTTGTTACACAGTATATTTGAATAGCAATATATCTTACCTCATATAGCTGGAAGAACCTCACAAAGTCACTCAGTGAGTTCTGGACAGCCTCCCTGATCTGTATAGCCATCAAACTGCAGGCACAGTTGAAGAAGTGTTCAACTAGTGATGCACTCTGGAATGAGTTAGTGGGTACCAGGTGGCCCCAAGATGACTTGTGCATACGGAACAGCTCCCCACAATCGTGAACCCAGCTGAGCATAATAATAATAAGAATCATGATCAAGGTTTCACACACAATTGTATGTAGGCATATATATGAGGTGTCAAAAGTGACCACTATGGCACCACTGCTAACCACATTTGGTTAATTCTTGTAATAGCCAATTTTCAATGCAGTTACAGCTCCCACATACTGGTATACAATTATGGTAAGATATGCACTACCCACACACACACTCATGGTACAATGTCTATTTGAAATGTGATATATACACTTTCATTTTCCTTAAGGTGGTATGTCAGTGTTAATATGTATATGACACACATGAAGAAATCATATTATGTGTTTGCCATACGTATGCAACAAATGTGTAAAGCCTGTGTGATCCTTACCTCTTCTCAAGAGCTTCTCTAGCCTCATCACAATGTTTCCTCACCAAGCTCTCAAACTCACTGGGGTCCACTGGCAATTGGGACTCTCTCAGTTTTACAATGTCCACCATACGCACTTGACAATACCTACATGCGTGAATAGTTAAAATAAATAAATGTCAGCATTCATGTTTTCTATTGAAACTAACACTATTACTGCCATCCTTCATTCAATTTACACAACTAAAACATGTACTCGATTCTACGAATCACCACTACTGTAGATGTGATAACACACCCACATTCTAACAACTATATTAATACCCACCAAGGTATATCATCACTTACTTGGTGTCCCAGAGATTCCTCAGCTCTTTCATTACAGCATTAGTGATGAATAGTTGTGTGTTTTGTGCCTCCCAAGCACTAGTAAAGCTATCATGCCATGGAACTGGTGCCCTGATGGTCCTATACAACAACACAACTTACAGTGGTTAACAAGTATTATCACAGTGGCTAACTTTCGAGGAAATGGCTGTGGTACTGAGTTGATTTTCAGCCTTGTTAGTTCTGCTGGATCCTTCAGTACATAATCAACTGCATGAGAGGAAGTGGTGACACATGAAATTATGGCATAACCATTATACTGTATCATCAATTTATGCAGTTGAGTGCAGAGTGTTTAATGATCTGTCATCACTGACCAAATTTTACACTATTGAAATGATTGCACAGATTTCTACTGCAACCACAGAAACTTATAAATGAAGAACTGATCAAGTGTGCACATATACAAAATAAACACAGCAAAAGCTTCCGGTAGCTATGTGAAACATTGTCAAGGTTACTAGAGCCTTTGTAGGCAAACCTTACAGATAAAACCTAAAGTTCCACAATGGTCCCAACACCACTAAGCAAGACGTGGACAATTGGCATTTGTTTCCCCAGTTAATACCAGGTACCAGGAACCCATAATATAGCTAGGTAGACTGAAACAGTACAAGTAGAGTTTCCTGCACTAGGAAACAACAATAGTAACATCACTAAGCATTGAGCCTGGAGTTTGTGATTATTAAGCTGGTGTTCTAGTTACCACTTGGCTGTGATGTCTCAAGAACCTGCACACACACACACACACGCACGCACGTGCACACAATACAGCATACACACAACTTACCAATTGCTTTCCTCATACTAAATTGATAATCTTCACCAACCTCCTCTGACAGGTCAGCTCTTAGAGGTTCATAGTCAGGGTTAGACAATAAGTGAGGCATGATGTGCCTCTTAACATTGGGCATGAAATCACCAGGCATTGGACACAGAGCATCTGCTGATATCTCTTTAGCAATGTAGTGGTAGTAACGCTAGACATATAGAAAGAACATATTTATAAATAAATCTACACTTTTTATTCATGTCAAAAATAAACACATCACATTGGAACATCATCAAAGGACATGTTAATAATAACACTAGTCCATGGTCCCATTTAACATGCAATTAGCTTCTGGCACCTCTTTTTTTAATAAGGATACTTCAGATACTACCAAGGCTCTGTACACAGAATACTATTATTCTCACCTCTAGATCTTCTTTAGTTGGTTCACCTGATGCTTCTTTCTCCCACACATGGTACTCTACCGTTGTGTCAAACTGTTCCATGGGGGACAATGGACGAGAAGGGGAGGGGTCTACACCTGATGGACCACACCTCTGCCTCTTGTGATAACCTGGGGGAAGGGGAGGGGGTGGGGCTGGTGATTTTGGAAGTGGTGCATGCCGAGACATCGGTAGGCTTGTGGCAGCTGTTGTAGTGTAACAGTCAAAGAAAATACATTCTGCAATTCACATAAACTACCATACATGCACAAAAAAAGGTTTTCATAGTACCATAAAGTAAGCATATAAAATACCAAGATAATTATAATTGGTATATGTATTTGAAGAGAAAAAAGTCCCAAAACTGCATTAATGTATTGAGCTTCCTAATACTATAATCGGATAAGCATACACTATTAGAGGATACTCAGTGACTTAGTCCTTTTTCGCAGGTTCTTAATCTTGAGATCATTACTGGTTGGAGTGTAGTTGTTAGCTATGGACTCTGAGGGTGAACGATGATGTCTTTCTTCCTTGTATGGGGCAGCCCTGGTCCATGATCCTGCTTTCAATAGGGGAGGATACTGGCTACTCTTCAGAAACACCTGTCAATATTCAATACTGTATCAACAGCACCTCTACTGTACTCTGAAATTTTAAGGGCTAATACTAGTCTGGTGATGTACAGACATTTTGTTTGATTAGTTTCGCCACACTCACTGTAAAAGGGTTTGGTCAGAAACATATACTTGACATATAAACACTGCCACTACAGTGAAATCAGTGATGAGCAGAGGTGGCTGTTTGCTTTGTAGAAGAATAAAATCCACTGTTGTGAGTGCAGAAACTTGTTCTTATAGTTGGCTCACGAAACTCAAAGCCATAATTCCTATGATACCATCATGACAAAGTCCAAACATTCCAACTACACAATTGTGACAAGACCATCCAGCATAGGACTAGACTATTTAGCATAGGACTAGACTATTTAGCATAGGACTAGACCATTTATAGCAAGCATCACCAAATTCATCAAAAAGTGAGAAGTTCAAAAGGAATACATACTGTAAAGCCTGTCAAAGGCAAACATAAGCTCTTGAATAAATGTTAACAAACATAATTAGTACAGCCATATAGAATATATATACAGAATATAAAACTTTGGACTTGAAAACATGCACAGACTGTGACTTAATTATTCTACATCACTATTCTACATATCTATACCAGTTAGCCACTCGCATTGCATTAAACCACTCCTTAAACATTTGGAAAACTGTGATGGTCTTTAAGGTTATTAACTTTACCAGTACGGTAAATATGCAGGGCCTGTAAAAGGTACCCACAATTGCTGAGACACCACAGACTGATTATTTTTGCAATATGAACAACACACTACACAACTCACGCTAAGACCAATGCTAACTTACTCACCTGATACAACTCGGATGGTTCATGTACTGGGGAGCGCTGAGTGAGTAATGGTAGTTTAGTCGTACTCTAAAGTGACAGTGCGCATCAATAAGAAGCAATACTGACAAGCGTACAGAGAATCAGAAATACACAGCATTTACTATTCCTACCTTATATTCGTCCATTTGTAAGTCTACTTTATACACTCGCACAACTGCGGATGCTTTTGACACGGCAATGGAAAGGTTTCCATAGTAACCGTAGAATTTAAGAAAATTTGTGTTTGTAAACGTAAACTATCCCGTAAATTAGTGTGTTGCGTGCGCATCAGCCTACCACCACCCTTGTCACGAACAAAAAGAGTGGGCTGGAAGGATGTGCAAGACTTCATCGTGTAATCAAGTCCCTTTAATTTGGACGTTTTTGGATGCATTTCATCAGCTGTTGCAGGTAGCTACGTATCTGCCTGCAAGTTGCATCCATGTGCAGACTGAGAATGCCGAGCTAATAGAAAGGTATTAGTGGCGAGCTCTTCAATGCTGACTGTAGTCGTATTTAGTTATAGCTATATGCATTCAATTAAGTTTTATATGGTTTAATGCCAGTGGCGGATCCGGTGGGGCACGGGGGCCGGTACGTGCCTACCCTCCCCCCCCAACCCCTTCATTCCTAAAAAAAAATCGAGATGCTCTAATAGAGCAGTCAATCACTCTAATAAAGCAGCCACGGTGTTCATGAGGCAGTGTAGCTTAACTATGAAGTTATGAGTAAGGATTCAGTTTATATACTTTATAGTATATACATTTGGTAAAGGACAGCCATTATTGCTGTGACCTTTTTTTTGTCTTCAACTTTTTTCAGCAAAGTGCGACCCCCTTTCCAAACTCTGTATCCGCCCCCGAATGCAGTGTATGTTAAACTCTACTCAAAACTTTAGCTATCAGTGCTGTATCATGAGCTACTGGAGTAACTACTCAGTATTAATTCAGTAAATTGAATTCAGTAAATTTAAATTATATTGTCAAGCTGTACATGTATTGAGCAGGCTATATGCTAGCTATTACTCCAAAGGTTCACGTGTCAACAGAATAGAGCTTCTCAGTGGCTTTTACAATCTGGTACGCAATGATAATTGGATAACAGCTACTATACCTCAGCACAAGGCTACTACTCACCATGAGATGTTAGGATGTCAAATAGTGGATGATGCTCAGTCAGTTTATCGTGAATGTGTGGTGAAAGTGTTTCTGGTTCAATGCTGATGATAGACTTTGGTGTTGAAACTGTGGTAGAGACAATTGAAATTGCAGCTAGTACGAGCTAGTAACAATGGCAAATACTTTTCAGTTTATGCTGTGGAATATGCTGGTGCAGACATGCAGCTTTTTTGATGCCATTGATGAAAATTCGAACACAATGGTTTGTTCCAGCTATGTAGGCTATATATCTCATGTATTTGTAGGCTTCAGATATAATAATAGAATGTGTTAACATAGTCCAGCTGGCAGGATAGTTGGAAAAGGCAGGCAGCATGGATATGGTCATGTACAGACATTTTCAAAATACATAATTATTATAATATATATAGTTAGCTTCACCCTCACTGTTTTGTATTCCAGTCTCTACTTCCAGATATTGTGTTGTATAGTGATTATTATCCATTTATTAGCTGTTGCTTGTGCAAAGGTTGGTCTCTATATATACTCTAGTTGAAAATTCCAAAAATAAAATTGTTATGACTGGTGAACCCATGTATACCACATCAAAAGAAAGAAATGGCACTGTGTACCCCAGCTACCAATTATCGTCTGAATGTGAATTATGCTTGTTGTCAGCTTTGTTCAACCCGTTACACAGCATTATGAATGAAGAAGTGCTTGAAAAACACCTCTGCAATCAAAGTAGTCACTATGAAAAATGTGGACGATTTCTGTTACGAAGGAAAGCCATTACACGCTACCACCAAATCGACACCTTCCACTGTCAGCAAAGATGAATGGGACACAAAGGAGGACACTAGTAAGTCTATGAAGAATGCATTGTACATACTGTGGTATGTCAAAAGGCACTTGTCTGGCTGAAGTGAAGTGAAAAAATCATGCCCATAGCCTTAGCTGTTATCGAATTACACTTGTCTGAAGGCATCAATCAGTTACTCAGTCAGTCAGTGGAATATTCCATTTAATGTAGCAACTTCTGAAAAGCATTTGAAGGGTTATTTGGGTTTAGTTTTACCTAACCTCAGCTTCGCAATGGAGAGGCTGGTTTTTGGGTGATTTTTTCATTGGCCACACCCAAACCTTTGTGGTCCCTATTATACAGTACTATCATACTGTATGTATGATTATGCAATACTAATGTGGCAAGCTCCTTGTATCACTGGAGATGCCATAGCTGACTGTGCATGCTACAAATGACCAAGAATACAGCTTACAATTACACAGGTATCTGAAAATGAAATCATCACTTAATTCTTAAGTGATAAAGTTTTATTGTAAAATTCACCATGATATAACTTGATTGGGTGCAGTAGATATTTCTACAGCAATTGATCACCCAGCATTTCTGACAATTAGCACACAGCAATGATTTATGACTTTTACGTAAGATTTTAGTTAGGGATCACAGCCCTTTAAAAATAATGAACAAGAAGGTCGTCTATACCTGCAGATATACTTAATCCCTACTTCAGTCTAACTGATCAAAAAGCAGGGAAACAAGGGAAGTCGCCTATACCTGAAGATATAATAGTGAACATTTATTCCCTATGGGATCTCCCTTGTTTCACTAAAATTCCTATATATACCTTTTCCTTGTGCTTGTACAGTATATAGCTGTGTTTACTACTTGTCTGCTTTTACATCACTTATGATGTTAATATATTAAACTTTTATTGGTAGTGAATTTTGAGCTTACAGAATAGCTACAATTTTGTGTCTTCACAGTGGGTAATAGATAGTCCCTTTCTCATACAGTTTGTTAGTAATATCTTTCATTGCAAAATATCCAGTAGTTAGCAATCTTGGTGATGATCGTGCTCTACTACCAGATTATAGAAGTTTCAAATGATTATGGTCCGATAGCTGGCAACCAGCGAGATGTTTGAGAAATGTGGTGTGCTGATGGGACAGATACCAGACATTCACAGAACCACTGTATGCCACAACACGAGGGATGAGCATATACTAGGTCAGAGATTATTCTTATTACTATGTGAATACACCGGAGGTCACTATATTCCAATGTTGATGGACGATCGGTATGTGGGTTAAACGCATACACATTTCTTGTGATTAACGGTTAACCATGGCTGATAAGCGCACATGGTCAAATGAAAGGCTCAAGACGCGACAAAGCTACACATAGGAAGAAATGCTAGGAAAATGAATGTCTCTTTGAGCACTTACGCTTCCCTTGAGGTCTCCCTTCACTGTGTATAAAGCAAATCAGCCTTATGGATTGCAATATTCTTGTTCATTAAAAGGATTTCACCCAGGAATAGAGTCAAATATTCTTACACACTGGTGAAGGTGTGATTGATATGACAATAAGTACGTATAACTAGATCATTAAGGGGTGTGCTGTGGTGCTCACATCATTGGTGCTGCTAGATGGCACCAAAATAAAGGGGCATGCTTGAAACCTAATGCACAGCTACAAGTACAGTGCCTACTAACATACGACAGGAAGTTTAGACAAAAAGTTTTGACAACAGAAAAAGTTGACAGACTTGATGAATAAGTTAAATTTGTTGACTTTTAATTGGTCAAATGTCCATACATGCCCCTAAAAATATGTGTTTTAGATGGTTCCTTGATTTTCATCGACATTTAGCTGATCAAAGCTGATGAAGTGTGGATTTGTCTTCAACTTTTTCTTCTGTCAAAATTCCTGTTATATGGTAGCTAGCATGTGCATTGAGAAGATGATGACCAGCATGATTGAAGATGAAAGGAAAGGCAGAGGGTGGACACTCATCGGAATCTCAAAAAGTGCATGCCACTGGTGAGTTTGTTGTTGTGGCATAATAATATGGTGGTTGTCATTTAGCCTCTAGATTTGTGACTGTAGTATGGAAGGACTAAAAATCTGGTTTGGGCAGTTTTAAAAAAAAAAAATCAGTACCTGTTCTTTTGTAGATGTTTTAGTGGTTTTAATGCTACATACTGTATACCCAGCTGTAAACTAAGATTCTTCTGTAAAGATGCTTTTTGTCATGTGAGATGCCTATATGATAGTTATTATGGGCAGAATAGTGGTAATGTGTAATTTTTGGAGGTTTGTACCACCATACTGTATGATAGGTATTTCATTTTGCTTTCATGCAGCCAAGAAGTTCAGAACTTTTAGATCTCAACTACATTTAAACATCAGTGACAAGATATTGTTCTATATAATTATAGAGTCATTTGTATACTATTTCTAAAAAGTGTACTAAAATTGCTTGGGAGAGTGTTTTGCTTCATATCAAACTTTAGTGTTGCATGGCATACTATTTTATGTATGTGTGTGGTGTGTGTGTTTTTGTATGTATGTATGTATGTATGTCTGATACGTAATAAGTTAATGTACTTTCATACAATATACACTAATTTTAGTATGTTCTGTTGACTATATGCTATGTGTATATATATATATATAGTATATATATTTTTTATCTCTCTGAGCCAGTTTAATTTAATGATCTTATGTATGCCTATACTAACTAACGCTTGAGCTAGAGTATATTGGCTATATCAACTGTCCATTATAAGCAACTAGTATTTTAAGTTTTAAATTTTGTAAGCTTAATACGTATGTGCTGTTGTCCAAATTATGTGGTAATGTTTAGAATCAGTGGAGAACACCGATGTAGTGAAATATGACTATCCCAGTATTACATTTAGAAATAACAATGCAACCAATAATAGCGAGAAAGTAGTTAACAAACTACCTACACCTCCCTTGGAGTCTTCCAGTGTTTCTATTGTTAAGTCAGGGGACAATTCTGCTACAAGCAAGAGTATGGGCAATCCTCTCTACATACGTACACTCAAGTGTCAAAATCAACTATTGTCAGTGAAAAGACTTGATTAACCACAGCATGTGCATGGATTTTGTACTTACTTTTGATATGTAGTTAGTGTATGTATTATATATGAGTAATAATTATAAATTGAATGCGTATATGTGTGTGACATTACAATTTTATGCAATTACTACGTATGTATACTTTATACTTTTTAATTTTATTTTTGATGGCATTACTATTTTAAACTAAATTTGAGTTTTAACTTTTTTTTTTGAAACCATCAACATTGATGTAGTGATAAAAACAAAACAATTACAACACCTTGGTCACATGCAACTGCATAAGGCCTAAACTAAAGCAGGCATGGCAAGGAAAATACAACAAGGAGTACAATAAAATTATAATTATATATCAGATGAGCTAATTTGATTAGTTTGTACTATAATGAAGGATGGGTGGGTTTATTTATACATAGGTGTATAGCATAATAAAAGGCAGTCAGGAGAGGTTCAAGCTGTTGTGGACCACAGTTTGGTGGCAAACCCATTTGAGTCAACAAAATTTAAGACCAGTAGTGTTAACCAACATGACCACTGTATATATGCTATACTATATGACAAAAAAAATTTGCAAGGGCATGCAGTGTACACTGATACGTACCATGCAGTCAGCTATGCATGATGTATGCACAAACTTAAAATTCCTTATTTTTCCTTTTACTACTGTAAGTATTTATTGCATTAGTATCAAACTTGGCACAGTACACTTTTATACACTGTTTCTGTATCACAAATCTCAAGGCACTCGAGTAAGAGACCCTCATCCTCTTTATCATCAGTGGGCACATATTCTTATGGGAAATAATGTCATGATAACAGAAAGTGATGTCATCTTGTGATGTGTGAATGTGTGTACAGACATGTTTGGCAATAAGAGCATAGCTGCATGCTGTAGTAAAAGATAGGCATCCATTATGCTGTAAGCTACGCTAACTACAGCTTGTCTTGCTGGTGGGTATTTGTGCTACCAGTATGACCATTCAACTGTTAGTAGCCTTGTTAAACATGTTAATGTTGCTACAGACTGCATACATCATGTCTTCTTTCCTCTCAGGTGTCTAAACCTCGTATACTAGCATGCAGGTGCCAAATGGCACCATTAGTATACCTTGCTAGAAACTTCAGTTCATCTAGTGATGACAAATGTCCAGTAGTAAATACTAGCTACAGCCATCTTGTTCAACTCCTAACAGGTAGAGTATGTTTTCTATTTTATATTTACACTGACTACAGACCACGATTTAGTGGAACTGTCAACTGAATAGTTCTGAACTCAGTGGAGGTTAATTATCCTCTGATATTGGTTATCTACTGTTCAAGTTTGTCATATTTTTTTTGTTATGTAACATAATGACTTATAACTCTTTTTAAAGTATGGGTTCCCTCTTGTTACTTGATGTTCATCAAAGAAATAGTCAAGTTGGGAAGATTCCTGATGTTGGACAGTTCTTTCTATAGACCATAATGTCTGTATATATTGTTTACAAAAAACTGCTTAATTGTACTGCTGTTTTGAATAAGACACTAATCCAATAAGTTTGCTATCAGGGCCTGAAGATAGCACTGTACCATGAAGAGATAGTGGTTAAGTCTGGTCATACATGCAGCTGAATGCAGTGGCTATACTTAAAGATCTAATATATGGTTTCCCTCAGTATTACATCATTACTATAATTTGGAGTACCTGTGGGGTGGCAACCTGTGTGCTGGAGGGTACTATGTAGCTATTGCATTACTAAGTGATATTCATGCTATTTGGGTAAATTTAAAGAGAAACAGGTAATATATTTATTCTTCCTTATAGAAGCTAGCTACGTAGTTATTTGCTAATTAATTTTTCTGTGCCCTTGGTTGGTACTGGGAAAATCTTTGACTATCATAAGGAATCTGATAATTTGTGGTAGCCATGAGGCGAATGTTGTGTGATTATATGCACTGATGCAAAGTAGTGTAGCAGTGCCACTCCGCATACACTAAACATGCACAGCAGCACTGATGAAATCGATCAGGCAATACCATTGACCAAGCAATTAAAAATATTAAATTACTGACGAAAACTTTTAAGTTATGCCTCCAAAATATTATTTTGCCAGTTTACTTCTGGCAAGAGGAACTAACGGTAATAATTTCTCTGCTACAAAAGCATATTCCAGAACTTCTTCCCTCACACCATACCAAAATCAATGAAACAACTGTTGTAAATTCACTGTCTCCTGATCAGTTTATATTTGTGATTAGCAAATAATGTGTATGATGATATACTAGTTATATAATGATTGATTTTATGTACTGAATTGTCTCTTTTTTATGATTTAAACTCCAAACAGTTGGCAATAGCTGTTCTTCCCTGCCAGAGGTATAAATACATACGTACATGTTTACAATCCACAATATACAAAAACAATACTGATATAGCTACACTTTATTACAATAGAGAACAACTAGCTACAACAACACAAGCAAAAACATTTATAATAAATCAGACCGGTGTAGATATAGCTGTAACTACAGCACTAGCAACTGCTGTATGTTAGACTGCATACCAATATGGTGTACTTGTGGGGTCTGGAAATCTGAAAGTTTTCAAACTTTAAATCTATCCGCTGGGGATACTAGTGATGATAAACGTCTTATTGATTATTAAGACAATATACAGTATACAAACAGGGGCCTAGACTTAGGGCTACCATACACTGATAGCCAAAGAGTGATCAGTACAGGAGCCCTGACAAGACTTACATTACTTAACTTACAGTAAAAAATTAATTACACAGTAACAAAGTTCAGGTCAAGAGGCCCACTCCAGGGAAACTCTAGAATTGAAAATTCTGTAAGAGCAGGAGATGGCAATATGAGCAGTCTGCTCAAACAGTGACCGTACAGTTATCTTTGACACACAACAAGCAGTAGCCACTTGAGCAAGTGTTTCTGGCATAAAGTGACCCAGACATCCTATCTCAATAGAAATGAGATCAACAACTAACCCAGTACGTTGAAGATCATACGATAAAGACCCATATCTATCTTCCTTCCAAGCTCTTGTCGCCAATAAGTGTTGCTGGGTGTTAGTGGGAATGGTCAGCTCAAACAGGTAGATGGAATCCTTAGACTGAAACCAAGACCAAGTCAGGTCTGCTAAGGGAGGTAGAAAGTTTGGTGGGGATAGTACTAGAAGGGTTGACACTGGCAAGATAACCTGGAAGATCAGCATAAAGTTAAAAAAATTCTGGTAAATATTTTTGAAGCCCATGGACAAAAACCTGCAAGACTGAATCAGTCATGCCTCCAGGTTAGTCTCGCGTGCCAGACGGTTTGTGTGGAGGCGGCAAATAAACGTCTGGCACGAGAGACTACCTCCAGGTATACCTATCCTGAACGAGAGCAACAGAACATCTGGTCAAGATGTAATTCATGGTATAGGTTGGGGAGTTTGACAAAGAGCACACTTTGGATTAGTAATTATATTCCACCTGGACAGGTTCATAGGATTTGGAAGAGTATCACAACCAGCACGTTGCAAGAACGACGGTTGTTTCTCAGGGAGGCCAAACATCAATCTCTTCCACAAAGGACAATTGCAAGCTTCCTCCAGGGTGACAATATCTAAAAATTTATTTTGAATAGTTAATGGCTCAAAGCTTGAATCCCAATGCACAATGTGAGTAGAATGTAAATGGTCACGTGCATGGTTCTTTAAGGTTGCAGGGCTAACGTGCACGTGCACGTGGGCTGTGCAGCAAGTGGACGCAACTTGAGTGGGCGTATTTAATTGTTAACTCAGCCATGTCAGGGAAGAAACTTACTCGTCTTTTTCTCGTGTGGTTTCTGTTTTGTCTGGCTGCTGTAAAGACTGTGTTTTCAGCTGGAAGAAGTGAGCTAGTCATTGTAAACCACTACACATGCATACACGCACCGTGACCTCACTTTTTTTGTGCATCGTCATGGACGTGTCACATGAATGGCAGATGAGTGATCATGAGTCGGCGGCAGGACTGACTAGAACATATTTTTGGCTTTTACGAGGTTGGATTCATTGAGTCTTGTTAGTTAAGGGAACTTGCAGCCTGGAAACAAAAACTGATTCTAGATACTGTATGTTCTACAGTACTTACCAGCCATTACGCTTTAGGGAATGTGATCGTGATGGTTAACTAATGAAACGCCTGGCTGCCGGA
Source organism: Dysidea avara (assembly GCF_963678975.1). Lineage (NCBI taxonomy): Eukaryota > Metazoa > Porifera > Demospongiae > Dictyoceratida > Dysideidae > Dysidea > Dysidea avara. The sequence continues at coordinate 24,787,591 of NC_089274.1, forward strand.
TCATAGCTATAGCCACAAATCATTTCATGCTATTCTAACGAGATTAAGAGACAGCGTAGATTGAATGCAGGAAGGTTCTTGATATTGATAGCGCGACTGTCATGATTGGTGCATGCCTAGCCTGCATCATGTTGACGATTCTGACTCCTGTATTTCAGGCTTTAGCTTGATGCCCACAACTGTTAAATATTTTTTATGCATGTCATCTACCATATTGTGTTTGTCTATGTTGACATTGATCGTTGCGCCCACTTTCAAGGGTTGGAGCTAGCAGATTGTTTGATCTTATAGCAGGAAAGTTTGGCAGGAGGAAACTGGATTTCCCCCCAAAAACAAGTCTGGCAAGTTTGTTAGGAGCTAGTACAGATTTGTATTGGACCAATGATTTGGCAGATTTTAGTTTGGCAAAACACCAACATTTGCCAAACCTTTCGTGTGACTACATGCATGCATACCATATGGCTGTGGCGTGATCGTTGCCAATACCATATTGTGCATCAATCCTTAATTTATGAAGTGCTCAGTCTCCTAGGTTTCACACTTAGAGAGTGAGGTGGTTCTGTCGAGTAGGAGATGCACTATGAAATGCTCATTACTGCAACCCCATATTTACTTTGGATTCTTTTGTGGGCGGGCACAGAACTTAGATGTATAATATACGTATGTACATAGCACCCTGTTCACTTGCTTGCATGTGCATGGTACAAACTGAAATGATGCACTGGCTAGTTTGTAATCTAAGAAGCAGCACATTCTTTACCCCAGTGTAGTGGCATAGTCCTGACATGATTCAATTTCACATAATTTTATGTGTTAATACCATTTATGGCAGTTAGATATTTATTCTCATGACTCACCTACACAAATATACCATAACTATTGACCATTGCATCATAGGATCCACAAATCATACACATGTATACATATACATACATGTATGTATGTGACTGTGATGAGCAGAAGCAGAAGTGATTAGAATTTGTATAAATCATAATTCCACTGATGTGGTATCCCATTACAAATACATATCAGTTTCAGGTGATTGTTATCACATTTTTATGGTCACATGGTTGGACCATATTTGGCAAACACTTATTCATAACTACAAGATGAAGTGGCTATGGAGCCTGTGGTTCATTAAATTTTCCTGATTTGTATTAGCTGGATGGGTATATATAGATCTCACAAAGCTGCATTTTTGCACCAATAGTTACATACATAATTTAGGTGTCGCTTATGGCTTGTGGTGATCTGTAGAAATGGTTCTGTGGTGTGTTTGTCTTGTACTGATATCACTGTATTCCCACTGGAAGTTTATATACAAAAGGACAAACTTTTATGAGCTGCCCACCCACAGCTTATGCACAGCCTTAAACAAATAATTGCATGACAAGAAGAAAAATTCAACTCAATGCATGAATTTAAAGTGCAGGCCACTTGGTCACGCGTTTGCAGATCATAGGAGTTAATCGCCATTTTATGTTTTACATTTAAAGTTTTGTGCATGACATTGTAACATAGAAAAGGAAACCGAACTTGGTGTATCTTATGTGCCATGTGGGTGTAGCTATAGCTACAAGTATTTTTTTATTTCACTAGCTACACCATGTAGAATGCCAACAAGTGCACTGGATCATGACATGTTTCATGATACTTTGGTGACTGATGAGCAGATTACTGCTTCTTCATTTGATCAATTACATCCACCACCACAAGCAAGACTATCAGGAACTGGATGGTGTTCAGCAAACACTTGTAATACACAACAAATTGATGAGTACCTACAAATAAACTTTGGTGCAGAATTAGTAGTAGAGGCAATAGCAGTTACAAGTAATTCTGAAGGATTTTATGTGACTCAGTATATGTTGGAATATGCTGGATCAGATGGCATATATGAATATGTTATTGCTGAAGCCTCCAGTAACGTTGTAAGTTATTATGTTTGTGAGATCAGGAAACTGTTTGATAGACTAAGTGGAAGACTTTTACAACTTGCATGCTTAATCACCCAGCCTTTTACATACGATGGCAACTACAAAATTTTAGCAAGTTTTGCTATTCCTATAGTAACGTGATTGAAAAGTGAATTACATGTTCTCGTAGTCATTGATAATCCACAAAGCCCCACAATATTACATATACCCATATGGCATAAAACTACCTTCCAGTTGTTCTCATTGCATTTAACACAGTTCATGTTTCACAAACAGGACGGACGTATGTACCAACATTAAATTTTGTACTTTTGTATTTCAAAGACAAGAAATGATGTTACAGACAGACTTTCCTGCCAAAAGAGGCAGGTCAAGATACTTTCATTCTCCCATTGTTGGATTTGTTGGGGGGATGGGGGATAGAGTAGCAATATACCTCCATGCAAAAACAGCTTGGAATTGTCTGTAAAAAAGGCATGTCCATGAAAGTAAAAGTAACAGAGCTGATATCTGGAGTGACCATTAATACAATTGACAGCCTTGTTGCATTTCATTCCTTTTAACTCTAATTAGCTAATTTGGCCTCCTTTTCAATAATCAGTGTAGAGAAAAAAGGTGGCCAAATTCCTAGCCAATTAGAGTTTAATTATGAATGGAATGTAGAACATGGGTAAACTATAAAGGTCTAATGTTAAAACTTCACTTATTATAGTTAGCTCACTTCAGTTATTGGCTCTTTCTGTTGCCAGTAACTTTTATTTTCATGGACACGCCTTTTATGTAGCCAAGCTGTTTTTGCATAGAGGATTTCGCTTATTTTGTCAATCAAATGCATTTATATAATTACAATAAAAAGTTACACAGTAGAGCAAAAACATAGATTGTTGCAGAGAAATAAACAGTAACTTACAAAAGCAAGTGAATATTCTTTGGAGTAGTTGACTGCTCTATTAGACTAACTGATCTGCTATACTGGGACTGATCAACACCCCCTTCCTTTCTACCACCTATATACAGTACTGCCCAAGCGTAACGTTGCACTCTCTCGCATGTGCAATTTTGCTCAAGATTTTAAAAATTGCTAATTAAGGAGCGTGGCAACTGTTTCGCTCATGCGACAGCGTGGCAGCTATTTAGCTCACAAGAATCACAAGCGAAACAGTTGCCATGCCCCTTAATTAGCGATTTTTTAAATCTCGAGCAAAATTGTGCATGTGAGCGAGTGAGATGTTGCGCTTGGGCAGTATCGTATGCTCTGAAAAACTTGACAGCATTAACCTGGTACACATGTCAGCTGCTTCCTATATACCACCTCTTGGTGGCATCCAGTATCCAAAAGAAGTTGCATATACGGAGAAGAATTATTTACCCATACAATCGTCATATTCACTCGAATCTTTTCAGTACATTCATATGACGACATCAATTGTATCCAGTTAGTCTGATTCAAATGGTTGTCACTTGAATTGCAGTGAGGATTGCTAAACCGTTGTTACATGTATCACAGTAATGCGTCATGGTTATTTTTTTGAGGCATGCACCTTTTTACTTTCTTGGCTGCACAACTCAATACACCGTAAGTCTTGATATGTGCCTGTTTACAAAATTCTAATAATCAATGAAGTTGTTTTTATGTATACATGTCCACACACACGCATGCACTCACACACGCACGCACACACAATGTGCACGCAAGCAAAAAAACAAAACAGCCTTTGGCTGTTGTATACATGTCTAACCGGTTGACTGGGCCACCTGCGCTCTACTTAAGTGTCTATCAGTCAGTGATCTGGAGTACCCGCAGGAGACTATTTGTACCATGTCAAATCCATGAAACCATTTGTCACAACGTACATCCCTTTTTCAGCAGTTATCACTTTTTCTACACTTTTCCCATAACTTTTGGCTCATTAGTTGCTGTAGCAGAAATTTTACCATCAATATTACCTGCTGTATTTGCACAAATTGCTCTCCATTTTATTCTTGAGGTTGTTCATACCATTTGCTTCAAGATCTTCACATGTCACATCTTTCCATTTAGTAGAGGGGTGTAGTGTGAAAATTATGCACTTTGTGATACGATTATGAAACTTTCCACATAAATTGCACTCCTTATATAGTGCCGTTGCAGATTTGACCTTTGGTGACCTATACAACTATTTTTGCATTGAAAACTCATCATTTTATCTCCCTGAGGCATTATTTTACATGACATAGTTTCAAATCAAAGGTCTTAATTGCTGAAAAAAAACAAGTTGGTTTTTATTTGAAGCCAATAGGTCATTTCATTCCAAAGTTATGATTGTATTAGTCATGAAATTCTATAAAGTTTCTTGCCCATTAGTAATTTACATCCCAAGAGCAGAGAATTTGTGATTAACCATTAAACATGACCATAATTTATACCTTTGGAGTGGAATAAGCTATTCACTTCAAAAAGTCATAGATGAACACCTTTAATTTGAAACCGTGTTTTAACAGTCCCTCAGGGTGATAAAGATAAAAGTGATGAATCTTCAATTCAAAAATGGTTGTAAAGGTCACCAAAGGTCAAATCTGCTATGGTACTATATCAAAAAATAAATTTCATTAGACTATGGTTTGGCTCATTTACAGGTTTACTAAATCACTTAGTCACCTGACATACTCACTTAGTCGCCTGACATGCTCACATAATCACCTACACATGTTCACTTAGTCACCCGCCATCAAGCAATTTTGTACATGATAAATAATTATAACACAAAAGGTACACTGGAGTACTTGATAATACTGTAACACAATTCTTCTCCGTGTTCTGTGAATAATTCTGGACAAATAGTAGACTAAGTGGCATATCTACTGTAGCTCTAGCCGTTACTCGGGTTACCGGTCGAATAATTATTTTTGTGGGCGCTGTAAGGACTGCAGGAAGAAACTGTTCTGCTGTCCTACATTGCTCTTTCACCCCACCCTAATGCTTTGGCTATAAAGGTAAGTACTTTAAACCATAGTTTAAATAAGTTAGACACCGCAACCAACTGGAACTAAGCGATTTAGTAACTCCTTTGTCTTGGTGTCTAACTATTATTTAGGAGTACAATTGTGTGGAAATTTTCATAATTGTATCACAAAGTGCACAAATGCCCATTTTGCTACTGATTGCTTTCTAGGTCCTAATCTAGTTATTGGCTAACACAACCAACCATCTAAATTGGCACTTGAACAACAAGATTCTATGTGGCTTCTGGAACATATCCACAAACACACATACCACACATTCACAGATTCATACTTTTCTTGTCATGGACACATAGCTGGTTTAAAATTACCAACGGCATATGTTAGCTTAGTTTATGTCTCCCTTAAATGTAATTTATTCTACATAATATACACTGTATATTTTATAGCTTTTTGATGGTGTGGATGCTTGTGGACAAACAAATCTTGAGATGAAGCACTTCAAATATCCGGTCATTGCACACTATATTCGTATAGTCCCACTGGAGTGGGTAGGTCAGTCTGCTTGTTTAAAACTAGAACTTTATGGATGTCAAGTCAAAGGTCAGTGTGCTATCATTGCTGTTTTGTGGTGCATATAATTTTGATACTATAGTGATACTGTTACTTTAATTTAATGAATATCATTTTTCAATAAATGGTATAAAAATTAAAGTAGCTACTGACCGTACTGTACTTGAATTTTAAAAAGTTATTTTTATATGTAGATATTGTAGTAGAAATATTAATTATGCATAAATAAATTGTGGGTAAGGCTCCATAGTGCTGATCTACTCAGCCAAAAACTGCATTTCTAATACCTATGGTTGTTATTTGTGTCACATGATGAATCATTAAGTTGCTAGTACTTTTTTGTACAAATATAATGAAAGATCCTATGCATTAAAATGTCAATAAAAGTTTTTATATTCTTCATCATGGAATATAATGTGGCATCTAATTCAGTCATTTATTGGTCATATGATTTAGTTAAGTTTGCTTTTTTGACCTTTCATTGTACTTGTGGCTAATTAATAAAGCAAATTAATAAGCAGCTTACAATTTATTATTGTGACACAAATTATAGCCGAAGATTGTCAAAAAACAGGATATAATATGACATAATAAAAAACTTTTATTAACATTTTAATGCATAGGATCTTTCATTATATCTGTGTAGCAGCTTATGATTCATCATTGTGATACAAATATCAACCAAAGGCAGTTTTTGGTTGAGTGGATCAGCACTATGGAGCCCCACCCATATTTTATATTTCTACTAGATTTCCTTACAATATCTACATATAAAATAAGTCTTTAAAATTCAAGTATAGTATAGGGTCAGTACACAACACTATAGTAAAAGCTACTTAAAAATGATTAGCATGCACCATTCATAATAGTGCAATTTACACGTGATGACCTTTCATTTCCCTTTAATTATAGAGTGTACAGATATACAGGCTGTCAGTGATAACAGAACATTACTACCGACTGCTAACGTTTCTCTATCATCAGCCCTGATCAGTTATCGGGACATTTCAACCAATTGGTGTGGAAGCCCTTCTGATCAATCACCACGTTTTTATCTGTCCTTTACTCAACCAGTTCATTTACTATATGTAACAGCAAATGGAGATGGTGTTGATTATATCAGAAGCTTCTTTTTTGTATATGAAAATCAAACTGGTGACATGATTAGATATTCAAATGTGGATGGTTTACAAGTAAGCATGTTTAACAACTAACACATAACATTGTATAAAATTCCTATAATAGTCTTTCACTCTACCTAATGCAAATGATGTTGAGACCTATCTGCTATGGAGACCAATTACCACAAGGAGGCTGGGGTTTATTGCAAATCAAGTTTCAACAACATATCCATGCATTGAAATTCACTTCTATGGATGTACACATAATGATTTAGGTATGTTATTGTATTCTAGTTTGATATGCTGTTAACTTGAACTACTTATTATCAGTGTTGCATCCTGTGATTACTGGCATATCTACTTCTGAAACAACAGTTAACCCTGCTCCTACTGTGGCTACTGTGTATTCCAGTTCTAGTCTATTTTCACAATTAGCCACAGTGACTACTACTGTTACAATAACAACATCCCCTGAGCCATCTTGTAATTGTAGTGATCAACAACAGTCCAGTAGCTCCTCCTCGTCCAATGACTCTGATGATGTAGTAACCATCTGTGTACCTGTTGTAATTGTGGTTGGGATTATTATAGTGATTGTGCTGGTCATTGTTGGGGGAGTGGTGTGGTGGAAGACTAGAAGTGATAGTACTCAGAACTTTGATGCAATTGTTTATAAACCTAGCACAACTGCAGTAGTGAACAACGATCTTTATGGGTTAGTGTCAGAGGCGTAGCTACAATGTAGGCAGGTGAGGCAGTTGCCTCACCAAATATTGGTGACTGAAGTCACTGAACTGAGAGCTACATTGGACCTTTCAGATGCATAGAAAACTTGCATTAACAAAGTTTATATGCTCAATTTGTAGGTGTCCATCGAGGGGCAGCTCTAGGGGGTTAGCTACTGAGGTTTTCTATTTTTTTCAGAAATGGTCAAGCAAGATCGATATACTCTAATAGAGCACTCACCGTAATACAACAGTGAAGCAAATTTTTAATATAATGTTTTTGATAAAATTAATTAAATTGCTCTCACAATCAATCTCAGATGGTCTAACTTGCCAGGGGAGCATAACCCAGACCCCCTGGATTGACATGTTACCAGTGCTTATATATCAAGACTCACGGTAGTGAGTCGCGAAGCCAAGAAGCACAAAGCATGCGCCCACAAAAATAAAAACACGCGACCACTACTGTGAGTCATTTACATGAGGGATCGATTACGCAATCTTTTAAAATCCGCATGGCGAAATCTCAGCCTTACTAAACGATTCCGCCTCGAAACCAGGGGCATGTAACCTTTGTATAATGAGTAACTACCACACGAAAAGTCAGGCGAATTGTTGGAGTAGTTTGTTCCATCGCCCACCCATTTACAATGCATTAATTAAATTATTTATTCAAATGTGCATTGTTCTTTTTTTCATTTTCTTCGTCATCGCATCCCATTGGAACGATTTTCTTTCAACCATGAAGTCGTATTGTAAAAAGGCTGCGGCTATCAGGGACTTTTTACACAATGTATCTGTACATTTAATTTCGCTAAAAGTTGTTCGTTAGTTTATGAGATCTCTTTTGTGCTCTTTGAAGATTCAAACTTGCCTCCATGACGTCGAGGTGTGAGGCGTCTGCCTCAATTCCCAAACAGTGTGGAAGTGGGCTAAGTCATTAGCCATAGCGAGCTGGCTGATTTGATAGACATTGTGCTGTCAACTCTTGGTTTAATTGTGAGTCCAGTCACTGATTTGTTTTAAATTCACCACGGTATACCTCCACTGACTCGTTATGGCGTGACTCCGGCCCATGCAGGGTCTTACATAGCTATAGCCAGCTGTTTCATACCCGCTGTTTCATACCTGCTGTAGTGATATAGTTGAAGTAACATTACCCGTGCACGTCTTTAATCCCGCCCCAGCCCTTCAGTGCCTGTGAAACTTCAGTGTTCACTTAAAAAGCCAGCATCAGCGCATCACCTTTCAGCACTTAACCCACAATTATAGAAACTCTTTAACGATAGCATGAATATACTGTAATAGTAAACATTTACATTATGATGATCCCATAAAATTTTAAAAATAGCTACAATAGCACAAGAAGCCAGATACACTAGTGTTTGGCTATGAAGTACCACCAAGAGTTCATAATATAGTAGTGGGGTCTTGCATGGTAGCTACCACATATTAATTTTTCTTCACCATTTGCGTGATTTGTCCATTGACCATAAGCTCACCTGCCAACAGTCACAACATCAGTATCCACCCTGCATATACAGAAAGGGATACAGTATGGTAAGGCACAGCTAACTAAAAACATGTAATCATATAGTCAGACTAACATGTCAACAAATACTTAATTCCACTATTATGATTATTGTTATAGTGAGCATCCCACATAGCCATTCTCAAGATGTATTCAGCATACTGCAGCAGTTGATGTTCTCACCTACATTGTTGACATAACAATTTTGTTGCTAGGAGACATATAAATTAGGAGGGACTAATGGTTTTAGCATAATGGTAAACAAGTTACACAACAGCAAAGGAAATTTTAATAAACTAGCAGTGACTGGATAGTTGATAGATAAAAGTAAAAGACAATTTGTAATTTTTCCAGTCCTGATTGTTTGAGAATAAGCACATTAGCTGCTATAAGCATGAAAAAAGCAAGACAGATTAAATTTAACACAAGGTTTATGATGCATGCAAACTCATTATGCACCTACCAATGTGTCACCCCACCACCTCCCTTGGATGTAAAGCCTGTAAGTGGGGCTTTACAAGGCAAATTGACATAAAACTGCTGCTTCACTATGGGGCATTTGACAATCATTCATTAAGCACCCAAGTATTTTTCTACGCTATGTCAAATCCCCCAAGGTTGCAACTAGAGCCAATGGTGCATGGGGATTTGACACAATAGGTTTGTCCTACCATGGGGTTGTGTCCACTATAGCCCTATATATATGCCCGAAGGGGAGGGGTGGGTTAGTAGGGCAATACATTGATATGTCCATTATATATAATATGGTGCATCAACTGGGGTAAGTAGATTAAGCCTGTACCTTGCGGGCCTAAGCATGTTCCTCTCCTGTTTTGAAAAATAATCTTTTATTGCCTGCCCCTAACTGGAGTTTGCCTGACACCTTCAACAACACAAAAAGCTATCTAAAATGGTTAATTTAGCTTTGACCATTGGCAAACTACAACACTCAACAATTATATCAGAGTATACATAACTTTATATATCTGCCCAGTTACTGTATAGTATAGGGTCCATGGTTGTCTCAGATCTGCTTATATTATTATCACATCCATCAATCGATGCATAGTAATTCAGGTACGGCCTACTGTATGCACGCATTGAGCTGAGCCCGGAAACCCTTATCGTGCTACCAGCCTTCCCCATCTCAGACGTTTCTCTCCCCTGTGGACGATAGAATGAGAAACAGAAAAATCGAGGCCATAAAAATTTCAAACACAAACTCCTCCTGGGTTTTTTCTCAAACTCGCTAAACCAACTACCCGTCCGAATCATTGTGTCATAAGGTGGTTTTTGTGTCTATCATTACGTGCTAACCTTGGTTGCGAGATACTTATCACCGTCAATGGCCATTATAAGTTTACGATACGCGTATACGGTGTTCTGGTATACACGTGTTGCCAATAGAAATCAGATGATGTCATGGTTTAACTATCTAAAAGCTTACAATGAAATAAGATCTATCACTTTTTATGATTTAATCAATCACATCAGAGAATTTGATCATGTGATCTGTTGTGTACGCTATCATCTGGCAAACACAGCTACCAGTATAAAAGGAGTACTTCGTAGTGGGTGTGGCAAGTCTACTAACAATGATCATTCCTATCAGGCTACTCATCGGAAATACACACTCTGCACCCTGCTGCGCTGTCCACTACAACTACACCGCTGTGCGCTAGACGAAGTATAGCAACTGCGACATGAAGACAAGCAGGTCAGGGACTATAGACAGGCATAAAATGGAGGATTACCAGTAACACCACTGCAAGGGAGAAGGAAACAGTCAAAAAAGAAGAGTTTCGTAGTGGGTGTGGCAAATTAACGAGCAATGATCACTCCACCTAACAGCTACACAAGGAAGATTACCTAAAAGACACACTGCAGGATGACACCATTGTGAGCAAGGAAGAACGGAAGATTATGTTCAACTACTCTAATAGAACATACATCTTCCTTATCAAGTGATGAATCGTGGACAATATCATGAAGTTGCTATTGCAGTCTTCAATGTGTAGGAAGACTTTTATTTACTCCTTGGTTAACTCTACAGGGACAGCTGAAACTTCCAGAAGTTCTACCCTAATAAAACATACATCGCAATATCTACCCTAATAGTAAACACATGACCTCTAATTGAGCAACCACTCTTCGTATAAGGCTGGGCTATGCTGATACCTTAATTCTGAAAGCAACTCTTCTCTTTCCAAATACACATGCTGGTGTTGACCTTCCTGCTCGGTACAGCAAAATACCCATACTCGATACTGTACTGCATACACACTTTGTCATGCAATAAATAGCAACACAACAAGAAGCAACGGAACTCCAATTTAATAGACAACACAATCTAACTAAACATAAACCACTGTATGTGGCAAACGCAAGTTGGAATTAGAATATAGCTCATTGTGGTGATGCACCAACTATTGGTAAACTCATCCTCATACCACAATCAGACACTTTTAGTAAGAGAGCTAAGCCTTTTAAAAAGGCCTTTTTGTGTACTTTTGGATAAAAGCATGCAACTTGGCACATAGTTAGTTTTCATCATAAAGGTCAATTTTCAGTAGGGAGCCACCTCAGATTTGACCTTTTGTGACCTCTACAGGTCAATTAAGTACGCGAAAATACATTATCTTACAATAACACCAGTTCCACAAATAATAAACCTTAATAGTCCGGTAGATATAACTGAAAAAAAGGTGAACCCAGAAAAAATTTGAAGAAAGCTGATTTTGGTATCATTAGAAAGCAAATTTTTCATAGAATAACATATCCAAAATCCTCTAAAATCCACCTTGGGAAAAAATTTTATGGCCAATTTAGTATTGAGGCAGAATTATGTGACTGGATTCAGGAAAGTGGATCTTCCACACATATCCAATTTACCAACTCTGACAACTCATAACTTCAGATTGGAAAATGGTATTGACTTGATATTTGATCAGTAGTGAGCACCAGCATCACTTATTAGGTGGAGAAAATTTCAGGTTGATATTCAACTTGAACACTAATTAAGTTGTGGTTTCTCAATTGGATGCATTTGCAAACCCATTTTTGCAAATCTGGTCATTTGTGACCAACAAAAATGTGTTATCCTTAAATTATTTTTTCATAAGAAACAGTTTCCTTAGCACTTCTGCAACTCTCTCTCCTCCACATTTTGCAACACACTAATAATCCATGTTTGCAACAAGAGCATAATATTGCTACCACATGGATTTGCAGTGGAAAGCTGGAATTTATATTGTACAAAATTAATATATAATATGATCTATGGGACTGGTCCCATGTCTATCATCATCGGTTGCAGCCTTAATCCTTCTAGTTTCCAGCCCCATATTAAGTTCCCTCCAATGAATATAACTTCTTGCATCAGCTAAAACCATTGAACCTGAAAACTCCATCCAACTGCAAGGGTTAGCACACTTTCACAGCTCGCATGTGTAATAACTTTCTGATGCCACCATTTCCATGTACTTTGTTTTGTATACCTGAGACTAAATCAGACTGATTCCCATCAAACTCCAACTTTTTCAACATGTGCAATTGTTGCATTATACAATCCATCATTAACTTTTCAATCGTTTGCACATCATTTGATTGCTGATTAGGCCGACTTTACCTATTCAAATGTTGCGGACATTGTATCACAGCCACCCCAGGCATGTGAAAAGAGGACCTACATATGTGCCCAATAACGTCATCATTTTTCCAAATCTTCAAATGTTTTACAACCTCTGAATGAAAAGAGATATGTACTTGTCATGTTCTGCTTCCAGCGTGAACCAGTAGCACAAGAACTTCATTGTTGTCATCACACAACATTCACTCTACTTCTTTCAATTGCAAAATTGAAGTGCGCATTGGACCATCAGTATGTCAGAATCTCCATGTGTGCAATCAGTGTGTAGGGCTGGCAGCATCCCCAGGTATGTTATGGTACGTATGTGCAGGTGCAGATATTCAGTCAAGTGAATCTATGGAAACATACAAAAGCCAGGAAGTTTTCTTGCAAATGAAAAGAGCAAACATCAATTGATTGTCCAATATCTGAGAGATGATGGCCAGGTTGGACATCAGAGTAATTTGGATACTGACACACTGATCGTTCAATGTGCACTTCAATATGCAATTGAAGGAAGTAAAGTGTGTTGTAGCTGATGACACTGATGTTCTTGTCCTCCTGCATGGTGCACCAGAGCATAGCAAGTATATATTTCTTTCAGAGGTTGGGAAACATTTGAGTATTGGAAAATTGATGACATTATTGGGCACATAGGTCCTATTGTAACGTCATAATTACATCTTCTCTTTTCGCATGCTTGCATGGAGTGGCTGTGATACAACATCTGTGACATTTGAAAGGGGTAAAGTTGGCCTAATCAAAAAGAAAATGATGTGCAAATGATTGCAAGAACAACGCACTTTCACAACTTGTATGTACATCTACAAGTTATTCATTAGAAGGAACTTAATGACTAACTTGATCCATTACCATAATGGAGCTGGAAACTAGAAGGATCGAGGCTGTATGCAACTGATGATAATAGACATGGGACTAGCACCAGAAGTCTTAACTTAAATTTGTACAATATAAATGCAAGCTTTCTACTGCAAGTCCATGTGGTAGCAATATTATGCTCTCAGTGTAATCATGGATTAAAGTATGTTGCAGCATGTGGCAATTGCAAGGGAGAGAGTTGCAGAAGTGCTGAAGAAACTGTTTACAATAATCGTGACAAATATTTGTTCAGAACTTACATGATAGGCACCTTTTTTATTTCTATAACCAGTCTTATTCTTATTTTATACAGCTAATATTGATTGCAATGAATTTCTTATGAGAAAATATTTTAAGGATAATATGCATTTTTGTTAGCCAGAAATGACCAGATTTACAAAAATAGGTCTACCAAGTGCATTTAATAAAGAAACCACAACTTAGTGTACAAGGTGAATATCAACCTGAAATTTTCTCCACCTAATAAGTGATGCTGGTGCTCACTACTGATCAAATATCAAGTCAATACCATTTTCTAATCTGAAGCTATGAGTTGTCAAAGTTGGTAAATTGGATATGTGTGGAAGATCCACTTTCCTGAATCCAGTCACATATTCCTCAATACTAAATTGGCCATAAAATGTTTTCCCCAGGGTGGATTTTAGAGGATTTTGGATATGTTATTCTATGAAAAATTTGCTTTCTAATGATACCAAAATCAGCTTTCTTCGAATTTTTTCCGGGTCCAACCTTAAGTCTACCGGACTATAAGTGTTAATTGGGTATCAAATGATGGCTGACACTTCAGGGAGTGTAATGAGACCAAAATTACACCTGTAGCATGTATTTCATATTAACATATGTATATTAAAGTTTTATATACAATCAAATAATAGCATGCATTATAATCACATTATCATTTGTTTTATTGGCATTCTCCCTGACAGAAGCATAGAGCAGTGCACTTTAGAGCAGCTCTCATGCACTTACATTGCCTAGTGCACCCTTTCTTACATCCACAATGAATCAGTTCATGGCACACTCGAGATGTTTCGGGTAAAATAGTCCATAGTGGCTCCCAAACAGTGTCACTTCTTTTCCATCCCCAATTTGCAGGATCAGGAAGGTCTTGCACAGGAATTAGTGCTCTCTTCCAGCAAATAGACTGATAAGTGGCTCGTTTGATGTGCTGCCTCAGTGCTTCTTGAGTAGGAGGGAGATTATCAAGACTCCTTGACTTCAGTGTAAACAAATGCTTCCTACTATCATTAACACTCATGATGTCACTTGTACGATCATAGAGCAGTACCACAAACCGTTCCAGAGTTTTCATAGTTAATTCACTAATTTCTGTTTGCATCATTTGCAGCTCCTCAAATGCTCTTGTAACATCAGGGTAAACATTCCACGTATTCCATGCAGTCTTTTTACCTCTGCCACAGAATGAAGAGACGGTATCACATCCTGTAAATGCATGGAACATAGGAAGAGTAGAACAAATTCTTGGTTCCATGTTAGTCACAACTTCATGAATAGGTATGTATTGGAATTTTGTTCCTGTGCCAAAAGCCAGTCACAGTTCATCAGGATTAATCACATTGAAAGTGGAAATAGCTAACACTACTACATCAGTGTCTACTGACCTTATACACAACTTTCTGCATCCTTTCCTTACAGCATCAACAGCATGGAGAAATAGACGAGTATCTGCTTCCTCATGGGAACAAGGGACTAGGTTACTTAGATCAGCATCAGCTGAGGAACACAATACATTGTTGCCATCAGTTGCATATACACTTTTGCCATCAGCAGTTGGAACTTTTACAGCCTGTTGAGACAGAAACTTAAAAAGCTCGGTTTTGTTATCATCTAGAAGTAAAAAATCCTTCCACTTTGAAGGTAGGGTCGTGGAAGCAGCAACTCTTCTTCGAACACCTTTTCCTCTTTTTTCCCTAGTTGTTGCTTTCCAACTGTCTGAGATGTACACATCCCAAACTACATCAACTCTATCAGCCTCCTGCAACTGGGACAACACATAAGAAGTAAAACCATGTCTGAATATTCTTGAAAAGATTTTGCTCCTCCAGGGTTAAGCATTTGAACGACAGCAGCACCATCTAGGAGTATGGCATCAACATTAGGTGCCTGTAATAACTGTTTCTCTTTCAATTCAAGGCAACAGAGGAGGTCTGACTTAGTAACTTGTCTTAGTTTACCACCGACTGATAATGATGGTGGAGTGGCCTGGTTTTCATGAGCAAAAAATGTGTCCAGATCACCATCTCTAGTTTGACAAGATATGTACAGTCTAGAAAACAGATTACAATCATTCTTTAATGACATTAGTTGAATCTTCTGCCTCGTAGGATGACATTTGACTGAATGATTACTGTAAAGCGCTAGCTTGTTTTTGCTGATTGGTTCAGTAATGGCTTTTTCACATTTCACAAGTCGCTCTTCTACAAACTTTGCATACAGATTAGCACCTAGTGCTTCAATTCCTAACACTGTTTCTCCGACAGAGCTGTCAACGATATTTTGTGTATCAAGAACCAGTAAATCTTGGCCCTTTTCAAGAAATGGGTTTCCATGTTCTTCAAAAACCACAACTAGTGACTGCACTTCTTTCTGAAAAGCAAGCTGAGCACTTGGATGCTGTTGATGGTGCAGATGCTTTGCATCTGCATGTGTCACTATTGCATACTCCTCATACTCTGTCACGATTCGAGCAACTTCAGGTCCAGCCACCATCCAGTGCCTTAATGCACAGGGATCAGTTGTCAATCCAGTTGCTCCTCCAGACTCTTTAACTGTTGCATTATTCTGCTCATGACATTGGTCAATAGCCATTGCTGAAAACTTGGAAATGGTTTTGTGGACGACAAACTTTCCTGCATGGAATTCTTCTAGAACTTCAGGGTGTTTATTAGTGAGTAACATCATGTCTCGGATGTGTATAGGTAGCCACCTTGAATAGTGAACATGGTCAAGTGCAAACATCCAGGGGGTAATCTTTGACAGGGATTCAATATAATGCTGAAAGTTTCCTTCACGAATGGACCTAATGTACAACAGTAGCAGAATCTTCAACGACAATGATTTAAACCAGTAGTTAAACATTAAGCTTTGCTGTGCTTGTGCCAAACACCATTGCTCTAATGTCACTTGAGAACCTGACTCAGAAGTATACTCATCATATGCCTCCTTCAGCAGTGCATAGAGACTTGCAGCTGTTACTTGGTGAGCATGTCTAGTTCTTGCAACATGGCATACTTTGATGAAGGAGTCAGCTGTACCAGTGCCTGCAATACCTGCTTGTACTAGTGCACTAGTCCATCCACTTCCATCCAGCCAGTCTCCTAGTACCTAAGTTTACAATAGGTGTAGTTATTTTCCAGTGTGGAAGATATAGCATGATGTGTGCATAATACATTTGAATTATGTACATCATACATATGTATGGTTTTGTATGTATGCATGACGCATGTATATGTATGATGTACATGTATGTACCCATATATGTTTACCTTTAAAATTGCCATCTCTATGTGCAAACTACCTAGCATCAGCACAGAGCGATCTTCTCCAAAATCATTTGGCCAAGCCCACTGAATCTGCTTGGCAAGTGCATACAATGGCTGGTCAGCAGAAAGAATAGGAGTTGACCAGGGTTGAGATACGGCACAGTAGTTTTGACCATTTCCATTGAATGTTTAATCATTGCTACAGAATGAGCACTGTCTAAGAACAAGGGTAACAGTACATTGATTGCAGCTGGTGGAATCACTGCAGTTTGCATGTTGGAATGATAGGCAGACCAGGTTATCCAATCAGATTTCTGTAATGGGCTCTTATTGAGATTTTCCTTCACTACTTCAAGCCATTTCCATTCTGCCTTTGTTCCCTCATCAGTAGCATTGAAATTGGTAGGTTGTACAGCGCCATTGACAAGAGGAACGTTAAATTCTTTGGTTTTAAAAGCAGCTGGAAGTACACTAGTATATTTCTGAGGAAGCGGAGTAATTCTTTTTCCATGAGAAACGGTTTGATTAATGATTAGCACACTTCGATCATGACCTCCGAATGTGTGGGAAGGATGTTGCATGAGTGAAATGCCTGTGCCATGAAATGAGTCTTTTGCTGTTGTAGCACTAGGGTTGTAATCAAGGTTGTCAACTGCTGCTACTGTGAAAAGTCCATTACGCATCTTTGGAGGACACACAACACCATCTAACTCAAATCGCTCACACACTCCATTGCCTAAATCAGATGTCAACTGCAGAAGGTGGTCATATGAAATACAGATACCCAGATTGAAAAATGCATCAATAAGAGATCTTTTTCTAGTAGCAACATGGAGCTTAAATGCCACATACTAAGCTAGTGGCGTTTCACGATCACGATTATGTTGTTCACGACTGTGATTAACAGAATCTGCGCCTCGACAATATTTCACACTGTTGAACATAAGGATTTAAGATATGGAAAGAGCAGCCCTCGAGGTGGACATGCCAGTGTCAGACTGATGCTTGATGCTAGGGCCATCTAGAATCATTCTAATAAGGGCCATTAGTGATGGTGCTACAGCTTCTTGTTCAGTTGAGTACTTGAAAGATCCATCAAACAAATTTTTCTTTTCAAACATGTCTTTGCGCACTATTTGCGCTGCACGTACTAAGTGCATTGCATCATCATCAAAATCACAAGCTTTTGTAAGAGCTACAATAAAATCTTCATTAAAACTGAGAATGACACTATTGCCTTGTAGATGTGCCTGAAGATCTGGAAGTGCTGACAGCAACCTGTCTTTGAGCCTTGAAGAATGTATTCGACCTTCAACAACAGCACCAAGCTGTTCAAGTCGATTCTTGTACATCTGTATAAGATCTGTCAATTTGAAAACTGGTGCAATATCTTCCTTCCGAAGGTCTTCCATAAATGCAACTAATTCTGCTAAAGCAATTCCATGTAAATGAGCCCCACAATCTTTTTCTTGACCTGCTCTGTCCAGTGCCCTAGCTCTGTTGTATAGATCCACAAGACATTTCCGATGATACTTGGCTTCTAGAGCAATCATGTCCCCAGGTTCAAGCTTGGCTAGAAGGGTAGTGTCTTTCAAAGTTATGGCACATTTGCGTACTTTTGCATCAATGTTGTATGTTGAAGCATTGTGTAGACCTTCAGATCCTCCTGGATTATCACAAAGAAAACACTTGTCATCTTTAAGGTCAATAGATCTGTGACTTGAACGTGTGTGTACAGATGGAGGCGTACTAACTTTCTCATTATTTTGTTGTTTCTTTAGTCGTTCTAACTTTGTCTGGTTAAATTTCAGACGACAGGACTTATGCCATCCAGCACGGTTCCTTGCCAATGTGGCTTCAATACCACCACCATCATCCAGCTGTTTGATATCAACATTGATTGGCATGTGACCAAGCTCATTAAAAATAATTAGCTGTTCCGCTAAAGACCTATAGCCACTACCAGTAATCATCTTCTTATTTTTAACTGCATATGGACACTGCAGTCCTGTCCCATTCTCTTGGCACAGTATACAAAACTCCCAATTAAAGCCCCCCGTATCAATTCTTTTTGGTGTGGGAGTCTCAATATCCACTAACGCATGGCGCTTTGCCATTACAGAGCGTTATTAATACTTTTTAGAGGCCATATCCTGTATTAAGAGTGTATGTTGCAATATTGTTAACTTACATACAATACATGCCTTACCTGACTTAGTAGAGCACAACTTTACAGAATCCACTCTTAAATTTTTTGAAGACTATGGTGTTGGAATGTTTAGAATGACAGGCATGAAAAAATCAGGCAGGCATGAAAAATCAAGTCAAGAGAAGGTTGTGCTATTGAAATACCTTCACACAGGTCATGTTTAAAACTAAAAAATAGGCAGTAAAAAACATATCTATGATTTGGTACGTGCTACAGGTGTAATTTTGGTTTCATTACACTCCCTGAAGTCTCAGCTTTCATTTGATACCCAACACTTAAGGTTTATTATTTGTGGAACTGGTGTTAATGCAAGATAATGTATTTTCGTGGGCTTAATTGACCTGTAGAGGTCACAATAGGTCAAATCTGAGGTGGCTCCCTACTGAAAATTGACTTTTATGATGAATACAAACTATGTGCCAAGTTTCATGCTTTTATCCAAAAGTGCACAAAAAAAGGTCTTAGCTGCCTTACTAAGTAGCAAAATAATGTCAATGTCATTTGCTCCTGTCCATGCACGCTGCAGGCTGTATGTCATTGTTGTGTAACTAGCAGTCCTCTTCAACCTGTGTCATGGATGCCACTTTTCAGCCCCCCACCATAGATCTCTCTAACTTAGCACCCTGCCCCTGATGCTTCTGATTTTTATTTCTGCTAACTAATAAAAGTAATTGAGTTAGAGTCTAAGTAGCTAACTGTATTACTATTTAGCTACATTACATAAAAGTATAGAGTAGTTGTTAACAAGGCTTGGCTCAAGTTGAGGTGGGACAGGTGTCAATAACTGCTGTGATATGCAGCAGCCTGCTTCTATCCCATTAGAATTTCAGACTAACTGCAGTCAGGTGCTTCTACTGCTGCCTGTTTTTGACACCTTGCTTGTTATTAGTACCATCCTTTGATCATTCATTTAACAACATATTATATAGGGTTAGTATGTTGGCATATAAATAAAAATGTAAACAAATCAGCACAAAACGAATATAGAACATCTTGACAAAACATCATAGCCATGCATAGTGCGTTTTGAGAAGATATCTGTAAGTAAACAGTAGCATTGGAAATACAATTAAGCCTTGTGCTCAGAGCTTATTATAGCTTAATTTAATTTTTCAATTTATAAGAAAGGCAGGTTGGTTGGGCCCATGAAATTGAGTTAACATACATGGCCTTACAAATCAATATGCTGTGTATTTTCCTGGATTGCTATAGCTATATATATAATATATATATATTGTTTACAGGAGGGGTGTGAAAGATTCTAAGAGTACGTTAGATGTAACTGCAGAGCAAAGCACTGATACAAATGAGACAACCAGACAAGAGGAGTCTGAAGAGCAAACTCACATTACTTATGATCAGTCAAGTAGCAATGTTTCTGGCATTCCTGTCTATGATGAAGTTATTAATCCAGTCATTAGTATTGTACCACTTACACCTAATCCATCGTATGTTGGGGTCACAAAAGTTGAACTTACACCTAATCCATCATATACTGGGGTCACGAAAGTTGAACTTACACCTAATCCGTCATATGTTGGCTTCCACACCAAAGTTGATCTTGAACCTAATCCGTCTTATCACATTGCAAAAACTGAGAGCTAATACCACATTTGTTAAAGGACCTTGTATTGTATATATATATATTTAATAAGTGTTTGTCTGAACTTAATTATTATATCATAATTTTGCATAGCTGAATGTAAACATGTAATAGCACGACAGGGGCGGATCTAGGATTTGTAAAAGGGGGGGGGGGGGGCTAACTCAAGGTACTAATCTCTTGGGTAGAGGTTGAACTAGGGGGGTCTGGGGGCATCCCCCTCCTTGAATATAGATGCTAAAATACTGCAATTTGGAGACATTTCCACATAAAAGTATATTTCTGCCTGTAGTTATTTTATATACTGCCTTTAGATATATATGGCTCTTTGCAGCATTTGCTAATGGAAAGGTTTGGGTTGGTTCAGACAACCTCTCACAATTGCATGTATGATAATGTTGAAACTGGAAAATTTTGAAATTTGAATGATACAAGATTGAATCTGAGAGCATTTTCAGTGGAAATTGTGTACCTGAATTAAGCACACCGGTACTGGTAATAACTACACAAGTAGATGAACAAGCCTTTTAAACAGACCAATGCACTTCATTGTATGTATAGGAGCAGGCAGATTTGGAAAAATTCCATAACAGAACCAACTATTATGCTTACACTGAATGTTCTATTAGAGTAGTTAGGTGACTGTTCTATTAGAGTATCTCGATCTTGTACGCCTCCAATGCTGATCCGGGTCCTTGCTGGATAACCTTTAGCATAAATCCACTAATAATGCTTTGGAAAGATGTTTATAAGGTGGGTTTATGAGCATTTGTATTGTTAGTGATCATATAGTTAGGCCCCTATTCGGTGATTATTAGTTTCTCATCCAGCCTTTCTAATTATTATGATGCGGGCGGGAGGGTATTACCATTAGGCCATTATTTTATAATATTAACACACTGATGTACAGACCTTGTCCAAATTGTCTTTCTTTCTTACTACAAACATTTCCTTCACCAGCTGATTCTACTTTTCGTGATCGCCAGCTGTTTTTCGACAGTCAACTGAAAGCCTGCTTTGATGAAGTCGATAGAGCACGATTGCAACTGGTACTGCAGCAATTTGCTAAGGAAAACGACAGTTCTCCTGGTGATATATAGTGCATTGTAGCGTTCATCAACAAAAATTATAACAGCTTGGTATCACGTTTTCTTCTGAGCATGCTCAGAGTAAATAATGGCTTACTATGCGGTAGCTTAAGAAGGATGCGGGCGGTGGATGAGAAACTAATAATCACCAAATAGGGGCCTTATGCTAAGACAAAATTTCACTATATAGTCCTCAGCATATTGATCAAGTATAGCCTAAAAGTGAAGGGGGGGGGGGGGGGGGGGGGGCTTCAGCCCCCAAAGCCCACCCCCTAGATCCGCCCCTGCACAATACCAAGCCAGCTTACTTTAAATTTTTGCTGCTGCTGCTGCTGCTGCAAAAACATGGCGTCTAGCAACTGTTACTAACTTGAAAATACGCTTGTCAGTAACGTCTACCGTAAGCATAGGCGGCGGAAAGGGGGGGGCTAGGGGGCTAAAGCCCCCCCTAGGTCTGCTGAGGGGGGGCTTAGCCCCCCCTCAGAATGATATCACACCGAAATTATCTTTCTTGGAGTGGGGCTGAAAACCGTGATAAAGATCGAGATACTCTAATAGAGCAGTCACACTAATAAAGTAGTCAGTGTGTAGCGAGCTATGTAAGGATTTTTATGTAGTTTATCAGCTAGAAATGGTAGCTGGTGAGGTGGAAAGCTCTTGTGAGCTGGTTGTGACCTTTTTTTTTTTTTTTTTTTTTTTTTTTTTTTTTGGTCTCACCTTACCAAACTATAGAAAGAAGTCTGGGTCAGCTCAGCGAAGCCCCCCCTCATATCAACTACTTCCTCCGCCGCTGACCGTAAGTCTACGTCAACGAATTATATTCTTTATTTTCGATTTAGAAATGACCACTGGTGTAAAAGGTCTGATGATTTCATCAACAAGCAGCAGAGATTCAATGGAAGAGCCGTTTTTAATAACTGGTGCCGCTGGAGATTCTCAGTATGCCGCACTGAGCGCGACAGTTTTCCGCAGAAGGAGCACGTCTAATCGTAGTGCTATGCGACCTTTCAAACACAGAACCAACATTAAAGCAGGGTTGTGCAGACGTTGGCGTATAATGACAAAAATTGTCTTTAAGCCTAAAGACAAGATTTTATGCCAATCATTTCTTTAACCCTAAAGGCAAGATTTTACGCCAAGCTTGTCATTAAGTAGTTAATGACAAGCTTTTACGCCACTGTCATTGGCATAAAATGCATTGTGAAAGTACCTTTACAGGGAAGTATACTGTAAAGGGAAGATTTTACGCCAAGCAGTTTAAAACAAAGAATTCACATGACTATCCTTACTAATCACATGATGCCTGCCTAATATTACATAACTGTACCTGTAGGTATCCGTATTCTACCGTTTCATCATGCTTTCACTGCGGTTTCATTATATGCTTTATGTCCCTTTCCTTACTTTCTTATGCCACAGGAGATAAATCAGTGGATGATAACAGTGTGTAGAATAGGAATGCATGTGCTTTTATTAGAATAATTTTGCAGCAGATCATGTGATCATTGCAACTGTCATGCCATAGATTGGAGATAATTTTAATGCATGGAAAGAGTGTGTACTGAATAGTTGTCTTGAAAACACAGCTCTACAATTATTGTGATCAAGACCATAGCTCTAGGAATACAAATGTGTGCTTTTATTAGAGTTTCCAACACTGAAATTCCTATTCAATTGGTGAGAAGTTAAGTAGTGGTTGAATGCAGGCAAGATCTCGGATCCCAGCTGTTGTGGCTCCCTTGGCGCATGCCTAGAATTGCATGTTGCTTAGCAAGTCACCACTGGGTCTAGAATTCTTTTCTGTATCTTTCATCCTTGTAGCATAAGTAGTCAATTATTGGATTGACTCAATTACTGGAATGCACATTTCAATTATTGATTGGGAAATGGCAAAATTCCATGGTATAAAATAGTGGCATATTGACAATGTTTATGACCAGATTTGCAAAAAGGGGTCTTTCACACACATCTGATTATATGATCTTAGCTTAGTGTTCAAGACAAATACAAAGCTGAATTTTTTTTCATCCATCAACCTATGTTGGTGCTCACTGCTGTCCAAGTGCCAATCTGTAGTTATGAATTTCCAAAGTTCGTAAATTGGATGTGTATGGAAGACTCCATTTCGCAAATCCGTCACATTTTAGCAATTTGTATCAACCTCCCCCCCTCCAAAAGTGATGGTTACCACACAGAGTTTTGATCCATGTTTACATTTCTAAATGAATATCTTTGCTATGACTGACCCAATTAGAAATTAGAGTGTGTTAAAGGCTATTATACTACTTCTACTAATTACGATTCATGATAAAGAAAATTGACAGTTAATGTATATTCGTTATTATGGATTTGGAACTTTGCACCTTCAATGGTACTTGGTGCCTGTCACTTTAAAGTCTGTGGCAGTCTAATATCTGTTTCTGCTTCAATGTTGATCACCAAACAATAAAGGAAACAAGCCAAGGCAAACATTAACTCCAGCATTCACTGAAAATACCATAATAAAACACAGCACAGCTACTGTCGAACTTGATGGTTGAACTGTTGAGACTAACTTGTGATTTAAGTGGATATAGCAGTTGTACTGAAAGCAGAGGTTAGTGAGAATATAGACCAGAATAATGTACTACCACCTAGTAAATTGATAAGATGAATAGTGTGCTACATTGGACTTCGAGCAAGCCTTTCATCACACTAGTAGCACTATCTATAAAAGCATCCAGGATATCAAGAATAAAGCAGAGGATTTAGCATTGGCAGGGAACTGGTTTCACTGTTAGTTGCTGTAAAACTATTAAATGACCATTGTGTATTGAACTATCAAACAATTTGTGTGCATTTTTACAAAAATAATTCATAACTCTTGTGTTACACAAGTTTACATGCTGAAAATTAAAGGAACTCATAGTTACATGGGAATTTTATCAAATTTTTGATGGCTTCAGAATTTTAGCCAGTGGTCAGATAATATTCTGATATGTGAAACACAAATATATGTGAGCTCCGACAATTTTACTGGGCCTGCGAAAATAGGGCATGTGAGCACATGATTTTTGCCTACTTTTTCAACCTTTGATCACTCATAACTTTGTACCATTGTGCTATGACAATGCAATTTTTAGCGCTTAGTAAGCATTTAATAAGTTTTATGATGCAAGTTACAGAATACAAATATTCCTTTCCAGTAGTGAGATACAACTGGTACAGTGATCGGATGTAGTTTGTACCCACATGCCCTGTTTTGCAGGCCCGGTCACAAATGAGTCATGGTGATGGTAACTGATTATTTTGCCTCCTCACCTTTTCAGCTGGTACTGGTCAAGGGAGGGAGCCATTGACATCAAACTTAGGGTACAGCAAAACCTGTACAATATCAAGTGGAATATGTTTGCCAAAATTTGTGTCTGAGGAATGTTTAAAGCAAAGGTAGTGTTTGCAGAAATAAGAGTGTTGAAAATTGATTGCTTACACTACCTTGTTTTTTACTCGCATGTAGGAAAGCATCCTTGTACAGGCTATGCCTTTTGGTTCCATCCTGTCATTTTGAAAAGCCATATAAACAAAGTAAATTACATAGTAGGTGCTATCCTACTAGGGACATGTGATAAGGCTATTATGCAGGCCTGTAAATAAAAGGAAGTCAGAAACATAGCTAATTGCTTAACAGGGAAATAGTACACAAACAAAACAAAAAAAAAACAAGTAAACATAATATCTGCTTTTATGTAATTTCAAAATGATTCCAAAGATGTATAAATAGTGTAGAAAACATATATGACACATCAAGCTGAAACAATGGATTTATGTATATCTGCTGAAACGTATACAATAATAAAGAGTCAGTGAATGCTATTTCCTAACAATTGTTTATGCACCAGGGGCAGATCCAGACTTTTAAAAAGGGAGGTTCCACTTTGGAATTGCAACTTCAGCCTAGCTGTAAGTTGAATACCAAAAAAAAAAAAAAAGTCATCACCTACTGACAATGGATGCCCTCACCAACTATATTTCCTTATTTATAACTAGATACATAGCTTGCTATACCACTCCTCAAAAGACTACTGTGACTGCTCTATTAGAGTATCTCGATTTGACAGCTCTATTAGAGTATCTCGAGTAAAAGAGGCAACTTTTGGTTAACAATGCATACAAATGTTAGCATACTGCTTTGGTGATAAACTACTAATCAATCATTAACAAAGTGATGGAAGTAAACCGTCCTGTTCAAAAATCACAAGTTACTTCTGATTGACAAGTCACACATCTTTGTCAGGGAAATTAACTTCTGTCGTCTCGTCATCATCATAAAATCAGACTACCCATTTTCCTGTGATAAGGTTAACAGTTGACAGCCATCCTCTGTACCATACATGATCATGGTATCGAACTTTCTCTTCATGCCTCCCTCCATTATCAATTACCAAATTTTCTACCTGGTTTACTTTGACCCTTCTTAGTTCTTTTCTGCTGCTGGCTGTTGTCAAAATGCTGTTTCTTATCTGGTGGTCCCAAACTTGCTGCACTATCTTTACTGCCACATTGTCGTGCCTTTCTTTGACTGCAGCCTTCATTCGCTGTTCCTCAGATGCTTCTGATCAATAGGTTATTTTCGATCCACTGTCAGCTGCAATATACTACTGAGCAAAAACCTTATTTTCTTCATATAAAGACTGCATTGCACAAAACAAAGGTTTTTTCTGCTGTCACCACCCTTAGCTAAGGAATTAGCTCTTTCTACACCATTGGTGCTTCTTG
The DNA here is from genome assembly GCF_963678975.1 of Dysidea avara. Classification (NCBI taxonomy): domain Eukaryota; kingdom Metazoa; phylum Porifera; class Demospongiae; order Dictyoceratida; family Dysideidae; genus Dysidea; species Dysidea avara. The sequence goes on from NC_089274.1 coordinate 24,814,104, forward strand.
GTGCACACCTGGAGCCATCTTCGTAAATGGTTTGCTCAACATTTGTAAATGGCTTTCTCTTGTCCACCATTCCACCCAATGCTTGGTACCTGACCAATCACAGCCAGAAACATTGTGATTTGCTCTTCAGAGAGTGGTATGCGAAGCTGTTCACTTGATGATTCCTGTGTCATGCAACACATCAAACAATTGTAGTACATGCTTCTTTATTCTGCTACAATCATTATATTCTTGCAATTAAGCAGAAGGCTTCAACCGCTGCTCTTCTGTTTCCCTTTGAAACACTGCAGTACGCCCTTTCTGCTACTTTCTGGTAATATCTTGTCCAATGAACACTACAGCCTTTCAGTACCAGTTCAGCAGTTTCTTCACCAATCACTTCCCGCAATCCTTTGGATTCGGTTTCACTCCAGTCAAATATGATTCCTTTAAGAGTTTCACCAACCTTAAAATGGGAATGCTCCTGATGACATGTATCAAACATTAACTTGAAAGCTAAACAATAAAATTCAGATGATTCCTTGTTACCTCTCATGCAGGCCACAACTGCCCATTTTATTGTTGTATAGTCAAACACAGTGGCATTGAAAAGGTAAGTAAGCTCTGTGTTTTCATTATACGTTTTGTCAGTTTCAAGGAAGTCAGCTTCTGCCAATAGTTTGCACATCAATGGGCTCATTATAAACTGGTAGGTGATCGATGAAGAAATTGCACAACCCCTCATATAAGGCCTTCCAAGCTTCTTATATGCCTCTGACAATGCACTTGACCCTTCACTAGCAGCATCTTTACGATCCACTTTGTCAGCAATCTTTCCCATTTCACCAACAACAGTTGATAAGACACATGTGTCTCATAAAAGTTTCTTCCTGTGGTGATCAATGTGATCATAACTACTGCCAGAAATATCAACTGAACCAGGATGATAACCTAATCCTTGACCACATTGTAACTGGCGAGAAGTCAAGTATGGATCGTCCTCTATAAGGCCAACTTGTTATAGTGGCCAGGTCCAGAAAATCCATTGATTTAATTTTTGTTAAGAGGGCCACCTCATCAATAAGGCCAGTGGCCACATACTGCAGGATCAAACTGATAAAGCTAACACAATATTCCCTTAATAAAGGGGCCAGCTGAACAGACAATCAACGTATCACTGCAAAAGTTGCTGCTCCTGAGTATCTGCCAAATCTATGACAATAGTTTAGAAATGTGCTTCATGCTTTTAGCCACCATTGTGCCTCAAGTAATGAATAATCCTAATGATGAAACCTGTAGTATACGTATATAGCTGTTACAGCAACTATAGCCAGGTGTTGATTTGTTGAAAACCATGATAATAAAGGCCACTTGTTTATGGCTGGATTAATGAGGTTTCATTAATAAGTCCACCTCATGAATAGGGCCACTTATTGTGGGTCCCAAAGCTGGCCCTATTAACAAGATTTCACTGTACTTAAGTAAACTGAACAGTAGAACTCTATGTAGCTATATAGCTAAGCCATGTAATGTACATATCCCTATGACAATTTACCACACAGGTGCAAACTGTATGTAGTCTCATACCTGTCCTATCACATGCTGGTACATGTGCAGAGTTTTGCATCAGGCAAAAGAATGAAGCATCATTAGTGATGCACTGATTAATCGGTGAATACTCAGACATCCATGTATCGGCCACATTTCTGCATTATACTTTTAGCTGATTACTTAGCCAATTAATTTTACAGACCCGGATAATACTGTTTTCTTAACAACATGTGTTTTAAAATCACAATTTTACCTAATATAAATGGAATTTTAGTAAACATAAATATCGGATCGGTCATCAGTATCGGCCACTATATATGTGAATTTCAATATCGGCTAATTGACAAAATCTCTTATCAGTGCATCACTAAGCATCATATTGTTTTTTTGAATGCTGTTCTATGGTCCACACTATGGATGGTAACAGTAAACAACTACGGTCCATATTAGCAGTATATCATTACCACAATGGGACTGATCCATGTAGATACTTAACATACCACAATCTACAAACAACCTATAGTTTTCTACATGAGATTATAACTAACTGACAATGAAATGAATTTGTACTTGTACCTGCCATGTGTTGTAGGATTCTTCAGTGGATAAACAACCCTGAAGGAATAATGTAATAATCACCAAGGCGGAGCTGAGGTGATTATTACATCATTCCTGAGGGGTGTCTATCCACTGAAGAATCCTAACAATGCATGTCTTAGTAATCTAGACAATGGCCAGTGTTTATAGCTGAAAGAATGCAATTTGTTTGTCATGTTTGTGGCTATAGGTGTTCATTCAGTTAGAAACTAAATGAAAGTCCTGCATACTTTGCAATTATCAAAGCATTCTATGCATGCCTTTGTCTAATAACTCAAATCAATCGTGTTACAAGTAGGTAAACAGTGATACTTTTTACTAGCAATATATTTATATATTTTGCCAAGAAATTGAGCTACACCCATACTACACCTGTACCAATATCACGAAGTCTAGACCAATAATATTTTGTAAACAACAGCTGCTAAAGGTGGCTGTGTAATTGTTTACAAGCTGTTAAAATTTCAGTTACAGCTCAGTAGTATCGGCAATAAATATCACACATCAAATTGGCCATAAAATGTGGTATCATTACAACCGTAGACCTAGCAAAGAACAGTTGCTATAGTGATATTAGTAGCTTACCATTAAAACACTAGAATCTGTAAAGGTGTCTAATGTTTCATCGTTGCAAAGACTAGCCTTCTATTGGAGTTCATTACCAAAGGATGCACCACACCAGCAAGGAGCTAAATACTTAACTGGAAATTGAAACTGTGTGAAACTCGCTTTGGGTGTTTATGCCACAGAAAATTACACTGGTTGCAGCTGGTCTCACAGCAGTCACTGGAGTACACCAATTCACTGTCTCTGCTACAGCTAATGTTTCTTTATCCAGGTTTACAAAGTTTATAATACAAATTAGCTTTTAGACAACTGTGTAATCACTAAAAAGCACCTTGTATACAGGGGCGGATCCAGAGTCTGGAAAGAGGGGGGGGGGGGGGGGGCACCTTGCTGAAAAAAGTTAAAAAGGAAATAAAAAAAAAGGTCACAACAATAATAGCTAGTTCTCCTTTACCAAATATATTATATCACGTATGTTATGTAAAATAAAATCCTATTTATAGCTTTATAAGTAAGCTGCACTGTCTCATGAACATTGTGACTGCTTTATTAGAGTAATTGACTGCTCTATTAGAGTATCTCGATCTTGTATGCAATTTCTTGAAGGGAGGGGGGGGATTTGCCTCAAATGCCCCATCCTGGATCCGCCATTGGTATATCGGTTTTTTTTTCGACTCCAGCTTCTTCGCACACAGCGTGAAGCATTGTGCCAAAAAATGACGCATGCGCACAATTGTTTGTTCTATTTAAAGATCGCCTCAGCTACTAAACTCTTTTTATTACAATAGAACGAAAGTGCTATCTCGAGGAAGCAGTTAAATAAAGGCTACTAGTACAAATCATTATTCATTGATGTATGGCGGCGCCCGCCCCTCGGCAGCACATTTGTAGTGAGCAGTGAAAGCATGATGAAACGGTAGAATACGGATACTTACAGGTACAGTTATGTAATATTAGGTAGGCATCACGTGATTAGTAAGGATAGTCACATAAATTCTTTGTTTTTAATTGCTTGGCATAAAATCTTCCCTTTATAGTGCACTTCCCTGTAAAGTTACTTTCACAATGCATTTTATGCCAGTGACAGTGGCGTAAAAGCTTGTCATTAAGTACTTAATGGCAAGCTTGGCGTAAAATCTTTTCTTTAGGGTTAAAGAAATGATTGGCGTAAAATCTTGTCTTTAAGCATAAAGACAATATTTGTCATTATACGCCAATGTATGTATGACCGATTAAGGTGTCATCAGCCAGCCAGGATTTTTTGAAGGGGGGTTCCAGCACCAGCATTGAGTTACTAGAAGCAGGGGTCTGGGGGCACAGCCCCCAGCCGCTGAGAGACTTTCAATATTTTAATAAATCAAAACTCAGCAAATTGCTATATTTTATGCAAAAAGTACATTAATTATGATGCATTAAGTGCCCCTGGGATGAAGGTAGTACTAGATAAAGTCACCTAGTGGAAACAGACAGCATAACACATAGAGACACATATAGTAATCTGTAAGTGATGGTTATATCTCACTGTGGTATAGGAGCCATGAATCCACTGATACAAATGACAATCAAAACAATATAACTATACAAATATGCATAGCATGAATTCATTTTGCATAACACAAGTGATAAATTACTGGAGCTCTATATCTTTAAACACTGCACACCAAAGCTATAGCAGTATAAGGTCATGCTAAGTTTTGCATTTAATGTTGGAATGTCTGAAAAACTTCATATGGACATGGATATTTAAATGCATGTTCTATTAGAGTATACTTGACTGCTCTATTAGAGTATATACCTGACTGCTCTATTAGAGTATATCGATCTTTTTAACAAGTTTTGAAGAGGGCTCATGTTACCTCTGTAAATTAATCCTTCCCTGAGAAATGAATGTAAGTTTTATCAATTGTTGTGCTGTGCCATTACACTATATTGCTCACTCATTTTGTCCTGCCACACTAAATGGTGTGTTAGGATCCTGCTTGCAGAAGTCTAAATTTTACAGGGGGGTTCCTGAACCCCCCGGAACCCCCCTCCCTACGCCCCTGTCAGCATAATAGTCAAACTTTATAGATGTAAGGTTTTGAGTAATGTTGTTGATATAGCAAAGGAATAATAAAGGGCCAAATACTGAACCCTGTGGAACTCCAGAAATCACTGTAGTTGGATCACTATATTCGCCATTTACAACTACTTGTTGAGATCTACCAGTAAGCAAATTCTCTATCCACTTGAGGGTATATCCACGAATACCATAGTGAGAAAGTTCACAACTTAATCTCTTTAATGGTACGGTGTCAAAGGCTTTTGACATATCTAAAAAAATTGCATCAATTTGGCCCAAATGATTTAAAGTTTCCACAAAGTCGTTGATAGTGCCAATTATACTGAGTCTCGCATGATCTTCCACTTCTAAAACCGTGTTGCTGGTCAATAAGGATGTCATGTCTATTAAGATGTGAGTGGATATTAGTTGAGATAATATGCTCAAGTGCTTTGCATACAACACATGCAAGTGATAGTTTACTGGTAATTTTGTAGGTGTGAATGTCAACAATAATCTCTCCAAGTTATAAATGGATAGTGTATATAGGTCATAAGATACGGCATTCTTTGAATCCCATGATTTGTGTGATTACTGGGAAGGGGCAACTGTTGCCCCTCTCATTGACAATGTATGGGAAAATTGCAACTTCAAAATGTCATATCTCATGACTTATATATGCTATCCTTTTAAAACTTAGAGAGGTGACTTAAGACATTGACACCTACAAATAATGTAAAATTTAGGTTGCTAGGGGCAACAGTCAATCTTTCATTATTATGAATTGTACGACCCACGTGGGCTCTGCTAATCAAATATAATAATAATAATAATAATTAACTTGCTTAGATTTTACTAGAGAGTATACCACACTGTACTGAAAAAGATAGCTAAAGGTTATCCTTTGTAAAAATGTAAAGAACTAATGTACTAGCACTAGACTGAGGAGTTGAGTCACATTACTATTTACTAGCTAAATGCAATTTCCTTTACTCAGTGCAATGCAATTTGCAGCTGACTGCCATATCCTAGTTAAACTACCATAACCAGCTGCATACAGTAGACCCTCAGTTATCCGACCCTGGTTTATCTGTACCCGAAATTGGAAATAACTGCTGGTTGTATTAGAGTATTTGAGTACAAGTGTATGCTATATTTGAGTATTTCAACAGAGCTCTGAATGTATGGACTTCAGTTATCCAAACAATTCACTTATCCGAACACTTTTTCCATTGCCTGAGACGCATTGGGGTTCAGATAACTGAGGCTCCGCTGTACTTATAAGAGGAGTTAATTCACATTACCAATAGGAATTTCCTTTACTTTATGCAACCTGCAGCTGACTCCAGCTAATATTTATAATTATCCCATGCAGTTATTGCATTACTTTCTGTTGTAGTTAACTGATTCGAATTCCTTGTGGCACTGGCTATTAAGTGACCATCAAATGTGTCAGTTGGAATGCTTTGTAGTGAAAATTATTGTGACACTTTTATCTTTAATATTTAGGCTGGGACCAGAATGTGGGCAGTAAAGTATGATTTGCTGATGATGTAGCTACTATTTTAGCTAGTTGCAACATATTTCTCATATTTCAACATAATCCATCATAGCTGTTACTACAAACCACTCTATGACTCTTTGTCATAGCTGTTACATCAAATCTGTTGACTATTAAGTTGTGCCCCAAGACCTCTGTTGCTTGTAACAGAGTTGCTGTTGGAAATCCCAAACTGGCTACATGCCTAATACTCTGTATACCCTATCAAAATAGTTGTATCAATTTTTGGATTGCACTGTTTTAGGTAGTCATAGCCAAACCATAACCCAATTTTTTACTATAACTGTTACTGAAATCTACACTTTATATATAGAGTTCTTTGGGCTTAGATAAGTACCCCCATATAGGTTGTTTGTTATATTATACATTGTATACATACACAGTAAATTTGGAAGTGTGAATATCACACTGAAACCGGTGTGAAATCTCTGCCACAGGGGACATACCAAATCCAAGTGTGATACTCACACTGAAGGTGTGACCTTCACACTTCCTTCACACTCCAACATATTTATAATATCGTTTGTATTTTAATTGTATTTCAAATACATTTCAAATGCATTTAATGCAGCATTGTTAACACAGTTAAAATCACTGTTTCTTCTTATAGGATATCAGTGCCATTTGACAGCAGATGCCCATGCAGTTTTGGTTGTCAAGTTCTGGCATGACATCCCTATCAGGATGGTGACATTTCTATAAGAAAAACATACAATGAGCACACAAACTAATGAAATTTATAAAACGTACATTCAACCATCAGTGCAGGACTTGCATCGGTTGTGGTCCGCTGTGGCGACATCTTTCTATATAGGAAAAACATAATGAATACACAAACTCAGTAATGAAATTTATAAACGTACATTGTAGCCATCAGTGCATGGAACTCTAGATGGTAAGCACTGGCATGCAGTGGGACTTTAGATGGTCAACATGATTGTACATCTCTATAATAGGAAAAACATAACAATGAACACACAAACTAATGAAATTTATTAACGTACATTGTAGCCATCAGTGGGACTCTACGCAGTCAGCATCATTGGTTGTCTGGTTTGGTGACATCTCTATATAGGAAAAGCAGAGTATAATAAACACAAATTTATAAACGTACATTGTAGTCATCATTGGGACTCTAGACAGGCTGCATTGGTTGTTTGCTTTGGTGATGTCTCTAGGAAAACAATAGTATAATGAACACAAACTAATGAAATTTATAAACGTACAGCCATCACCAAGACTCTAGATGGTCAGTATGATTGTCAGGTTCAGTGACATCTCTATAGTGATAACAGAGTATAAATAAAATTAAACGTACATTATAGCCAACATTGGATCCAATTCCACTGACCATTTGTCATGCAGGTTTGGTGACATACCTAAAGAAAATGTCATAAACACACAGTGGAACCTCAGTTATCCGAACCCCTTGGGACCAGGGGTAGTCCATAAGTCTGAAAGTCCATATCTCTGAAACTGCATGCGTATAAATAACCTTAAAATAGCATTTTTAAATATCAGTACTTTCAAATACCCTAATAGAACAGTCACGTCCATAGTTCGGTTAACCGAAAATCCTAATAACTGAGGTTCCACTATAATAAAATTTGCATACACTGTAGCCATTAAGCTAATGCGACTGCATCACTGCTAGTCTTGTACAGCCACACCGCATTCTTTGCAATTAGGTCGTGGAAACTGAGAAATAACGGCTGGCTATTTTATTAAGTTGTGGTTCCACAGTCAATACAGAGGAACGAGTTGAGCTCCTTGGAGTTCCACTTAATTATCTGAGCCTGTAGGTTAAGTACCAATACACAAATTAAGTTCTCTAAAAGTAACAAGCACCCACACTCACCCGAACTTCCTTCGGCAGGTCTCAGTACCCGCATGACCCGAGACGGATTCTGACTACTGCTCATCGTGTGTGGCACAATAAACACCAATAGTTTCCGCATAACTAAGAGCCAGAGTGGCTAAAAGCTAGAGAGACTAAAGTTGAAACACAGCAGAAAACCGACTAAACTGTTACCAAGGTTACAACTCTAAGACTTCCCGTTTTTTTTGTTTGAAAATTTCGGGAAGTCGGCAGAAAAAAAATCAGGTGTGACATGGAATTTAAAATTCGAAAACTGAAGGAGGAAGTTACTACTAGATACTGCGATAAATAAGACGGGTATGAGTGTACTGTAATAAATTGCGTGCGTACGAATCTTTTCCTTTTTATAATAGTCCCAGATCGTAGTGTATTTAATTTATTGCCACTCCAAACAGATGGCTGCATTATTTGGTGTACTAACATACAGACACCTATGAAGAAATTTTTTTGATTAATCAAGGAAGGAGATATTGAACTCTAAGCAACATATACGGATACAATAAGCAAACTATATTGCATGTTAGAAAAGTTTCGAGATAATGCCCATCTGCAATGAATTTAGTTACTTTATACCCACCTATTGGTTGGTGGTTAATATCTTGCTTCACAACTAAAATATGATTAATTTCTCCATAAGTGCCTGTACATTAGTCCCCAAATATCATGGCCGTATTTGTGTTTGTGATGTCATTGTGCATTCCCTTCATAATATATGGTCAAGAGAGGTGTGCTACAACCCCCAGGATTTACATAAAGAGAAATTATTTCTACAGCAAAAGTTTCTTCGGCACTTGTTCTGCCAAATAAACGTCTCCAGTTTGCTATAATCATACAGAAAGATTATAGAAGTCAAACGACTACACTTTGGGACTTTAAGACAAGTTCAGTTTTGGTGCAATAAAACTTTCAAAGTGGGTAAATGTGTCAAATCAGACCTGTTGGGATCAAACTCTTCATTATAAGATACACCATACAAAAAAGATGTATGGTTGTGGTTACCTTTCCCAGCCTGTTGAAGACAGCATCAAATCCTTTAGCAAAGTGCCAGTCTACAATTGAGGAGAAGATCCGTGTCATAGTGCTGTCATCAAAACCGTCAATGCTGATGATGTTGAAGTGTCTGGTGAATCGATTGGTGATGGTGTTACGACCACCCCCAGGTGGGCCCATACCATTAACTAGTAACTGTGGAAAACAAACAAAATTATAAGTTTGAAAATATTTCGAAAATTCTATAACTCCTCTAAAATGTTTCACATGCCTGCCTGCCAAATGATACACAACTCCCAATTAGTACCATCATTCTCATACCAAAGGGTAAAGCCTACAAAAATGGAAATCCTAATTCTAAACATACATGTCTGCAGTTAGGGTACCGAAGCCACTCTTTTATGATGATTTTAAGGCTCTTGGATCACAAGGATTGAAAAAGAAAATTCCACTTGTTATCTACGTACATACTTTTAACTACACATATCAATCATCTTACCACATCAGTTAGTTCCAACTTCGATGTGTCCTTTTTGTCATACCAGTGACTATGATCGATCCACTACAACACCGACAAATAATGCATACATGAGTTATAAGCAGTGAATAATGGATCGTGGATAATGATATAAAACATATAGCAGGTTCTATTACCTGTCTGAGTAGTTCAATGGGGGGCTGAGCACCATACTTCTCTTTGGCTGGCATGTTAAGGTCATCAACAAACACCACAGCCTTCTTGCCCATTGGAGGACCATACACTCCTTTACGACGTCTGTCAAGTTTGGACATGATAATATCTTGTGTCTGATTAGCTGAAGTCCTGGCTGAGAAGTTCACTAAGTTGGGAATGTACCTAAGAAATGGCAAAAATTAAAATGGATGCGGTCTGTCACTAGTGAGGCATGGTATAGCCTCCTGTAGTAGTCTTAGCAAGGTACCTATTTAGAGCTCAGATGGCCGAGTTTAACATTATTTTGTAATTGCACAGGCTTTGCTTCATTTATGTGCACTGCGTGTGAGGCAGCATAAACAAGTGGTTAGAGTAGAACATCAGTCTGGTAATCAAAGATTCCAGGATTAATAACCAGTTATAGCAAGCTGGTATTATTGTTTCCTTGAACAAGAACCTTTACTGGCATTGCTTCAGTCTATATCTGATGGCCTGGTGTCAACTGGAGAAGCAAAAGCCTAGTCTCACATAGCGGCATTGAGGTTGTTGTGGAACTTTGGATTCTGAGGCCCCTCTGCATGATACCTGGGCAGTCCTCCTGCGGTTTACTCCTTTCCCAGGAGGATTTTCCTGCACAAGACTCATGTGCCTGAGTGGCATCCTGGTGCTGGTTCACTGGGCAGTGGCTTATTTGCTTGGGATTCTGTGTGTGCGTGTGTGTGTGTGTGTGTGTGTGTGTGTGTGTGTGTGTGTGTGTGTGTGTGTGTGTGTGCGCGCGCGCACATGTGTGTGCTCATGGGCACCTGAAGTCCCACCTAAATCTCACCTGCTATGTGAGATATAACACTTGTTTCCACAAAACACATGCTTATGCACACATAAACAAACACACATTTATAGAGGCTAGCTTACTTTTCTTTGGGAAGTTTCACAAGGTAGTTATTGGTGATGGCTGACTTTCCAGTTCCAGTAGGCCCCACAAACAACAGTGGTATCTCATGACTGATGTACACATCGAGGAAGAACCTCTGCCTAACAGTGTCTGCTGTAGGAATGATCAAGTCACTGACCTAATGGGACATGACATCACTATAAGTGGTGACAGTTCAGTAGCAATATAGACCATACAATATTTTAAATGAACCGTGCTAGAATTTCAATTTAATATCTCTTTATCCGAAATTGAAATGATTGATGAATTTAATATGAGGTGTATATACTATTAGAGCAGTTGAATGGAGTACTGTATACAAAAATGAACACTTGGATTTTCCTGAAAGCATTAGGGTTAAATTCTACTGTACGTGCTTTCCAGTACAAAGTACTCTTGAGGTTGTATTCACTAACACATAGTATCAGTCTTGTTATGTAAAAGAATCGGTATACTATATATATATATATAATAGTCAGACTAACGGTCAAGATAAATGTCTAGTCTGTCACCTTGGCATTAGCAGGTATGGTGCTTCCTCTCTCAATAAGATCCTCCCATTGGCTCCATGTACTGCCGGCCTTCTGGAAGAAGTAGTCAAACACTGTACCTCTCTCAGGGAACACGTTGCTCTAAAAAATAAGGGTAGAAAATAATAGCGACTGCCTCACCACATTGTATGCACGTAAGCTAACGCACACACACACGCACGCACACGCATGCACGTACCCCCCCCCCCCACACACACACACCTTAGTAAGTTTGACTGTTTTAGGTTTGGGATGTTCAGCATCAGTGCCAGAGATGAGGGTCCTAAAGAACACATCAAACTTCTTCCTGGAGTCACCAGTGATGGTCCCTGCTATACTCCACACCAGTGAGAACAAGAAGAGACCTTGCAACTGTAGCGTGATCTGAAGAACGTGTACATGTGAACTAGTGATGTTACTATATACAACTGATTCATAACAATGACATGGATATTTTAGCACAAAAACAACAACAAAAAACACTACACAATCAATGTAGGGTAGGTCACATGCACATAATGTATGCACAAACACTCACATGCTACACAATTCATTCATGACATATATGCAAACTTACACACACATGCAACCACACACACACGCGCGCGCACACACACACACACACACACACACACACACACACACACACTTTCAAATACAAATAAAAAATTTCATTATCTCACCTGTGCAGATGGCATCTTGGGACCATCATTCACACCTGATGCTCTAATCTCATCCATCAGTCCACTATACAACCTCATCAGTGAGAAGGCTAGATGATTAGGAGAGGTGTAGACAAAAAACTTGCACTCATGTCGTACAAAGTCCAGACATGGCTGAACAAGCCAGCCAAATAAATCCTTTATTAATGTCTGATTTTCTTCATTGATTTGTTGTGGTAAAGTTCTCAAGTAGGACTCAAACAATGGTCTCCACCCTAGTTGATGAGGCTCCATGTATATCATACCACAACGAGAGACTGTAGCTGGAGAAGCCTGCTCCAGATCTTCTGGCTCAAATATCAGATTCTGTTTAGCACTCATCTGTATAATCTCTCCACTCATTAAACACAGCTGTTGGATACAAACGGTAAAGTGTGAACAGTTCTGTGAACAGTGGAACCCCTATACACCTTGGGACCATGCTGAAATAACGTTAATGGAGAGGTGTCTGGTTTCGGGGATTGTACACTAATACATGGGACAGTGGAAAAGTGATCTGAATGGTCCAGCATGAAATTTACATTATCGCTACAGTGTCCACATATGTGTAAACTATTCATGCACTGTATAGCCAATGCCAGTGAAGGCAGGGTATGTTACAGTACCCAGTACAGTACAGTACACACACATTACCTTCTTGTTATCATCTAGTACAGTGTTCATGTTCTCAATCCAAACAGCATCCACTGGTCCATCAAAGATGATCCACTTGCGGTCTTCATTCTGTGATGAAGCCTGTTCTCTGAATGAATTAGCTAAGACACCTACACAAACACACCAGATAAGGTCTACTAAACATGTGTACTATGTATATGTAGTAACGTGACATGTGTGCCTGTGTATGTAGATGGCAAATGTTCATGACTCTCTGTACTTTTACTGGCAATGCATACAGTACACTATACATACAGTATACTATATCAAGAGTTCATAATATATATATACTAAGGAGAGTATCCTACTCTCATATACCCCTGTAGAAAGGCGTATCGTGAAGTTATGACGTAACACTTCTGAGTTCGCCCGTTTTTCTTTGTAAAATTAATGATGTCATTAGTTGAACACGGAATCGATTGAATGCGTGCCTACTACGTCGCTAGCAACCAAATTAACTCCAGCTCTAAGCATTTCTCACCCAACTACAATTGTTCCTTCATGGGTTAAGACCGCTTCGTAGGCATTTCTTACTAGGCTATTCGCGAATACGGCTATCCTGAGCGTCGCAAGTGTGAAACGGTGCTAATGATTCTTGCACTTTTACGGCTTCCTGCACGTCACAAACCACAACATCTTGTTGTTACGTCATAACTTCACGATACGCCTTTCTACAGGGGTATATGAGAGTAGGATACTCTCCTTAGTATATATATATATTATGAACTCTTGACTATATGTATGGTACACTACAACAATACACACTAACCATCAGACCACTCATGAGATACAGGATCAAAGGATCCATACAGTTGACCCATAGTGATAGACTTAGGGTTGATGATCTTATACTCCACCCTATACTCCTCCATTAGTCCACTAGTACTGAGGTCAGCTAGGGAGGCAGCTAACACCTAGTAGGAGACAGCTGATTATTGTGGTCTGGTTTGGAGGTGATTGTATCTGAGCTGACCTTAGCTGCACTGGTCTTCCCTCCCATGTGGTCACCAACAATCATGAAGCCATGTCTGACCAACATCATCTCATATATCTGAGTGTGTTACAATGCACATGTGATGCCTTTGTGTACATATGTACCTCTTGATGCCTCAAGCTTGGTATGTACAAGTATATATGTATAAACATATTGTACTACCTTGTACGTGTGTAGTATGAGGCCTAATTGGATTAGCTTATTGTTGTGTGTGCCATTACAGATGTACTCAACTTCACATCAGAGTCAGTATAGTTACATGTACAGTTCAAAGCCAGTATTATTGTTATAGTGCATGTTACTCTTTGGTAATAACAAATTTTTCTAAACGGAACACAATACATACATAGATCAGACGTATACATGCAGAGCTTTGCATGTGCATAGTAGATAATGTACAGAATCCACCAACTACTTACATATAATGCACATAATACCTGTATGATCTTAGTGATAAACCAGTCCACTGGTCGTAGGTCCATAGTCTCTATACTGTGTACTAGACTATCAGTAAGGTTGTCATAGTCTGGCTCTGGTAGCTTCACACCAGGGAACAGGTCACTGACTATACCATTGAATAGTGGAACATCCTGGAATGAAACAACATACAATAACACATACTGGGCTGTACACCATAAAGTGGAACCTCTGCCTAAAGGATACCCTGAAAACCTCCACATTAAGGACTCAGTTTCAACAGATGTATAGCAATTAGAATTTCCTTGGTCCCAATACTACAGTGACAGTGTGCGCTATAAAACATTCCATTATTTGCATACACAGAAACCATGTATAGCACATGTACCTCAATATATACAGCTGTACCTGTGCTAAAAACTTGGGCAAGTTAACATCATTGATAGCTCTTAGTAGTAGAACACTCTCATCTTCATCAGGGTATTTCAACTTGAGGTTGCCGGCTGCTGTCAACACCGATTTGACAGCTCTCATACCATAATCATAATGGTGTTGAGAAGATAATTGTTCTGAGCACAACTTGTATGTGGCAACAATCTTGTGAGCAAGACTGAAGGAGAATTTCACAACACCATAAACGTATATGCACATAAAAAAAAGTACACAGCTCAGCGCTTGTGGAACCCCTTAATAAGTACACCCTGAAATGTGGACAGCCCAATCAGGACACTTATCCATGGTCTCATTCAGAGTGGGGGAGCAGGTCACAAAGTAAGGAAGCCAACTTTTTTCTGACAGTGAAATTCACACAGTGTAATTTCTAGCTATGTATAACAGACATGGTTGTTATTCTTTGGGTCTAGGGGCAGAATATCATAGAAGCCCTGACAGTCTCATAAACTAGGAAATGTAAAGGTGACTGTTCTAGTAGAGTAGTTGTAGAGTAGCTGACTGCTCTATTAGAGTATCTTCATCTTTTCTTGCAAGCACTGTCCAATGGTTTTGCTCTCCCCTCGCCCCTTCCCCCGTTTCCATTGTCCACGGTCCTATTTGTAATAATGTACATGCCCTTTGAATTTTGAAACCAGGACACCTCACAATGTACAGGATGACATACGGTACCACTCAAATGCAATGTTGTCTTGCAGGTGATTAGAAACCTTGCTAATTAAAGGGTATGGCACCCATTTTGTATAAAACTTGCTAATAAAGGGCATGACACCTATTTTGCTTGTGAGTATTCATCCTCACGAGTAAAACGGGTGTCACGCCTTTTAATTAGAAAGTATTCTAATCACCCACACTCTTGTGAGATGAAGTTGCATTTGAGCATTCCAATGTGTGTTATACACTAGAGTGCTGACCTCCTGGAGTCCACAAATCCCATTGAGTACATCATGATCTCTCCAATAAGAGCATAGTCTGGTACCATCATAGCAACAGTACGGAACAACACCTATAATACATATACACATATGTAGTATTGCATGGATTGTAGAATACAAATTTATTATGCACATAGACAGACAAGATCCACATACCTTCAAGTTATCAGGCAATTCTTGCCTACCAGCATATCCAGGATTCATAGTGATAAAGACAGTACAGGAAGGATCTAGGGCAATCTCAGTGCCTTCAAATACAAACCGTTCCAATTTCATAACGACGGCTTGCTGGATGCTGTGTACTTGCTGAGCTATCACTGATAGTACTTCTAGCTCAATTCTGTTGAACTCATCAAAACAGGCCCATGCTCCAGCCTGGGCCAATCCTTTAAAGAACTTCCCCATTGCCTTGTAGTCCAGTCCATCAGAACAGTTGAATACCACACACTATCAACAATACAGATAACTGTTGAAGGGAAGTGATGTATACTATAGTTGGTCCTTAAGATGAAAAAAGCAAACTAGGCCAACAAAAACATTCTAGTCAATTTTATTAACTGATGAGGATTCTCTATGTATGTAGTACTATGTACGTATAAGCAGGGTACCTGTTTGGCAACTGCCTTAGCCAGATCTTTGCACGTCTCAGTTTTGCCAGTACCAGCAGGGCCTTCCGGTGCCCCACCAAGGTTTAGTTTAAGAGCTCCCATCAGTGTTCTATAGGAACACACAGATGCACATACACACACATTCATCGTATACTATACGCAACTTGCAATAATATGTATGCATTTGTATGCCTAAATCAGGACACATCTATACTTTGATATGGTCCCCTGGTGTCCAGAATAGACTGGACTCACTGTGCATCACATAGCATTTAATGTCCCATATTACCTGTAACATCGATCAGTTAAAGGAGTGATCACTAGACGGCCGGTATTACCAAGGTACTCATATCCATATGGTACCTCAGTGGTGATCATCTTGACTAACATGATGTCTCCATCAAGGTAGTACCTCAACTGGCTGATCCATTCAAAATCATTTGGGGAAGATACCTGATTCTCCAGCATCTTAGCTACCACGTCCCGAGCTGTTGAAAGAGACTATTTAAAAATTTTCTTTTGGTTTGTCCTTACCATGGACATCTATAACAGTGAGTGCTCCCAGAGTGATCCTATTCATTGAGGATAATTTGCCCCTAACCAGTTCAACGATCTTATCTATCTGTTTGTTGCTCTTTTCCAGGTAGGCGGCCAGCCCTCCTTGTACTGTGAGGGCCTCCTCAACCTCTGTTGTCCAGTACGATGAACTGACTGCTATTACAATCTATAGAAGGTACTTATTAATGATATAGTATAAAAGAATCATTCACTGACCTGTCCTGGCCAGTCAAGTACCCAGCTCTCTCTCAAAGTCTGGGCATAAGCATCAAATGACTCCTTCATCACATCCTTTAGACTGAGGATCATTACTTCTTGTACTCGTAACAACCACTTCTCAACCATCCCTGAACAGTATTTGATTTACGGTATATGACTGTGTATATAACATACCTTCATATTAGCACATGACGTACACACACACACACACACGCACGTGCACGTACACTACACACCTTAGCATCAGCTGGGACGATGACTTCAGAAAACTTTACTTGTTCCTTCTCACTACTAATCATACCCCTGATCTCCTGGTTATCAGTGAAGTTCAACTTGGCTATACCCTCAAAACACTTCTTCAAATGAGGTTGCACTCTAAGTGGGTCCTTTGTCTCTGAAAGAATCTCAAGCAACTCATCATTGGACAGAAAGAAAAATCTGCAAACAATTACAAAAAAAAAACATATTACTATAGTGACTGTTTTATTAGAGAGTTTCAGCAAATTTACAAGTATAACCATATAATATTACCTTGCAAAGTAAAGTCGTTTCTTTTCCAGGTAGTCATTCAATCCTTTCTGGATTTCTTCCAAGAGCCGATTGGATTCTTGAAGCTTGTCTAACATGTTTTCTTGTGACACAACCACCAATGCATGATCATCTTTGACCTAACACCACAGGCAGGAGTAGATACATGTAGTATACTAAGATGAAAAGCTATAGCTTACAGCTTCTGTCATGATCTCTTTCCAGTAATTGTCCACAATGCCAAACTTTCTACCCTCCTCTGGCATCTGAGCCATGATGTCTGGTGAGGAGAAGATTGGCTCCAGGTAGAGCCAAGTGGCTTGACACTATAAAAATATTCTGTAACTTGCAAGTCTTGTATGCATACGTACATGAACACTATGAGCATCTGCTCTGTAAACTAAGTACACATCTTAGAATCATAAGTATCTACCATCTAGACAACCTGGCACAAATTTGGTATGTGGACCACCCAAATTCAACACCATGATTGTGAAAATTTCATTTGTTTTGGTGCAGGGATATGCTTGCATGCACAAAATCATGCAACTTTTCATAATACACTTTGATTGCTTCACCGGCTTCCAAAAATATTTATGGGATACCAGAACAAATACTTTTCATAGTGTGCAATGCACCCACACATACGTACATATTATATAACCTCACCTTCAGCCACTCGTCCATAATGTCTTGGACTAGCACTAGTTTCTCTTCCCAGCCCTTAATCTCCTTCTCAAATGGTTTGATGAAGGGGGATCCCCTCATGGTCTGGGTCTTTACAATGTGATCATCCAGTAACACTTGAATGTCATCCACCGCTGATAGGATGGAAACTCCCTGTGATGGAGAACAAGTGAATTAAATAGTGGGGTGTGTATGTGTGCGTGTGTGTACGCACGTTCGTGCGTGCACGCGGGTGTGCACACATATCATGCCTGTAGTGTGTAGCTGTAATACGTGTGCATGTATGTGTGCATGTGCATTATTTCATACATACTGTGTCTCTGTAAGGAACAAAATTAAAGCAGATATCCTTCCACTCGGTCATCATCTTATCCATAGCCTTCTCCAGTCCATACTCCTTGCTAGCAGCAGCACCAATGTCCTCTAATCTACAGTGGGAGTTAACCTAGACCTTATGTTATGCTTATTACTAACTTCTCAAGGTATTTGGTCAGGCCAAACTCCAACATTTTGTTAAGTGGAGTGCTTTCTTCTGGTTTCAGGTTAAACCCAACAATATCACTCATCTACAGAAAAATATACATTTCCCCATCATCTATGAATACACTCTAATAAAATATACAGTGTTATGCTGAATCTATAAAGTACATATGTGACTGAATTTGACAAAACCCGGCTTTGATGCACAAAGCTTCGTTAGGAAATATGGCGATTTTAAGTAATCATTGTGTAATAACTTCCCAGTGCCTACAGCTGTGCGAACAAAATTTGTACCAAGTATGCATCTATTAACTAGCTATCACTGAGTGGGTGTATACATTTCTGATACCCAAAATTAGTCCTGTTTTGGGCAGCTTTTCTCGAACGGGTAATAATATCACAGGTGGTAGTAATAGGGTGGGAGGGTGGGGGGCGGTGGATGGGCTTAATATAGGGGTATAAAATGAAGCAAGAAGACGATTGGAATCCAGAAGCCAAGTTTGGGCTCTCCATGGCCCTCCATGGCCCTCAAATCACTCCAAATTGATTGAGAAAACTATTGGCGAGCTCTCTGTGAAGTCCCAGCTCACTACACACCATTATCACAAAGCCATGGCCATTCAATGGCACCAATCTCCCACTCGTGGCTTTGACAGGGTCGGAAGAAAGCTGCCACAGAAATCAGACTTGCCAGTCCTGAAGGAAGTACAGTGTGGAATATGATAGTGTATTAGGCCAGCAATCCATTTCTAGTTTGATTTTGTGTGTGTGGAAGCCTTGTTATGTGAAATCCGGTCACATATAATGTACAGTGACATCTGTGTAACATGGACGCTTTAGACCAACCAAAAGTGTCCCAATTATCAAGGTGTCCTGATTCTCTAAAAGTACTACTCTTTTAACTAAATGTTTTGAGGTGGTCTCATTTTCAAGTGTCCACAAGACCAGGTTCCAGTGTAACAATACTACCCAGTATGGTAGTACTGCATAGTAGGGATCATGAAAGTTTGCACTTTCTCATGTGACCAGAAACAAGTATCGGTTAGGCCCAAAAGTGCCTTCATGTGACCTAGCCATGACCTAGCCATGACCTAGCCATGAAAGTTTACAACTTTAACATTAGTGCAATTGTCTACTAGGGCTGAAAAATATTTCAATAAATCGCCAATATTACCTAAGCAAGTTTTCACTATACCATTATCGCATGTATTTTGCCTTCACAATATTATTACATACACAATATTTATGCAATAAATATCGCATTTATCATCTATTTTGTGTCTATTCTAGACCTCATAATCTAGACCTCATATTTGATACAGTTTGTGCATATTATTGCTAACTATGTCAATTGGTTAACTTGTTAACCAAATGACATAGTTAACATTGGACTTTTCAAACTATCTGGTTGTGTTTCAGTTTTCACGTGCAATATTGCAATAATCACATGTCACAAATTCATCATCACCCAACCCTATTGTCTACTAACTGACTTACTTGCTGATGCCTTAGACTAGTGTAACTTACTAATGGCTATGGCTACGGGTATAATTTTTTGCTGTTAGACATTGTTTCAGCCTGACAGGTGCCTTTTGGCATCTGCAGTACATATAATGTACGTATCATGTGTCCCACTTAGTTTCACTGACAGTGCAAGGTGCCAATTCAATCATAACTTCATGTGTGTCCTATCACATAAGAATACAACATCATGTCTCAAATAGTTGAAGCAAGCAGACTGGTTTGTTCTCTCTGTGTTGGGCAGTGTAACGGGCAGTGTAACAGGCAGAACATAATCAAAAACTGTGCAAAATGTCTACATTGTTTAGTATAAAGACACGTGTGTTGTACAATTATAGCCTCATATGTCTGGCACCATTCTATCTATCCTTTGATGCAGATGTTAAAAGTTTTACGCACACATGCACGCACACTACATATGTAATAGCCACAGTGACTTACACTTTGCCAGTGCCTGTCCCTTATTCCAGGGTTGCAGAAGACTTGGATGAGTGGCAAGTTCTCCTTGAACTTCTGCAGTCTCATCTTGATGCTTTCCGCTGACCTCTTGGGGTTGGGTAGGTCACCAAATCCTTTGGACAGTTTGTGCATTGTCCTCCACATGTTGTCCTGTTCCTCCTCAACTTTCTCTGCATCCAACTTCAGGAATGGACCTGTGGAATTATGGATTTCTCATTTAGGGTATTGAATGTGTTTATATTGATTAAGAGAATGTACATCTGTGCAAATACTGTACAACAGGAAACTTTGACAGAAGGTGTTAATAAATTTTGACAAATTATTGTGAATTCTCCCAATTCATCAAATTGGAATAAACAACTTTAAATCTGGTGTCAAGTGAAGTGGAATAGCATTTATCTATACACAACTTTATCAACACTTAATTCATTAGAGCTGATGAACAAATTATTGTTTCTTGAATTTTTTCATAGAAACTTCCTATTGTATGTCAGGTAGGGATAAAACAATCATGGACATTTAGTATTCGAGTACTCTCTAGTGTGATGACAAATATGTACACCACGTGAGCTAACAATGGGTCATGCGATCACTTGAGTGCATGTGCATGCATGTGTGTGCACCACATGTACAGTTTTACAAGACCATATCTACTACATGTAATTTAGACATTACCATTCATCCATATATCATGTTTCTCATGAAACTCCAATGCTGTATTCCACAGTCTCTCAAATGGCTCCTTGCTTGATGTGAGCACTTGTACTTGAGGGAATGGGGTTACCTCCCATTCAAACAGTTCCTCCTCATTATTGATTGACTATTAATAGACACAACCACACATATAAACACACACAATTAACTGAAGGTTTCAATAATTGATCTCAAATTCCAAGAGACTAATGGTGTATAATTGAAGAACTAAGCAACTTTAATATACAAATCAACCACTACAAATGTACTCTAATAAAGCATTCAGATTTAGATACTAAAATTTAGTATTACTAGACACTATAAGAGTATCTGTTTACATCATTCTAAGCCAGTAACAGTTACTAGATTCCATATTTTTGAGGCAAACTCAATGGCTCCCATGTGACTATGTAATTGCAAGAAAGATTGAGTGAGTTACTTATATTAGTGTAGTAATAAATCAGGATCCAAGTGATAAAAACTAGTGAAACCAGAGATGTGAATGATAGTATTACACATAGTCCTGTGGAAAAATTCCATGTCAACAATTAAGCCAAAATAGGGATTTTCCCACAGAGTGATGTTGTAATACCATCATTCATCTCTTGTTCCACTGGTTTTTATTACTCCTTGGATCTCTACTTCATTTTAAAATTAGCTTTTTTAGTTATAGCACATAGCTATGATACACACATGTGACAGATTTATTAGAATAAAGAACATTGTATTTCTCAAGTGGGCCTCAGACAACTGGCTTACGCATGTAATTTTTTCAAGGCATGTGGTCTTTCCATGCCTCCTTTTCACCGTGCTAAGAGGCATGGTTAATATGATCAATCACAATAAGTACAGCCAGATCATTAAGAGGTGTAACACAGTAACCATTACTGGTGTTGCTATATAGTAAAAGGGGCATGATCAATCCTAACATGTAGCTATGAGTACAGTGTCTACTAGCTAGTAACACCACTTATAGCAAATACAGAAAGTGTCAATATGGATTACAGAAAATTAATGCTTTAATTGATATGATTTTGTTACATGAAGATGACGACCAACATCATTGAAGATAAAAGGAACAAAAAGCAGACACTTGTCGGAACCCCAAATGGTACATGCCACTGGTGAGTTTGTTATTTGGTGGTCATACTATGTGTTATTTACCCTCTAGCTTTGCAACTGTGGTCAGACAGTCAGGCAGGCAGAATAAAAATTGGGTTTGAGCGTAATGGCCCTGTTCATTTTTCAACTGTAATGTGATATTGCTAAACCACAAAAATTACTGGTCATTGGATAGGGCAGCTAGTTCTTTGTTCTCATGTGTCAACGAAGATAACTTTTATCCAGAAACTGCTTAGTGTGACATCAAATGGATACCCTCTTTCTTACAGGCACATGGTCACAAAAATAGCACTGGATAGCTTCATAGTCTTATGAATGCATGCATACAGTTTGATTGTTCAGTGGCGGATCTAGATGGGTTTCTGTGGTTCTGACAGAAACTCCATTTAAATTTAGCTCAGTAGCAGTCTAATTAGCTTCATTATTGTTTTGTTGACAATTTGTCATTGCAAACTTTGCTATGACAAATTGTCAATACAACAATAAGCAAACAACTATATACCACTGTATTTCAGTAGCATGCATGCAATTGCACTTAACTAACACCATTTACAGCTATTAAACCGTCAGCAACACTTCACTTTTCACCTCCCACTGCATTAAAAACGATAGAGATACTCTAATAGAGTAGTAACTACTCTAATAGAGCAATCACATTATACAGCTTAGTCATAACTTTTGCCCTATAGTTAACTTTACATAGCATTTAAAACATTGAATTTATTGTAATTGTTTACTAAAAGTAGCCTAAAATCTGATCCCAGAGCTTCTAAAGTCTCAAAAATTTCTAAAGAAATGTTTTCAGATGCCTTATTTTTTCAGCTATAACAACTTTCAGAAAAAATGCTAGATCCACCACTGTTGTTAGTCATACCATTGCAACTTCCTTGGCTCCCTCAATCCTTTGAGTGAGGTCATTTATCTGCTCTACCACTTTCCTGATGTCATCAACACCTCGGGGTATCTATGGTAACAGACACAGATTCAAAAATCTGCATAAATACAAGACATATGTATTTGAGAAATTTTTTATAAACATATGAACAGTTATTAACTATATAATCGGACCTCTTTCTCTCTAAATGTATCAATCTCTTCTTGATAAACTTGTAGCAAATCCATAAACTCTTTAGTCCTAGGACACACATACATACATATGACAGTATATATCATCATCATACTAGACAGAAGGTCTACCTGTTCTTCAGTGCTAATTCAGCTTCTTCCCTTTTGCTTGCCAACTTCAACTGGCTGACTTCAAACATCGGCTCTATCTTAGCTGGCCATCCAAACAATTCATTGTTCAGCCTGAGGTCCTCATCTGTATACATATGAATCAGTTAGTACTACACGTACAGTATTGGTAAGTACATTGGTAAGTACGTTCTACTACAGCAATTGCTTATATTAAGTAGCAGCAATGATTCTCTTGCCTGACAGGTATAAAGTGCAATTACTGGATAAACTAACTCATAATGTGCATTACATACCAGAGAAGTTAGCATAGTCCAGTAAAGTTAGCAGTCTCTTGGCAGCAGCCTTCACCTCATCGTTCATCTGATAAAAGGTCACTGTGCTGACCTCTTTCACATATTCTACTAGTTCCACTAGCTCCTGTGTGTTTGCTGGTGAACCATACACCTTAGTGGATACCTCATCATATCGATGACATAACCTGTGGGTGTGTAAGTACCACTATAGCATCAACTTGATGGAGTGATGCATAGATGTAAGCACAAGAACTGATGTGCACAGTCATGCCTATCCAGTAAAAGAAAACACTAGGCCAGCCAGCACTGGTCATGGGGTTCCTGTGTACCATTCCACTCAGATACTAGAGTCAAATTCTACCAGGATAGGACTAGTAACCCACAGGAGGATTGTGCAATGCCTCACAGAGAGAAGTCACAGTACCTTGAAGTCCAATACCAACATATGACAGCGGGATATTTGCTTCCCAGGTCATCAGATTATTATTATGAAACTGGGTAGTCTGGATCAATGTGAGTACCGTATTTGAGTGGTTAATAGCCATGGCTTGTATAATAGCCGCCACTCGGATAGTAGCAGCACCACAGTCTAGAATTATTGTCATAAGAGCCACAGCTCGTATCCAAATATACTGATGCAAGTGTTGATAAGATATATTTGAAGTAAAAACCACGCAAAGGAGTTGTTTTAAGCCAGGAAATACTGAATAATAGTATTGAAGGATGATCAGTCATTCGTGAATTCGTATAAATGTTGTGGACTACTGCTAGTAGCCAGTACAGGTAGTTGTTGCCTTCGCACAGAAGCTGCATGGTTTTTCTTGTTGAAATTAAAGTTATAGTAGTTATGGCTATTAACCAGTCAAAAATATGGTAAAGTTTTTCTATTCAAGGAAACAACAGCAACTGGATATTACACAAACACACTTACTCTCGGTTCATTTCCCTGTTCTTGTTAACCAAGGAAATAACAATCTTGTCAGCAAGAGCTAGAGGCCTCTTGGCCAGTAGGGCATTAATTTCAGCACAGTTTAACTGTATCATATTGAGGGGTACAGTACTGTGTAGTGTGAGCAACTCTTCATGTTGTGCCTGGAACTTCATAATCCTCTGGATAATGAGAAATATAGAGCTGTTGTTTGTGGTGTTGCATTCATTGCATAATTTCATTACAGTGAAATCTCATTAGCAGCCACCTCTTTAATAAGATCATATTGTTGTCATGAGTGGACAAGTTTCCCAAACATAGGCACATAGCTAAGGTGTACTTCGTGGCCTCAATAATATAGCCATTCCATTGCTGAGGTCAATTTTTTTTCATAGGTGGCCCTAGTAATGAGGTTTCAGATTCATATGTATGACTATCTAGCTGAATTAAGTTACATTGGAATTCTGAAATGTGTATCTATGCAAAGTCATCAAATTACATGTGTGCACAAACAGAGGTAATGCACATACTACCACACCTTCCCACTTATATCTAGTTCATTGTCTTCTGCCAAGAAGCTGTCAACTTGAGCACTGGCTGACCCATCCAGTAATGGATTGTATTTAGAGTAGAGGGCAAGGTACCTGTAGTGTGACAGTGGTATAGTATGTGTGTATACTGTATAAGTATATGTGTATGCAAATGTATGTATGTACATCACACGCTACACATGCACAAACACACATGCACGTACATGCCAACAGTGAAATAACACACTTTTTGGGGCCAGGGAAATTACATCTCAGCAAGTCAAGAGCTTCTTCCCTTGCAGCAGAGACAATGTTATCATCCAGAGGAACAGCTGGGATTACCATCTCATGTCCCTTAAGATCTGGGAACAGTACATGCTCCACCTACACACAATGTATCACATTATGTAATCTTTATCCTATGCTAAGAATGTGTACATGAATATGCTTGTACAGGTGTAAAAACACATCAATGTAAGAATTTGGTATGTTCACACTTCACAGTAAAGGATACATTACTATCATGGTAGCTGCTTATAGTCTCATACCCTTGGTAGCTGGTGGGTGGTCTCTACTATACACACTATTAGTCTATTAATGATTGCCTCCAGCTCACTCATCGGTGGACTAAACTGCAGATCAGTTCCTTTCAACACCACCTCTAACTGAAACACCTAAAAAACAGCATTGGATAAACAATGGCAAGTGAATACAGTGTATCAACTGACTGCTCTATTAGAGACTAAAAAATCTGGAGGGTTTGCCCCCACATAACACTACTTGGAACACTGTAAGCACACTTATCACTAAACAGTAGGTGGTAGTAACTCACTGGTTGGTACACATATTTCATATCACTGTATTCACCATCATAATCATTCCCTTCCTAATGTAACAAAACTTGTTAAATAGTATATTTGAATAGCGATATATCTTATACCTCATATAGCTGGAAGAACCTCACAAAGTCACTCAGTGAGTTCTGGACAGCCTCTCTGATCTGTATAGCCATCAAACTGCAGGCACAGTTGAAGAAGTGTTCAACTAGTGATGCACTCTGGAATGAGTTAGTGGGTACCAGGTGGCCCCAAGATGACTTGTGCATACGGAACAGCTCCCCACAATCGTGAACCCAGCTGAGCATAATAATAATAAGAATCATGATAAAACACTTTCAAGGTTTCACGCACAATTGTATGTAGGCATATATATGAGGTATCAAAGTGACCACTATGGCACCACTGCTAACCACATTTGGTTAATTCTTGTAATAACCAATTTTCAATGCAGTTACAGCTCCCACATACTGGTATACAATTATGGTAAGATATGCACTACCCACACACACACACACACACACACACACACTCATGGTACAATGTCTATTTGAAATGTGATATATACACGTTTCATTTTACATAAGGTGGTATGTCAGTGTTAATATGTATATGACACACATGAAGAAATCATACTATGTGTTTGCCATACGTATGCAACAAATGTGTAAACCCTGTGTGATCCTTACCTCTTCTCAAGAGCTTCTCTAGCCTCATCACAATGTTTCCTCACCAAGCTCTCAAACTCACTGGGGTCCACTGGCAATTGGGACTCTCTCAGTTTTACAATGTCCACCATACGCACTTGACAATACCTACATGCGTGAATAGTTAAAATAAATAAATGTCAGCATTCATGTTTTCTATTGAAACTAACACTATTACTGCCATCTTTCATTCAATTTACACAACTAAAACATGTACTCGATTCTACGAATCACCACTACTGTAGATGTGATAACACACCCACATTCTAACAACTATATTAATACCCACCAAGGTATATCATCACTTACTTGGTGTCCCAGAGATTCCTCAGCTCTTTCATTACAGCATTAGTGATGAATAGTTGTGTGTTTTGTGCCTCCCAAGCACTAGTAAAGCTATCATGCCATGGAACTGGTGCCCTGATGGTCCTATACAACAACACAACTTACAGTGGTTAGCAAGTATTATCACAGTGGCTAACTTTCGAGGAAATGGCTGTGGTACTGAGTTGATTTTCAGCCTTGTTAGTTCTGCTGGATCCTTCAGTACATAATCAACTGTATGAGAGGAAGTGGTGACACATGAAATTATGGCATAACTATTATACTGTATCATCAATTTATGCAGTTGAGTGCAGAGTGTTTAATGATCTGTCATCACTGACCAAATTTTACACTATTGAAATGATTGCACAGATTTCTACTGCAACCACAGAAACTTATAAATGAAGAGCTGATCAAGTGTGCACACATACAAAATAAACACAGCAAAAGCTTCCGGTAGCTATGTGAAACATTGTCAAGGTTACTAGAGTCTTTGTAGGCAAACCTTACAGATAAAACCTAAAGTTCCACAATGGTCCCAACACCACTAAGCAAGACGTGGACATTGGCATTTGTTTCCCCAGTTAATACCAGGTACCAGGAACCCATAATATAGCTAGGTAGACTGAAACAGTACAAGTAGAGTTTTCTGCACTAGGAAACAACAATAGTAACATCACTAAGCATTGAGCCTGGAGTTTGTGATTATTAAGCTGGTGTTCTAGTTACCACTTGGGTGTGATGTCTCAAGAACATGCACACACACACACACACACACACACACACGCACACAATACAGCATACACACAACTTACCAATTGCTTTCCTCATACTAAATTGATAATCTTCACCAACCTCCTCTGACAGGTCAGCTCTTAGAGGTGCATAGTCAGGGTTAGACAATAAGTGAGGCATGATGTGCCTCTTAACATTGGGCATGAAATCACCAGGCATTGGACACAGAGCATCTGCTGATATCTCTTTAGCAATGTAGTGGTAGTAACGCTAGACATATAGAAAGAACATATTTATAAATAAATCTACACTGTTTATTCATGTCAAAAATAAACACATCACATTGGAACATCATCAAAGGACATGTTAATAATAACACTAGTCCATGGTCCCATTTAACATGCAACTAGCTTCTGGCACCTCTTTTTTTAATAAGGATACTTCAGATACTACCAAGGCTCTGTACACAGAATACTATTATTCTCACCTCAAGATCTTCTTTAGTTGGTTCACCTGACGCTTCTTTCTCCCACACATGGTACTCTACCGTTGTGTCAAACTGTTCCATGGGGGATAATGGACGAGAAGGGGAGGGGTCTACACCTGATGGACCACACCTCTGCCTCTTGTGATAACCTGGGGGAAGGGGAGGGGGTGGGGCTGGTGATTTTGGAAGTGGTGCATGCCGAGACATCGGTAGGCTTGTGGCAGCTGTTGTAGTGTAACAGTCAAAGAAAATACATTCTGCAATTCACATAAACTACCATACATGCACAAAAAAAGGTTTTCATAGTACCATAAAGTAAGCATATAAAATACCAAGATAATTATAATTGGTATATGTATTTGAAGAGAAAAAAGTCCCAAAACTGCATTAATGTATTGAGCTTCCTAATACTATAATCGGATAAGCATACACTATTAGAGGATACTCAGTGATTTAGTCCTTTTTCGCAGGTTCTTAATCTTGAGATCATTACTGGTTGGAGTGTAGTTGTTAGCTATGGACTCTGAGGGTGAACGATGATGTCTTTCTTCCTTGTATGGGGCAGCCCTGGTCCATGATCCTGCTTTCAATAGGGGAGGATACTGGCTACTCTTCAGAAACACCTGTCAATATTCAATACTGTATCAACAGCACCTCTATTGTACTCTGAAATTTTAAGGGCTAATACTAGTCTGGTGATGTACAAACATTTTGTTTGATTAGTTTCGCCACACTCACTGTAAAAGGGTTTGGTCAGAAACATATACTTGACATATAAACACTGCCACTACAGTGGCACCAATCAAATCAGTGATGAGCAGAGGTGGCTGTTTGCTTTGTAGGAGAATAAAATCCACTGTTGTGAGTGCAGAAACTTGTTCTTATAGTTGGCTCATGAAACTCAAAGCCATAATTCCTATGATACCATCATGACAAAGTCCAAACATTCCAACTACAAAATTGTGACAAGACCATCCAGCATAGGACTAGACCATTTAGCATAGGACTAGACCATTTAGCATAGGACTAGACCATTTATAGCAAGCATCACCAAATTCATCAAAAAGTGAGAAGTTCAAAAGGAATACATACTGTAAAGCCTGTCAAAGGCAAACATAAGCTCTTGAATAAATGTTAACAAACATAATTAGTACAGCCATATAGAATATAAAACTTTGGACTTGAAAACATGCACAGACTGTGACTTAATTATTCTACATCACTACATATCTATACCAGTTAGCCACTCGCATTGCATTAAACCACTCCTTAAACATTTGGAGAACTGTGATGGTCGTTAAGGTTATTAACTTTACCAGTACGGTAAATATGCAGGGCCTGTAAAAGGTACCCACAATTGCTGAGACACCACAGACTGATTATTTTTGCAATATGAACAACACACTACACAACTCACGCTAAGACCAATGCTAACTTACTCACCTGATACAACTCGGATGGTTCATGTACTGGGGAGCGCTGAGTGAGTAATGGTAGTTTAGTCGTACTCTAAAGTGACAGTGCGCATCAATAAGAAGCAATACTGACAAGCGTACAGAGGATCAGAAATACACAGCATTTACTATTCCTACCTTATATTCGTCCATTTGTAAGTCTACTTTATACACTCGCACAACTGCGGATGCTTTTGACACGGCAATGGAAAGGTTTCCATAGTAACCGTAGAATTTAAGAAAATTTGTGTTTGTAAACGTAAACTATCCCGTAAATTAGTGTGTTGCGTGCGCATCAGCCTACCACCACCCTTGTCACGAACAAAAAGAGTGGGCTGGAAGGATGTGCAAGACTTCATCGTGTAATTAAGTCCCTTTAATTTGGACGTTTTTGGATGCATTTCATCAGCTGTTGCAGGTAGCTACGTATCTGCCTGCAAGTTGCATCTATGTGCAGACTGAAAATGCCGAGCTAATAGAAAGGTATTAGTGGCGAGCTCTTCAATGCTGACTGTAGTCGTATTTGGTTATAGCTATTTGCATTCAATTAAGTTTTATATGGTTTAATGCCAGTGGCGGATCCGGGGGGGGCACGGGGGCCGGTACGTGCCAACCCCCCCCCCCCCCCAACCCCTTCATTTCTTAAAAAAAAAAATCATACAAGATCCGAGATGCTCTAATAGAGCAGTCAATCACTCTAATAAAGCAGTCACGGTGTTCATGAGGCAGTGTAGCTTAACTATGAAGTTATGAGTAAGGATTTTTATATACTTTATAGTATATACATTTGGTAAAGGACAGCCATTATTGCTGTGACCTTTTTTTTGTCTTCAACTTTTTTCAGCAAAGTGCGGCCCCATTTCCAAACTCTGGATCCGCCCCCGAATGCAGTGTATGTTAAACTCTACTCAAAACATTAGTTATCAGCGCTGTATCATGAGCTACTGGAGTAACTACTCAGTATTAATTTCATTGTAGTAAATTTAAATTATATTGTCAAGCTGTACATGTATTGGGCAGGCTATATGCTAGCTATTACTCCAAAGGTTCACGTGTCAACAGAATAGAGCTTCTCAGTGGCTTTTACAATCTGGTACGCAATGATAATCGGATAACAGCTACTACCTCAGCACAAGGCTACTCACCATGAGATGTTAGGATGTCAAATAGTGGATGATGCTCAGTCAGTTTATCGTGAATGTGTGGTGAAAGTGTTTCTGGTTCAATGTTGATGATAGACTTTGGTGTTGAAACTGTGGTAGAGACAATTGAAATTGCAGCTAGTACGAGCTAGTAACAATGGCAACTACTTTTCAGTTTATACTGTGGAATATGCTGGTGCAGACATGCAGCTTTTTTGATGCCATTGATGAAAATTCGAACACAATGGTTTGTTCTATGTAGGCTATATATCTCATGTATTTGTAGGCTTCAGATATAATAATAGAATGTGTTAACATAGTCCAGCTGGCAGGATAGTTGGAAAAGGCAGGCAGCATGGATATGGTCATGTACAGACATTTTCAAAATACATAATTATTATAATATATAGTTAGCTTCACCCTCACTGTTTTGTATTCCAGTCTCTACTTCCAGATATTGTGTTGTATAGTGATTATCCATTTATTAGCTGTTGCTTGTACAAAGGTTGGTCTCTATATATACTCTAGTTGAAAATTCCAAAAATAAAATTGTTATGACTGGTGAACCCATGCATACCACATCAAAAGAAAGAAATGGCACTGTGTGCCCCAGCTACCAATTATTGTCTGAATGTGAATTATGCTTGTTGTCAGCTTTGTTCAACCCGTTACACAGCATTATGAATGAAGAAGTGCTTGAAAAACACCTCTGCAATCAAAGTAGCCACTATGAAAAATGTGGATGATTTCTGTTACGAAGGAAAGCCATTACACGCTACCACCAAATCGACACCTTCCACTGTCAGCAAAGATGAATGGGACACAAAAGAGGACACTAGTAAGTCTATGAAGAATGCATTGTACATACTGTGGTATGTCAAAAGGCACTTGTCTGGCTGAAGTGAAGTGAAAAAATCAAGCCCATAGCCTTAGCTGTTATCGAATTACACTTGTCTGAAGGCATCAATCAGTTACTCAGTCAGTCAGTGGAATATTCCATTTAATGTAGCAACTTCTGAAAAGCATTTGAAGGGTTGTTTGGGTTTAGTTTTACCTAACCTCAGCTTCGCAATGGAGAGGCTGGTTTTTGGGTGATTTTTTCATTGGCCACACCCAAACCTTTGTGGTCCCTATTATACAGTACTATCATACTGTATGTATGATTATGCAATACTAATGTGGCAAGCTCCTTGTATCACTGGAGAT
This sequence comes from Dysidea avara, assembly GCF_963678975.1. Classification (NCBI taxonomy): domain Eukaryota; kingdom Metazoa; phylum Porifera; class Demospongiae; order Dictyoceratida; family Dysideidae; genus Dysidea; species Dysidea avara. The sequence continues at coordinate 24,846,289 of NC_089274.1, forward strand.
GCCATAGTTGACTGTGCATGTTACAAATGACCAAGAATACAGCTTACAATTACACAGGTGTCTGAAAATGAAATCATCACTTAATTCTTAAGTGATAAAGTTTTATTGTAAAATTCACCATGATATAACTTGATTGGGTGCAGTAGATATTTCTACAGCAATTGATCACCCAGCATTTCTGACAATTAGCACACAGCAATGATTTATGACTTTTACGTAAGATTTTAGTTAGGGATCACAGCCCTTTAAAAGTAATGAACAAGAAGGTCGTCTATACCTGCAGATATATACTTAATCCCTACTTCAGTCTAACTGATCAAAAAGCAGGGAAACAAGGGAAGTCGCCTATACCTGAAGATATAATAGTGAACATTTGTTCCCTATGGGATCTCCCTTGTTTCACTAAAATTCCTATATATACTTTTTCCTTGTGCTTGTACAGTATATAGCTGTGTTTACTACTTGTCTGCTTTTACATCACTTATGATGTTAATATATTAAAACTTTTATTGGTAGTGAATTTTGAGCTTACAGAATAGCTACAATTTTGTGTCTTCACAGTGGGTAATAGATAGCCCCTTTCTCATACAGTTTGTTAGTAATATCTTTCATTGCAGAATATCCAGTAGTTAGCAATCTTGGTGATGATCGTGCTCTACTACCAGATTATAGAAGTTTCAAATGATTATGGTCCGATAGCTGGCAACCAGCGAGATGTTTGAGAAATGTGGTGTGCTGATGGGACAGATACCAGACATTCACAGAACCACTGTACATTGTATATGCCACAACACGAGGGATGAGTATATACTGGGTCAGAGATTATTCTTATTACTATGTGAATACACTGGAGGTCACTATATTCCAATGTTGATGGACGATCGGTATGTGGGTTAAACGCATACACATTTCTTGTGATTAACGGTTATCCATGGCTGATAAGCGCACATGGTCAAATGAAAGGCTCAAGATGCGACAAAGCTACACATGGGAAGAAATGCTAGGAAAATGAATGTCTCCTTGAGCACTTACGCTTCCCTTGAGGTCTCCCTTCACTGTGTATAAAGCAAATCAGCCTTATGGATTGCAATATTCTTGTTCATTAAAAGGATTTCACTCAGAAATAGAGTCAAATATTCTTACACACTGGTGAAGGTGTGATTGATATGACAATAAGTACGTATAACTAGATCATTAAGGGGTGTGTTGCGGTGCTCACATCATTGGTGCTGCTAGATGGCACTAAAATAAAGGGGCATGCTTGAAACCTAATGCACAGCTACAAGTACAGTGCCTACTAACATACAACAGGAAGTTTAGACAAAAAGTTTTGACAACAGAAAAGGTTGACAGACTTGATGAATAAGTTAAATTTGTTGACTTTTAATTGGTCAAATGTCCATACATGCCCCTAAAAATATGTGTTTTAGATGGTTCCTTGATTTTCATCAACATTTAGCTCATCAAAGCTGATGAAGTGTGGATTTGTCTTCAACTTTTTCTTCTGTCAAAATTCCTGTTATATGGTAGCTAGCATGTGCATTGAGAAGATGATGACCAGCATGATTGAAGATGAAAGGAAAGGCAGAGGGTGGACACTCATCGGAATCCCAAAAAGTGCATGCCACTGGTGAGTTTGTTGTTGTGGCATAATAATATGGTGGTTGTCATTTAGCCTCTAGATTTGTGACTGTAGTATGGAAGGACTAAAAATCTGGTTTGGGCAGTTTAAAAAAAAAAAAAATCAGTACCTGTTCTTTTGTAGATGTTTTAGTGGTTTTAATGCTACATACTGTATACCCAGCTGTAAACTAAGATTCTTCTGTAAAGATGCTTTTTGCCATGTGAGATGCCTATATGATAGTTATTATGGGCAGAATAGTGGTAATGTGTAATTTTTGGAGGTTTGTACCACCATACTGTATGATAGGTATTTCATTTTGCATTCATGCAGCCAAGAAGTTCAGAACTTTTAGATCTCAACTACATTTAAACATCAGTGACAAGATATTGTTCTATATAATTATAGAGTCATTTGTATACATTACAGTTTATTTCTAAAAAGTGTACTAAAATTGCTTGGGAGAGTGTTTTGCTTCATATCAAACTTTAGTGTTGCATGGCATACTATTTTATGTATGTGTGTGGTGTGTGTGTTTTTGTATGTATGTATGTATGTATGTCTGATATGTAATAAGTTAATGTACTTTCATACAATATACACTAATTTTAGTATGTTTTGTTGACTATATGCTATATGTATATATATATATATAGTAAATATATTTTTTATCTCTCTGAGCCAGTTTAATTTAATGATCTTATGTATGCCTATACTAACTAATGCTTGAGAGCTAGAGTATATTGGCTATATCAACTGTCCATTATAAGCAACTAGTATTTTAAGTTTTAAATTTTGTAAGCTTAATACGTATGTGCTGTTGTCCAAATTATGTGGTAATGTTTAGAATCAGTGGAGAACACTGATGTAGTGAAATATGACTATCCCAGTATTACATTTAGAAATAACAATGCAACCAATAATAACGAGAAAGTGGTTAACAAAATACCTACACCTCCCTTGGAGTCTTCCAGTGTTTCTATTGTTAAGTCAGGGGGAAATTCTGCTACAAGCAAGAGTATGGGCAATCCTCTCTACATATGTACACTCAATTAAGTGTCAAAATCAACTATTGTCAGTGAAAAGACTTGATTAACCACAGCATGTGCATGGATTTTGTACTTACTTTTGATATGTAGTTAGTGTATGTATTATATATGAGTAATAATTATAAATTGAATGTGTATATGTGTGACATTACAATTTTATGCAATTACTACGTATGTATACTTTATACTTTTTTAATTTTATTTCTGACAGCATTACTATTTTAAACTAAATTTGAGTTTTAACTTTTTTTTTTTTGAAACCATCAACATTGATGTAGTGATAAAAACAAAACAATTACAACACCTTGGTCACATGCAACTGCATAAGGCCTAAACTAAAGCAGGCATGGCAAGGAAAATACAAAAAGGAGTACAATAAAATCATAATTATATATCAGATGAGCTAATTTGATTAGTTTGTACTATAATGAAGGATGGGTGGGTTTATTTATACATATAGGCGTATAGCATAGTAAAAGGCAGTCAGGAGAGGTTCAAGCTGTTGTGGACCACAGTTTGGTGGCAAACCCATTTGAGTCAACAAAATTTAAGACCAGTAGTGTTAACCAGCATGACCACTGTATATATGCTATACTATATGACAAAAAAAATTTGCAAGGGCATGCAGTGTACACTGATATGTACCATGCAGTCAGCTATGCGTGATGCATGCACAAACTTAAAATTCCTTATTTTTCCTTTTACTACTGTAAGTATTTATTGCATTAGTATCAAACTTGGCACAATACACTTTTATACACTGTTTCTGTATCACAAATCTCAAGGCACTCGAGTAAGAGACCCTCATCCTCTTTATCATCAGTGGGCACATATTCTTATAGGAAATAATGTCATGATAACAGAAAGTGATGTCATCTTGTGATGTGTGGATGTGTGTACAGACATGTTTGGTAATAAGAGTATAGCTGCATGCTGTAGTAAAAGATAGGCATCCATTATGTTGTAAGCTACGCTAACTACAGCTTGTCTTGCTGGTGGGTATTTGTGCTACCAGTATGACCATTCAACTGTTAGTAGCCTTGTTAAACATGTTAATGTTGCTACAGACTGCTGTACATCATGTCTTCTTTCCTCTCAGGTGTCTAACCTCGTATACTAGCATGCAGGTGCCAAATGGCACCATTAGTATACCTTGCTAGAAACTTCAGTTCATCTAGTGATGACAAATGTCCAGTAGTAAATACTAGCTACAGCCATCTTGTTCAACTCCTAACAGGTAGAGTATGTTTTCTATTTTATATTTACACTGACTACAGACCACAATTTAGTGGAACTGTCAACTGAATAGTTCTGAACTCAGTGGAGGTTAATTATCCTCTGATATTGGTTATCTACTGTTCAAGTTTGTCATATTTTTTTGTTATGTAACATAATGACTTATAACTCTTTTTAAAGTATGGGTTCCCTCTTGTTACTTGATGTTCATCAAAGAAATAGTCAAGTTGGGAAGATTCCTGATGTTGGACAGTTCTTTCTATAGACCATAATGTCTGTATATATTGTTTACAAAAAACTGCTTAATTGTACTGTTGTTTTGAATAAGACACTAATCCAATAAGTTTGCTATCAGGGCCTGAAGATAGCACTGAATTACAATTTTGAGCTATGATATCAGGTATAAACTACACTGTATACACTGTACCATGAAGAGATAGTGGTTAAGTCTGGTCATACATGCAGCTGAATGCAGTGGCTATACTTAAAGATCTAATATATGGTTTCCCCCAGTATTACATCATTACTATAATTTGGAGTACCTGTGGGGTGGCAACTTGTGTGCTGGAGGGTACTATATGTAGCTATTGCATTACTAAGTGATATTCATGCTATTTGGGTAAATTTAAAGAGAAACAGGTAATATATTTATTCTTCCTTATAGAAGCTAGCTACGTAGTTATTTGCTAAATAAATTAATTTTTCTGTGCCCTTGGTTGGCACTGGGAAAATCTTTGACTATCATAAGGAATCTGATAATTTGTGGTAGCCATGAGGCGAATGTTGTGTGATTATATGCACTGATGCAAAGTAGTGTAGCAGTGCCACTCCGCATACACTAAACATGCACAGCAGCACTGATGAAATCGATCAGGCAATACCATTGACCAAGCAATTAAAAATATTAAATTACTGACGAAAACTTCTAAGTTATGCCTCCAAAATATTTGCCAGTTTACTACTGGCAAGAGGAACTAACAGTAATAATTTCTCTGCTACAAAAGCATATTCCAGAACTTCTTCCCTCACACCATACCAAAATCAATGAAACAACTGTTGTAAATTCACCGTCTTCTGATCAGTTTATATTGTGTTTAGCAAATAATGTGTATGATGATATACTAGTTATATAATGATTGATTTTATGTAATTGTCTCTTTTTTATGATTTAAACTCCAAACAGTTGGCAATAGCCGTTCTTCCCTGCCAGAGGTATAAATACATACGTACATGTTTACAATCCACAATATACAAAAACAATACTGATATAGCTACACTTTATTACAATAGAGAACAACTAGCTACAACAACACAAGCAAAAACATTTATAATAAATCAGACCGGTGTAGATATAGCTGTAACTACAGCACTAGCAACTGCTGTATGTTAGTCTGCATACCAATATGGTGTACTTGTGGGGTCTGGAAATCTGAAAGTTTCCAAACTTTAAATCTATCCGCTGGGGATGCTAGTGATGATAAACGTCTTATTGATTATTAAGACAATATATAGTATACAAACAGGGGCCTAGACTCAGGGCTACCATACACTGATAGCCAAAGAGTGATCAGTGCAGGAACCCTGACAAGACTTACATTACTTAACTTACAGTACAAAATTAATTACACAGTAACAAAGTTCAGGTCAAGAGGCCCACTCCAGGGAAGCTCTAGAATTGAAAATTCTGTAAGAGCAGGAGATGGCAATATGAGCAGTCTGCTCAAACAGTGACCGTACAGTTATCTTTGACACACAACAAGCAGTAGCCACTTGAGCAAGTGTTTCTGGCATAAAGTGACCCAGACATCCTATCTCAATAGAAATGAGATCAACAACTAACCCAGTACGTTAAAGATCATACGATAAAGACCCATATCTATCTTCCTTCCAAGCTCTTGTGGCCAATAAGTGTTGCTGGGTGTTAGTGGGAATGGTCAGCTCAAACAGGTAGATGGAATCCTTAGACTGAAACCAAGACCAAGTCAGGTCTGCTAAGGGAGGTAGAAAGTTTGGTGGGGATAGTACTAGAAGGGTTGACACTGGCAAGATGACCTGGAAGATCAGCATAAAGTTTAAAAAATTCTGGTAAATGTTTTTGAAGCCCATGGACAAAAACCTGCAAGACTGAATCAGTCATGCCTCCAGGTTAGTCTCGCGTGCCAGACGGTTTGTGTGGGGGCGGCAAATAAACGTCTGGCACGCGAGACTACCTCCAGGTATACCTACCCTAAACGAGAGCAACAGAACATCTGGTAAGATGTAATTCATGGTATAGGTTGGGGAGTTTGACAAAGAGCACACTTTGGATTAGTAATTATATTCCACCTGGACAGGTTCATAGGATTTGGAAGAGTATCACAACCAGCACGTTGCAAGAACGACGGTTGTTTCTCAGGGAGGCCAAACATCAATCTCTTCCACAAAGGACAATTGCAAGCTTCCTCCAGGGTGACAATATCTAAAAATTTATTTTGAACAGTTAATGGCTCAAAGCTTGAATCCCAATGCACAATGTGAGTAGAATGTAAATGGTCACGTGCATGGTTCTTTAAGGTTGCAGGGCTAATAACGTGCACGTGCACGTGGGCTGTGCAGCAAGTGGGCGCAACTTGAGTGGGCGTATTTAATTGTTAACTCAGCCATGTCAGGGAAGAAACTTACTCGTCTTTTTCTCGTGTGGTTACTGTTTTGTCTGGCTGCTGTAAACGCTGTGTTTTCAGCTGGAAGAAGTGAGCTAGTCATTGTAAACCACTACACATGCATACACGCACCGTGACCTCACTTTTTTTGTGCATCGTCATGGACGTGTCACATGAATGGCAGATGAGTGATCATGAGTCGGCGGCAGGACTGACTAGAACATATTTTTGGCTTTTACGAGGTTGGATTCATTGAGTCTTGTTAGTTAAGGGAACTTGCAGCCTGGAAACAAAAACTGATTTCTAGATACTGTATGTTCTACAGTACTTACCAGCCATTACGCTTTAGGGAATGTGATCGTGATGGTTAATTAATGGAACGCCTGGCTGCCGGATCATAGCTATACCCACAAATCATTTCATGCTATTCTAACGAGATTGAGAGACAGTGTAGATTGAATGCAGGAAGGTTCTTGATATTGATAGCGCGACTGTCATGATTGGTGCATGCCTAGCCTGCATCATGTTGATGATTCTGACTCCTGTATTTCAGGCTTTAGCTTGATGCCCACAACTGTTAAATATTTTCTATGCATGTCATCTACCATATTGTGTTTGTCTATGTTGACATTGATCGTTGCGCCCACTTTCAAGGGTTGGAGCTAGCAGATTGTTTGATCTTATAGCAGGAAAGTTTGGCAGGAGGAAACTGGATTTCCCCCCCAAAACAAGTTTGGCAAGTTTGTTAGGAGCTAGTACAGATTTGTATTGGACCAATGATTTGGCAGATTTTAGTTTGGCAAAACACCAACATTTGCCAAACCTTTCGTGTGACTACATGCATGCATACCATATGGCTGTGGTGTGATCGTTGCCAATACCATATTGTGCATCAATCCTTAATTTATGAAGTGCTCAGTCTCCTAGGTTTCACACTTAGAGAGTGAGGTGGTTCTGTCGAGTAGGAGATGCACTATGCAATGACAGTTAGTAAATGCTCATTACTGCAACCCCATATTTACTTTGGATTCTTTTGTGGGCGGGCACAGAGCTTAGATGTATAATATATATATATATATATACACAGCACCCTGTTCACTTGCTTGCATGTGCATGGTACAAACTGAAATGATGCACTGGCTAGTTTGTAATCTAAGAAGCAGTACATTCTTTCTTTACCCCAGTGTGGCATAGTCCTGACATGATTCAATTTCGCATAATTTTATGTGTTAATGCCATTTATGGCAGTTAGATATTTATTCTTATGACTCACCTACACAAATATACCATAACTATTGACCATTGCATCATAGGATCCACAAATTGAGATATCCATACACATGTATACATATACATACATGTATGTATGTGACTATGATGAGCAGAAGCAGAAGTGATTAGAATTTTTATAAATCATAATTCCACTGATGTGGTATCCCATTACAAATACATATCAGTTTCAGGTGATTGTTATCACATTTTTATGGTCACATGGTTGGACCATATTTGGCAAACACTTATTCATGACTACAAGATGAAGTGGCTATGGAGCCTGTGGTTCATTAAATTTTCCTGATTTGTATTAGCTGGATGGGTATATATAGATCTCACAAAGCTGCATTTTTGCACCAATAGTTACATACATAATTTAGGTGTCGCTTATGGCTTGTGGTGATCTGTAGAAATGGTTCTGTGGTGTGTTTGTCTTGTACTGATATCACTGTATTCCCACTGGAAGTTTATATACAAAAGGACAAACTTTTATGAGCTGCCCACCCACAGCTTATGCACAGCCTTAAACAAATAATTGCATGACAAGAAGAAAAATTCAACCCAAAGCATGAATTTATAAAGTGCAGGCCACTTGGTCACGCGTTTGCAGATCATAGGAGTTAATCGCCATTTTATGTTTTGCATTTAAAGTTTTGTGCATGACATTGTAACATAGAAAAGGAAACCGAACTTGGTGTATCTTATGTGCCATGTGGGTGTAGCTATAGCTACAAGTATTTTTTTATTTCACTAGCTACACCATGTAGAATGCCAACAAGTGCACTGGATCATGACATGTTTCATGATACTTTGGTGACTGATGAGCAGATTACTGCTTCTTCATTTGATCAATTACATCCACCACCACAAGCAAGACTATCAGGAACTGGATGGTGTTCAGCAAACACTTGTAATACACAACAAATTGATGAGTACCTGCAAATAAACTTTGGTGCAGAATTAGTAGTAGAGGCAATAGCAGTTACAAGTAATTCTGAAGGATTTTATGTGACTCAGTATATGTTGGAATATGCTGGATCAGATGGCATGTATGAATATGTTATTGCTGAAGCCTCCAGTAACGTTGTAAGTTATTATGTTTGTGAGATCAGGAAACTGTTTGATAGACTAAGTGGAAGACTTTTACAACTTGCATGCTTAATCACCCAGCCTTTTACATACGATGGCAACTACAAAATTTTAGCAAGTTTTGTTATTTCTATAGTAACTTGATTGAAAAGTGAATTACATGTTCTCGTAGTCATTGATAATCCACAAAGCCCCACAATATTACATATACTCATATGGCATAAAACTACCTTCCAGTTGTTCTCATTGCATTTAACACAGTTCATGTTTCACAAACAGGACGGACGTATGTACCAACATTAAATTTTGTACTTTTGTATTTTAAAGACAAGAAATGATGCTACAGACAGACTTTCCTGCCAAAAGAGGCAGGTCAAGATACTTTCATTCTCCCATTGTTGGATTTGTTGGGGGGATGGGGGATAGAGTAGCAATATACCTCAATGCAAAAACAGCTTGGAATTGTCTGTAAAAAAGTCATGTCCATGAAAGTAAAAGTAACAGAGCTGATATCTGGAGCGGCCATTAATACAATTGACAGCCTTGTTGCATTTCATTCCTTTTAACTCTAATTAGCTAATTTGGCCTCCTTTTCAATAATCAGTGTAGAGAAAAAAGGTGGCCAAATTCCTAGCCAATTAGAGTTTAATTATGAATGGAATGTAGAACATGGGTAAGCTATAAAGGTCTAATGTTAAAACTTCACTTATTATAGTTAGCTCACTTCAGTTATTGGCTCTTTCTGTTGCCAGTAACTTTTATTTTCATGGACACGCCTTTTATGTAGCCAAGCTGTTTTTGCATAGAGGATTTCACTTATTTTGTCAATCAAATGCATTTATATAATTACAATAAAAAGTTACACAGTAGAGCAAAAACATAGATTGTTGCAGAGAAATAAACAGTAACTTACAAAAGCAAGTGAATATTCTTTGGAGTAGTTGACTGCTCTATTAGACTAACTGATCTGCTATACTGGGACTGATCAACACCCCCTCCTTTCCACCACCTATATACAGTACTGCCCAAACGTAACGTTGCACTCGCTCGCATGTGCAATTTTGCTCAAGATTTTAAAAATTGCTAATTAAGGAGCGTGGCAACTGTTTCGCTCATGCGACAGCGTGGCAGCTATTTAACTCACAAGAATCACGAGTGAAACAGTTGCCATGCCCCTTAATTAGCGATTTTTAAAATCTTGAGCAAAATTGTGCATGTGAGCGAGTGCAATGTTGCGCTTGGGCAGTATCGTATGCTCTGAAAAACTTGACAGCATTAACCTGGTACACATGTCAGCTATTTCCCATACACCGCCTCTTGGTGGCATCCAGTATCCAAAAGAAGTTGCATATACGGAGAAGAATTATTTACCCATACAATCGTCATATTCACTCGAATCTTTTCAGTACATTCATATGACGACATCAATTGTATCCAGTTAGTCTGATTCAAATGGTTGTCACTTGAATTGCAGTGAGGATTGCTAAACCGTTGTTACATGTATCACAGTAATGCGTCATGGTTATTTTTTTGAGGCATGCACCTTTTTACTTTCTTGGCTGCACAACTCAATACACTGTAAGTCTTGATATGTGTCTGTTTACAAAATTCTAATAATCAATGAAGTTGTTTTTATGTATACATGTCCACACACACACATGCACTCATGCACGTATGCACGCACGCACACACAATGTGCACGCAAGCAAAAAAACAAAACAGCCTTTGGCTGTTGTATACATGTCTAACCGGTTGACTGGGCCACCTGCACTCTACTTAAGTGTCTATCAGTCAGTGATCTGGAGTACCCGCAGGAGACTATTTGTACCATGTCAAATCCATAAAACCATTTGTCTCAACGTACATCCCTTTTTCAGAAGTTATCACTTTTTCTACACTCTTCACATAACTTTTGGCTCATTAGTTGCTGTAGCAGAAATTTTACCATCAATATTACCTGCTGTATTTGCACAAATTGCTCTCCATTTTATTCTTGAGGTTGTTCATACCATTTGCTTCAAGATCTTCACATGTCACATCTTTCCATTTAGTAGAGGGGTGTAGTGTGAAAATGATGCACTTTGTGATATGATTATGAAACTTTCCACATAAATTGCACTCCTTATAGTGCCATTGCAGATTTGACCTTTGGTGACCTATACAACTATTTTTGCATTGAAAATTCATCATTTTATTTCCCTGAGGCATTATTTTACATGACATAGTTTCAAATCAAAGGTCTTAATTGCTGAAAAAAACAAGTTGGTTTTTATTTGAAGCCAATAGGTCATTTCATTCCAAAGTTATGATTGTATTAGTCATGAAATTCTATAAAGTTTCTTGCCCATTAGTAATTTACATCCCAAGAGCAGAGAATTTGTGATTAACAATTAAACATGACCATAATTTATACCTTTGGAGTGGAATAAGCTATTCACTTCAAAAAGTCATAGATGAACACCTTTAATTTGAAACCATGTTTTAACAGTCCCCCAGGGTGATAAAGACAACAGTGATGAATCTTCAATTCAAAAATGGTTGTAAAGGTCACCAAAGGTCAAATCTGCTATGGCACTACGTATATCAAAAAATAAATTTCATTGGACTATGGTTTGGCTCATTTACAGGTTTACTAAATCACTTAGTCACCTGACATACTCACTTAGTCGCCTGACATGCTCACATAGTCACCTACACATGTTCACTTAGTCACCCGCCGTCAAGCAGTTTTGTACATGATAAATAATTATAACACAAAAGGTACACTGGAGTACTTGATAATACTGTAACACAATTCTTCTCCGTGTTCTGTGAATAATTCTGGACAAATAGTAGACTAAGTGGCGTATCTACTGTAGCTCTAGCCGTTACTCGGGTTACCGGTCGAATAATTATTTTTGTGTTTGCTGTAAGGACTGCAGGAAGAAACTGTTCTGCTGTCCTACATTGCTCTTTCACCCCACCCTAATGCTTTGGCTATAAAGGTATGTACTTTAAACCATAGTTTAAATAAGTTAGACACCGCAACCAACTGGAACTAAGCGATTTAGTAATTCCTTGGTCTTGGTGTCTAACTATTATTTAGGAGTACAATTGTGTGGAAATTTTCATAATTGTATCACAAAGTGCACAAATGCCCATTTTGCTACTGATTGCTTTCTAGGTCCTAATCTAGTTATTGGCTAACACAACCAACCATCTAAATTGGCACTTGAACAACAAGATTCTATGTGGCTTCTGGAACATATCCACAAACACACATACCACACATTCACAGATTCATACTTTTCTTGTCATGGACACATAGCTGGTTTAAAATTATCAACGGCATATGTTAGCTTAGTTTATGTCTCCCTTAAATGTATTTTATTCTACATAATATACACTGTATATTTTATAGCTTTTTGATGGTGTGAATGCTTGTGGACAAACAAATCTTGAAATGAAGCACTTCAAATATCCGGTCATTGCACACTATATTCGTATAGTCCCACTGGAGTGGGTAGGTCAGTCTGCTTGTTTAAAACTAGAACTTTATGGATGTCAAGTCAAAGGTCAGTATGCTATCATTGCTGTTTTGTGGTGCATATAATTTTGATACTATAGTGATACTGTTACTTTAATTTAATGAATATCATTTTTCAATAAATGGTATAAAAATTAAAGTAGCTACTGACCGTACTGTACTTGAATTTTAAAAAGTTATTTTTATATGTAGATATTGTAGTAGAAATATTAATTATGCATAAATAAATTGTGGGTAAGGCTCCATAGTGCTGATCTACTCAGCCAAAAACTGCATTTCTAATACCTATGGTTGTTATTTGTGTCACATGATGAATCATTAAGTTGCTAGTACTTTTTTGTACAAATATAATGAAAGATCCTACGCATTAAAATGTCAATAAAAGTTTTTATATTCTTCATCATGGAAATAATAAATAATAATAATAAATAATAAATAAATATAATGTGGCATCTAATTCAGTCATTTATTGGTCATATGATTTAGTTAAGTTTGCTTTTTTGACTTTTCATTGTACTTGTGGCTAATTAATAAAGCAAATTAATAAGCAGCTTACAATTTATTATTGTGACACAAATTATAGCCGAAGATTGTCAAAAAACAGGATATAATATGACATAATAAAAATTTTTATTAACATTTTAATGCATAGGATCTTTCATTATATCTGTGTAGCAGCTTATGATTCATCATTGTGATACAAATATCAACCAAAGGCAGTTTTTGGTTGAGTGGATCAGCACTATGGAGCCCCACCCATATTTTATATTTCTACTAGATTTCCTTACAATATCTACATATAAAATAAGTCTTTAAAATTCAAGTATAGTATAGGGTCAGTACACAACACTATAGTAAAAGCTACTTAAAAATGATTTGCATGCACCATTCACAATAGTGCAATTTACACGTGATGACCTTTCCTTTCCCTTTAATTATAGAGTGTACAGATATACAGGCTGTCAGTGATAACAGAACATTACTACCGACTGCTAACGTTTCTCTATCATCAGCCCTGAACAATTATCGGGACATTTCAACCAATTGGTGTGGAAGCTCTTTTGATCAATCACCACGTTTTTATCTGTCCTTTACTCAACCAGTTCATTTACTATATGTAACAGCAAATGGAGATGGTGTTGATTATATCAGAAGCTTCTTTTTTGTATATGAAAATCAAACTGGTGACATGATTAGATATTCAAATGTGGATGGTTTACAAGTAAGCATGTTTAACAACTAACACATAACATTGTATAAAATTCCTATAATAGTCTTTCACTCTACTTAATGCAAATGATGTTGAGACCTATCTGCTATGGAGACCAATTACCACAAGGAGGCTGGGGTTTATTGCAAATCAAGTTTTAACAACATATCCATGCATTGAAATTCACTTCTATGGATGTACACATAATGATTTAGGTATGTTATTGTATTCTAGTTTGATATGCTGTTAACTTGAACTACTTATTATCAGTGTTGCATCCTGTGATTACTGGCATATCTACTTCTGAAACAACAGTTAACCCTGCTCCTACTGTGGCTACTGTGTATTCCAGTTCTAGTCTATTTTCACAATTAGCCACAGTGACTACTACTGTTACAATAACAACATCCCCTGAGCCATCTTGTAATTGTAGTGATCAACAACAGTCCAGTAGCTCCTCCTCGTCCAATGACTCTGATGATGTAGTAACCATCTGTGTACCTGTTGTAATTGTGGTTGGGATTATTATAGTGATTGTGCTGGTCATTGTTGGGGGAGTGGTGTGGTGGAAGACTAGAAGTGATAGTACTCAGAACTTTGATGCAATTGTTTATAAACCTAGCACAACTGCAGTAGTGAACAACGATCTTTATGGGTTAGTGTCAGAGGCGTAGCTACAATGTAGGCAGGTGAGGCAGTTGCCTCACCAAATATTGGTGACTGAAGTCACTGAACTGAGAGCTACATTGGACCTTTCAGATGCATAGAAAACTTGCATTAACAAAGTTTATATGCTCAATTTGTAGGTGTCCATCGAGGGGCAGCTCTAGGGGGTTAGCTACTGAGGTTTTCTATTTTTTTCAGAAATGGTCAAGCAAGATCGATATACTCTAATAGAGCACTCACCCTAATACAACAGTGAAGCAAATTTTTAATATAATGTTTTTGATAAAATTAATTAAATTGCTCTCACAATCAATCTCAGATGGTCTAACTTGCCAGGGGAGCATAACCCAGACCCCCTGGATTGACATGTTACCAGTGCTTATATATCAAGACTCACGGTAGTGAGTCGCGAAGCCAAGAAGCACAAAGCATGCGCCCACAAAAATAAAAACACGCGACCACTACTGTGAGTCATTTACATGAGGGATCGATTACGCAATCTTTTAAAATCCGCATGGCGAAATCTCAGCCTTACTAAACGATTCCGCCTCGAAACCAGGGGCATGTAACCTTTGTATAATGAGTAACTACCACACGAAAAGTCAGGCGAATTGTTGGAGTAGTTTGTTCCATCGCCCACCCATTTACAATGCATTAATTAAATTATTTATTCAAATGTGCATTGTTCTTTTTTTCATTTTCTTCGTCATCGCATCCCATTGGAACGATTTTCTTTCAACCATGAAGTTGTATTGTAAAAAGGCTGCGGCTATCAGGGACTTTTTACACAATGTATCTGTACATTTAATTTCGCTAAAAGTTGTTCGTTAGTTTATGAGATCTCTTTTGCGCTCTTTGAAGATTCAAACTTGCCTCCATGACGTCGAGGTGTGAGGCGTCTGCCTCAATTCCCAAACAGTGTGGAAGTGGGCTAAGTCATTAGCCATAGCGAGCTGGCTGATTTGATAGACATTGTGCTGTCAACTCTTGGTTTAATTGTGAGTCCAGTCACTGATTTGTTTTAAATTCACCACGGTATGCCTCCACTGACTCGTTATGGCGTGACTCCGGCCCATGCAGGGTCTTACATAGCTATAGCCAGCTGTTTCATACCCGCTGTTTCATACCCGCTGTAGTGATATAGTTGAAGTAACATTACCCGTGCACGTCTTTAATCCCGCCCCAGCCCTTCAGTGCCTGTGAAACTTCAGTGTTCACTTAAAAAGCCAGCATCAGCGCATCACCTTTCAGCACTTAACCCACAATTATAGAAACTCTTTAACGATAGCATGAATATACTGTAATAGTAAACATTTACATTATGATGATCCCATAAAATTTTAAAAATAGCTACAATAGCACAAGAAGCCAGATACACTAGTGTTTGGCTATGAAGTACCACCAAGAGTTCATAATATAGTAGTGGGGTCTTGCATGGTAGCTACCACATATTAATTTTTCTTCACCATTTGCGTGATTTGTCCATTGACCATAAGCTCACCTGCCAACAGTCACAACATCAGTATCCACCCTGCATATACAGAAAGGGATACAGTATGGTAAGGCACAGCTAACTAAAAACATGTAATCATATAGTCAGACTAACATGTCAACAAATACTTAATTCCACTATTATGATTATTGTTATAGTGAGCATCCCACATAGCCATTCTCAAGATGTATTCAGCATACTGCAGCAGTTGATGTTCTCACCTACATTGTTGACATAACAATTTTGTTGCTAGGAGACATATAAATTAGGAGGGACTAATGGTTTTAGCATAATGGTAAACAAGTTACACAACAGCAAAGGAAATTTTAATAAACTAGCAGTGACTGGATAGTTGATAGATAAAAGTAAAAGACAATTTGTAATTTTTCCAGTCCTGATTGTTTGAGAATAAGCACATTAGCTGCTATAAGCATGAAAAAAGCAAGACAGATTAAATTTAACACAAGGTTTATGATGCATGCAAACTCATTATGCACCTACCAATGTGTCACCCCACCACCTCCCTTGGATGTAAAGCCTGTAAGTGGGGCTTTACAAGGCGAATTGACATAAAACTGCTGCTTCACTATGGGGCATTTGACAATCATTCATTAAGCACCCAAGTATTTTTCTACGCTATGTCAAATCCCCCAAGGTTGCAACTAGAGCCAATGGTGCATGGGGATTTGACACAATAGGTTTGTCCTACCATGGGGTTGTGTCCACTATAGCCCTATATATATGCCCGAAGGGGAGGGGTGGGTTAGTAGGGCAATACATTGATATGTCCATTATATATAATATGGTGCATCAACTGGGGTAAGTAGATTAAGCCTGTACCTTGCGGGCCTAAGCATGTTCCTCTCCTGTTTTGAAAAATAATCTTTTATTGCCTGCCCCTAACTGGAGTTTGCCTGACACCTTCAACAACACAAAAAGCTATCTAAAATGGTTAATTTAGCTTTGACCATTGGCAAACTACAACACTCAACAATTATATCAGAGTATACATAACTTTATATATCTGCCCAGTTACTGTATAGTATAGGGTCCATGGTTGTCTCAGATCTGCTTATATTATTATCACATCCATCAATCGATGCATAGTAATTCAGGTACGGCCTACTGTATGCACGCATTGAGCTGAGCCCTCAAAAATATTAACTCATTTGTAGTATTGACTTACCCGCTAATCATTCAAATGCCTGACACATTATTTATAGCCAAAGTATTAATTTTCACCATACATTATAGGAAGCCATAAAAGTATATAGCCTATTAACCTTTCCTGAACTGTTGGTGGAAGCACTTGTTTGCTCTTGACATCTTTGTTGTCATCACCAACCATCTTGGTTGGTTGAAACGTTGAGAGAATATTCTCTTTCATTTTTAGCTGTTTTCTCAGGGTTCAGCTCAACTTGTTCACAGACTGACCCACACAGCTAGAACAAGCCAGCTACGAGGCTCTGGCCTACACAAGCATAGTATATAAGGCCACTCCAAATAAATTCTCTGTTTCCCGTCCACCGCCCGCATCTAGTTACTGTCAGTTCTAAATATTCCATTATTCCGTATTCTTCCATTATTTTCCGGTTATTCTTGCATACTGACAGGCTCAGTAAAAGCCATCTCGAAACAGGGTCAGCTCACATGTCAGTAGTACTATCAAGTTCGCACAAACTTCACGTTTGTGTTATTTTTGCAACTTAAAAGGGAAGGAACAAGGTTAAGCGTGCTTTTATGCAGCTTTTTATGGTTATGCCAGCCATTTCCTGACCAGGAAAATAATGGCTTGAAAAGCTGCCAGTCTAATAATGGAAATGGACCGCCCGCCCGCATGCAAATATGCTTGAATCCAGGACAGGAAACAGAGAATTTATTTGGATTGGCCTAATCCCAGGAAGCTACTATGGCATGGGAGATTCCTGTCTAAAACTACGACGGTAGTTATATAGCCGTTTACAATGACTTTGCTATACACGAACTTACCCGGCAATTTGCTGGGAGAATAGTGTGATGCATTCGGTGCCGTCAGGCTTCATGTCCATTCTGAGGCATACATTCAGCAACAACTCGCAGCTGATTCGGCTCCACTTGTCACGCACAGATTTTGACTAGACTAGTTATATCACCAACCTACTGCTTCAGCAAGAACGGTTAAGACTGTAGCCTCGACTTTGCCAGTTCTTATTTACGTGAAACATCACGTGAGATATCACGTGAGTCCGTGCGGGAATTTGAACATTATTTTCAGTTTGAATGAATTTTCTCTTAGCAAGTCACTTTTAGTAGCACTTCTAAACACTGAACTTGGAAGCTTTTGCTACTAATTTAGGTAGCTAATCTGTTGCTGAAGCTGTTATTATGCATGCATGCATGCAGTGTCTCCTATAGCACTAAGCGACCGCAGGAGTCATACCAACAGTGTGACTTTCACACTTCTGGATTTACAGTGTATGTAATATAATACCTAGCTGTATGTTCTCTAGTCAACAAAAAGTAGTGATATCCTGTGCCAAAAACAGCCCAGCTGTAAAAAAAGCGAGGCCAAGAATGCATAAGTACATGTTCATGGAGTAACTACAACCAAAAGACATGATATCAAAATCTGGCCAAGAAAGCATTTACAGTATAGGCACTTTTATGCATTCATTTTCTATATGCTTCACATTATCACATCCAGCTAGCTGTACATGTGTGCTTGCAATATAAACAATACTACTGAGATGATAAAAGATGATTACACTGCATTGTTACCAAAATTAATTTAATTAAAAATTTACAATTGGTTTCTACTTGGCCATCATTTTATTTTAATATACAGTGCAAAAAGATGGCCAAGTAGAAACCAATTGTAAATTTTTAGTTAAATTAATTTTGGTAACAATGCAGTGTAATCATCTTTTATTGTCTCAGTAGTATTGTTTATATTGCAAGCACACATGTACAGCTAGCTGGATGTGATAATGTGAAGCATATAGAAAACGAATGCATAAAAGTGCCTATACTGTAAATGCTTTCTTGGCCAGATTTTGATATCATGTCTTTTGGTTGTAGTTACTCCATGAACATGTACTTATGCATTCTTGGCCTCGCCTTTTTTTACAGCTGGGCTGTTTTTGGCACAGGTATATATATACTACTCAAGGCAAGGTCTGAGAAACATGCATAAAATACCATATTGTGCATTCTTTGCAATTACCATAATGTATAGTAGGACTAAAATTGCCTCCAGATTCACTCTTGTAACTCATAATTTTCAAAAATTTCCTGGGGGCATGCCCCCAGACCCCCTAGCTGAAACATGCTATGCATTCTGATTGTACTTACACAATAGAGTGCATGCATGGCAAGCATAAAAGCATTGCAAGGTCTTCCTCACCTATTTAAAATTTCTAGCTACGTCCCTGAGTGTACACACACTACTGATTTGTTGTATAAATTAGGCTGAAAACCAGGGAAAGTTCAGCTGTTATGATCTTTTGGTGTATGTGCATAGTTTTCACCACCCGATGAAGAATTTCTTTCAAAGTTTTCATGAGAAATGGTCTTTAGCCCTCATGTGGATCCCTAGTGGAAATTGCTGTTTTTAAAATTAATATTACATGTACTAATCTGGGGTCTTTTTTTACAGCTTGGAATCAACAGTTGGTAGCAATTCAAATAGAGAGTAAGTGTTTATTTTGCACATGATAATTCTACTTGTACTTATCAGAAGCTTATTCCCTGTTGTGTTTATGCCATCTGTACATGCTGGACATGAGCTTTTGGTATATACAGTTGCTAGCTGTACTGCACAATATATAAGAATATACTGTTTACTGTGGCTATCATTTTCGGTAGTGTTGCAATCATAAATTATATGTAGGGAATTGTTTTATAGAAATAGAAGTAGGTCAAACACATTAGACCAGTATATGCAGAGTGGTCCATGCTTGGACTATAACTATTAATTTGATATGTGTTTGACACTATATGTAGATGTGGTACATAGCCAAATACACTAGTTAATTTACTTTGAATTGATGTGTAACTCATTGACAAACAGAAATGAATGTATGGTGTATATTGGTATACACTATAAACACAAGCTACATGTATGTAGCGTGATTGACTCCATGCAATTTGTACCAGCACCTGTTGATCTTCCACTCATTGCATGCTCAGTTACAGTATATATGCAATATGTTAACATTTATTGACATGATGTGTTTTTTGAACAGTCACTATATATGTAATGCAAAGTGTGGTCTACATGTACATACGGTACTGCTCAGATGCAAGTTTGTGCCTGTGACTCACCAAGTCGTGAATTTGTGGACCCTCCTATCAGGTACTTGCATGCTAATTTTGTTGAGAAGAGCTATTTTATTCATCATGAGTATATCCCTCTCAACAAAATTAATGGTCTGTTCGTTTAAGAGAACAAATCTATACATCCAAATTAACAGTTGCAAGTGATTGAGTTATTGGTTCTTCATTCTACAAATCGTCATGCAATGCACTGTTCAACTGGAGGTGCAGTAGTGGTTTTGTACATACTGTACTAATAAGGCTGGCAATACTTGATGAGCACCTAACACTTGTATGCAAGCACTTGCAGCCCCGTAAACAGTGAGTGACCTCCAACTGGCTGTATTGCCACTAGCACATGTGTCAGAGTGTGAACTTACATCCAAGCAGTGCTGTATAATTAAATTATGTTATATATGGTTATACATTCATGCATCATTTCTACAGTAACCATTTAGTGAAAAGAAATGGAACAGTAGATGTTAGTAAGAGAGATACAAAGGAGACAGAGCATCCACAGGAACTTCAGCCTCCTGTCACTTATGACACAGTGTCTCTTCATGAGGAATCCCCCAGAGATAAGCAATCTGTTGTTGGAGTTGCTAACTCGATCTATGAGGAAGTACCAACTAACACTCATGTTGGATTACCTAACCCATCATATGAAACTCAATTACCAAGAAAAATTGACCATGCATAATGATATAGCTGTTCGCCATCTATATGTATACGTATACCTACCCAGCATATAATTAACTTGTATATTAAAATGTATCATTTCACATATCATGTACCTCACTATAAACTTAAGTGTTACACAAATTATGTCAGGGATACGTATACTGAGCTAGCTAGGTTTATAGCTTTAATATGTACAGCTAAAGGAGCCATTTTGCAGATCGTGAGTTTCCATTTCTGGTTAGTTTAGTTAGCTACCTTCTTAACTTTGAACAATGTAAAACAGCATAAATATAGACTATCATTATAATAATGCGGGTAGCAGACTTTCAATCAAACATACGTCAGCGTTAATGCTCCGGATACTATTCGTAAATGTGGGTGGAGTCGCGCGAGGTTAAACAAGGAAGAACAGAAGAATGACGGGGAACAAAGCGACACGCTTTCTTGTTGAGTTACTGCTTTTTTACGCTGTTGTAGATGTTGTATTTTCAGCTGGAAGAGGTAATCATTTCACATATCAGGTTTTTATGTACTTAACTGAGATCTTGAATACAACTGACTCGATAGTAGAACACACGACAATTTATATAGTGATTGAATGCACGTGTTTAGTATACTACCAGATAGGTTTACAAACCGGGCCGTGCAACTGCATTAAACGGACCATGTTTTCATCCGGTGGCACCGGCATGGCTGACTCGGAGCAAGAGTAGCTATATATTGAACCGAGGGGCCGGCATTGAACGAGGCCACTGTACAGGGTGGTGATGCCTTAGCTCAGTACTGCATAGTGAGCTCGAGTGAGATAGTCAGATGGTTCGATCAGCAAGATCATTGTTACAGTGTGCACCATTTTTGGTACCGACAAACTGGAATCCAAACTGACAAATTACCTGAAATCCCAAAATGGAATCTGGAATCTTGGTCAAGAGTCCGGGATCTCCTATAAAATGGAATCTCGACAAATCTTTTATAAGTCTGTACCATATTTATCCATATTAAGCCGGGCTCAAACAAATGCCTGGGCTCAAATAATTCCAGGTACTTTGTCCCAAACTACAGAATACATGCCTGGTCCGTATAGATACCAGGGTGCCAAAAACTGGGCTTTAATAAATGCCAGAGTCATGTGCTGTACAAGACTCTATATACTGGATAAACACTCATATTTCATTGTTGCAAAGTGAAGATTCCAAACTGTAAGTTGATTATATAAGTACTCTCATCACCACTTTGTTCACAATCACCCTTTGCCTCATGTGCTCTAAGAAATAAACACCTGGGTTTGAATAGACGCTGGGCTCATTTACACACCGGGTCCAAAATCAGTTATAGGAAATAAACTCCCAGGCTTTTATATGGATAAATATGGTAAATTTCTTGTAAATCATACTGTAAATTATCTCGTGTGTTCTTGCAATCAGTTTAGTCTCATGAGCACTGTTGTTATTATTATCAACTTTACCGGTAGAACAGGCACAACTTTATCTGCATTTCTGGCCTTGCCAGTGATTCAATTAGTCTAGAAGCCATCTGAGTGTGTAAAAGTGTTAATATATGTGTAGCTAGCTATGCAAATTTCAAATTTTAGATCTAAAATCTTGGTTTCTTTGCAAACAATTGGTGAGATTCGGAATCTTACACATGATATTTGGCTGGTGGCAGACTCCTTGACTTTTGTTGTATATTATTATGTAGCTACTTGTCAGTATTACAGTAGAAGGGGTACTCAAAAGAACTAATTCTTCTGGTGGTCACCGCTTCTATTAAAAATTGGCAAGTACGTAAAAATGCACCATAATGACCTTGTGTACTAAAAATGGTGCACGGAGGTTTCGGCTTTTTTTGCCCCAAAAAACTGAAAACCAGCTTGGTACAGTATTGGTTAGGCATACCAAGCCCAAAAATGCCTTCAGAGTGACCTCAAAATTCTTTCAATAAGTTTCTATGGAATATTAACAATTTCCTATTAACTTACTCACTGCCACAATCTCATATGACAGAATCAATTATAAACACCTGTAGCATCACTTTCTAAGTGCTCTGTAATTTTTATTAAACGTTTCAGTAGCCCCTGTGCATATCCTGCCCTTAAGTGAAAGGGAACAGGGATAACTGGACCCTTGCACACTGTTGTGGGTAAAATGACAACTTTTGATGATCAATAATAAGCAGGTTCTTTGCAGTAGTGATAACACTGCTGATGATGAAGAGAAATAGTAAAGATATAAATTATATAGGTTAGAGTGGTGTGCTGTACGTCTCAAATCAGTGGCCTCGTGCGATAGTATATGCAGCGTATGCACATACCGCTTGCTCAAATGCCCGAAAAGTGGACCTAAAGTTACTGTCAACAGTTTAGCGATGTTTATTGTGCTATTATAAACAGTACTAAACTGTTAAAATTTTATGTGTGGTTTAATGTAGGCCAATTTTTGCACTCTGAAGGCTTTTGTGGTTATGTAATGATAATTAATTTCCTTGTTCTATAGTAAGTAATTTGATACATGTATAGTTTTATATATTGTGTGGTTTATAAGTTATAGGAGTTTAGAAGCAATAGGTTGCAGTGTCTACAAATTTGGCAGTGAGTGGGTTTAATTAATCAATTGACTGAATTTTTTACTGACTGACAGATGACTAACTAACTAACTAACTAACTAACTAACTAACTAACTAACTAACTAACTAACTAACTAACTAACTAACTAACTAGCCAAGTAACTAACTGACACTATGGGCTTGAGTTCTTTACTGTTTGATGGTGCTTTGGCCTGAGACATGCATTTTATGCCAACTGCAGCAGTTACTTCATTTGCTTCTACCTTATAAATGGAAGATCTAGTTTACTATACCAGAGTATAATATCTATCCATGGAATATTGTATGTGTGTTGTATGAGAAGTACTTAGAAAAACTGTGTGTGTGCTCTATTAGAATACTACAAAATCTTTTTTATAAATAGATAAGCTAATACCAAACACACACAAGAGTCACATGATTGAGCTACTCTAATAGAGCAGTCAGCCTCACTGCGATTTGTTGTTGCACTTACAGGTTAAACCACTTAAGCAAACTAGTTAAATTTTCTTGGGAAGGTAAGTATTGATCTATGAAATTATAAATATTTACTTATAAGCAGACCTAAACTAGAAAGTTTCATTTATAAAGTTGAATTTAAGTGAGGTAATCAGCCAAGATAGCAGTGGTTAAGGATGTGGCTGTTAGGTATGGGGATTCCTGGCTTGGACCCTGGTAAATTCTTTTGACATTTTTGTGCACCTATTTTACCCTGTGGTGACTGCTCTATTAGGGTATCTTGACCCTATGATTTTACAAATGTTTGATTTTTTGTGTTATAATGCTGTGGCTGTAACTCTATTGTTTTCAAAAGGAATTAGCCTATGTACACACCAATTTTCAAGTTATTCACATACTTGGTTTACCTTGTAGCTGTGACAGAAGTTTGATCTTTTTTTACGTGTATAAACACTCATACCTCCTTGGATATTTATCAGATTCACAGCAAACTTGGTACATGAATTCACCTTTATATGTTCTTCATTTATGCCAAATATTGAGGCAATCTAGTTACCTGTTTGTGTTATATAGCAATTTTGCAAAGTGTGCAAAATAAATCAAAGACCCTGTAGCCCCCCATGGCTTAAAAGGAAGAAAAGACAAAGAAATTTAAACAAAATTTTGAATGCCCATATCTCACAAACGGCTGGTGCAAATTTAGTCAAATTTGCTCTGTGGCCCATTCGACTTGTTACGTAGCTGCATTCTAAAAAGGAGATTTATAGCATAGCTGAGCTCTCTACAGGGTGATTTGTACCATAAGTACACTCTCTAGAAGGTGACTTGTGACATAACTGAACTCCCTACAAGGTGACTTGTAAGTTAGCTGACTTTTTTGTAGCTGATCTCTCTACAGGATGACTTGTAACATAGCCGAACTCTCTACGGGTGACTTCTTTGTGGCTGAACTCTCTACATAGTGACTTGTTTGTAGCTAAGCTTTCTACAGGTGACTTGTTTTCAGCTGAACTCTTTACAGGATACTGTATAGAACATTCAGCTACTTAACAAGCCACACTGTATTGCATCAGTAATTATTAGAACGTCCATCTCAGTGATCTTTACACTTTAATATAAGCAACAAAAAGACGCATGACAATGTGTCATGCAGCCAAGAAATCCAGTGTGCCACACAATGGGTTTACCGGCATTTTCACGTTTGTATAGCTACATGGCCCCTTCTCCAAAGCACACTATTTTTGTGACTTGTAATCTAACTGAACTGTAGGGTGACTTGTAAGGGCTTGGACACTCTACAGAATGACTTGTTTGTAGCTGAACTCTCTATCTGCAGGGTGACTTTTAACTTAGCTGAATTCTGTAGAGTGACTTGTAAAGTAGCTTCAGGATGACTTTTTTTGTAGCTGAACTCTCTACAGGGTGACTTGTTATATAATTGAACTCTGTACATGGTGATTTTAACATGTCTGACTACTTTAGGCATAGCTGACTGCTCTAATAGGGTGGCTGCATTATTAGAGTATCTTGATTGTACACTTGATGATTTTTGCATTATTACTCAATTCAATTCTTCTAAACCACTGAGAGGTCTTTCCACAATGATTAATCTGATTAATCCACCTATACACTGGTTTTTGACTCACTACTTTAACTGGTTTGCCTCATAGGCGTGGCAAGTAATCATTTTTAATTGTAAATCAGTTGTGTGAATGTTACACACCATTGACTTTTGTGCTGTATTTTCATGCCCGATTTCTTCCAAATCACAAAACTGTTTGAGGTTTGATATATAGATAACCTATCCATGTATCAGTTTTCTGCTTCTTTCCATAAGCGGCTTACCTTGTGGGGGTATTTACATGAATAATCATTTATAACTTCACGAGTGATTATCATATTCATGCAAAATTTGGCATCTTTAAATCCTTCCTATGTATGCCAAATTTCAAGCAAACCAGATAGTGTATTTGTGTTTTATGGCAATTTTTGTAAGTGTGCAAAAATAAAGGAGAAAAAAATGAGGAAATTAAATGATTTTGAAGGCTCATATCTTGGGAATGCTTACTTATGCATAAATTTGGTATGTAGACTACTGAAGATGGAGGGCATTTCCAAAGCAAAATGGTCTTGTTTCATATCTAGGAACTATCTATGCGTTAAAATTGGCTTCCTTAACCTCACAACACACTACCATGTGCCTTGATGAGCTTACGACAGCATAGGACTGTGTATAGCACTGAGTAATACACTCATTGCTGACAATTATAATTATAAGAACTGGGCTTTTCCAGCAAAAATATCAATTTCCCTTCATGACAGCTTGGCAGCATTAGTTAGGCGCAGCTAAGCCCAAATATGTCTTCAGACCAACCCAAAACCCTTCCAAAAGGTTTTTATGGAATTTAAAAATTTTGTATTTAACAGATTTTTATGCTGACTGACTGACTGACTCACTAACTAATTATCTAACTAACCAGCTAACTAACTAACTAACTAACTAACTAACTAACTAACTAACTAAATAACTAACTAAATAACTAACTAACTAACTAACTAATCAATTGATTAACTATTTAACTGATACCTCCAGCCAAGCATAACTTGATAATGGATTAGGCTATGGGCTTGATTTCTTCACTGTTCGACATTGCTTTGTCCCAAGATATGCCTTTTTGCCAACCGCAGTATGTATGTACAATACATGCATTGTGGACTTGCCTTTGTCCTCCAGTTCTTTATTTTTGCTGACAAATGTTGATTCGCGATAGTGGGATGCGGCTTCCTTGTGGCTGTGTTGGCTAATCGCCCATATTTTCCATAGTGACTGGATTGATTGCAGAGATGCTTCTTACACAGTTCTTCAATTGTAATGCTATGTAATAGGCAAAACATATAGCTGAAAACAAAGCATAATCCCTTCCATAACGTAGTTGATTGTGTGTTCTGATGCGAAATTACTTTTGTGGTATTCCTGGTGGTTTTATTGTGGTATGTGCTGATTCATTTATTATAATAATGTTATAAAAAGAGTAAACAAACAAGTAGAAGGAATTTTAGGGATCAATGAAATAAAAAGTAGTGAAGGTTACCTAAACTTGCAGATATACAAGTAGACATTTAATCATTAATTCAGTCATGGTTACAGACTGAAGTTTAGGGATTCGATGTCCACTAGTATATCTGTAACCTTTCTTGTTTCACAACTTTTTAGCTATTCCCTTGTTTCACTACTTTTTATTTCTTTGATCCATAAAATTCCTTCTACTTGTATATGTAAGGATGGTTATATTAAGTGTTTCGATGAGAGATAGTACACAAGCTTTTATTTACATAGTAGTATAGTACTACTGCTAGCTACCAAAAGGTTAAGTTACGTGATTTTGCTTCACTTTTAATAAACATGTATATTATACATATCTGTTACAATAGCCACATCATGTATGACACAGTTGCGAACTCTGGATGTTGAAGATGTGTATCAAGATGTAGTGACTGATGAACGAATAACTGCTTCTTCTTTTGATCCATATTATCCACCACATGAAGCAAGACTATCAGGACTTGGGTGGTGTGCAGAAAGTGTGTGTACTGCAGCACCAGGCAGACAATACCTACAGATAGACTATGGCAGTGAAGTGGTGCTAGAGGCAATAGCTATAGACACTAATGATGAAGGATTTTATGTGAATGAGTACATGATTGAATATGCTGGATCAGATGGAGTGATCAATTGTATGGTTGACCCAGTTACCAATAGCACTGTAAGTATATAACTAGGATCAATACATAAACTGTGTATTGGTGGTATTAGTAGATATGTGTGAGAATTTGCATGTGTAAAGCTAATTGTGACCGGGTCTGTGAAAACAGAGCATGTGATCCCTGTCACACAAGAGCTCATATCCCAGTAGTGGGATTAAATATCTGTATTCTAAAACCTGTATATATTATAAAGCCAAATAATGTTCAGTGCTAAAAGTTGTGCAGTCATAGTAAAATAGTAGGAGTCACAATTTTTTTTAGAAACTTGTGTACCCACAGCCCTACCTTTGCAGGCCTGGTCACCTATGGTTTACTAACTTATATCAGGAGTTCATAATATATAAAAAATGAACTCTTGCTTATATCATTCTACATTATTATTGCACAATTTTATGCTGGCCTATATAAACGAGATAAATGTAAATTTCTTTTATTCACAAATAGTCTGTATAACTACCAGTCGTTTGTAATAGTTGATAGATGTTGAAGTGCATGCACAAAGAGCTGCAGGGATTACTTGGGTGACTTGATGATACATTATGTTTATAGATCTTCAGAGGTGTGGATATTTGTAGACAGAGGACAGATCCAGATGTGAGAAGTTTTATGTATCCAGTCATTGCTCAATATGTGCGTATAATCCCTCTGAGCTGGGAAGGTCCATTTCCTTGTTTAACTGTAGAACTATATGGATGTCCGGTACTAGGTAGGTAATGTTATATTATTGTAACTTATAGGCTTTTATAGGCAGTATAGAAGTACAGAAGGTAACTGTATCTAAGCTAGGTCACTATACACTGGTATGCAGAGCAGTGTTGTAAGTGGGTCAGTGCTGTTGACCCTGTTTGACCCACTGACCTGAACAGTAATCCGGATGGGACTGGGATCTGACCCACATGTGACCTGGATTAATTAAAATAGAGGCGTGCCCCAAGAGCTAGATTAAAAGTCCACAAGTTCCACTAGTCAACCCTACATTTTTTTACATTATAAAAAAATTGTCTGCAAGAAGTGAGTAGCTACATATTATCAAGTGGGTGTGGCTCCACATACGTATTATCAAGTGGGTGTGGCTCCACGTACGTATTATCAAGTGGGGGTGGCTCCATGTAAGTTTACATGCAGCTTCAGAATTTCCAGAAGTTAGTTACCTACATTTCAAGTAGCAACACGAATCTGGTGATGCATGCATGCCCACAAAGCACAGCTGGTACAGTTCCGATAAGTGGGCATAGCTCTACATACCCCGCACAGACAGCAAAACATATTCCTGAATGGTGGGTGTGGCTTCACGTAAGTTTCTTGAGTGTTTACAACTGCATTTCCATCAATACAATTGAGCTTGTTAACTTATAGTCACACATGATCTCATCCGGGTCAGACCGAGATATTCAGTGAAGTGGATAAGACCCACTTGAGCCGGACAAAATGTGACCCAAATGACCTGGATAATCCGGATGACCCGGCCCACTTACAATGGTGATGTAGAGTATGTTGCATAAGTTTAAACTACCAAACTGATAAATTGATGTGGCCTTCCAAAAAAATAATAGGCATCAACTGTAATGATATTATACTGTCACTTAATTTACAAGTACAGAAAAATTTGAAATTTTCTACTAGAGTAGGGACCATAACACATCGATAAAAAGTACTGAAACAAGCTGAATTAGGGTATGATATTATATCACAGTATAGCAATAAAAAGTGTTACATCCTTACTGTGCATTTCCATTATGGCATCTTGAGCACAGTAGGGATATAACACTTCTTATTGTTTTACTGTGATTTAATATTGTGCATTAATCCAGCTGGTTTCAATACTTTTTATTGATGTGTTATGGTCCCTACTCTAGTTGAAAATTCCAAATTTTTCTGTGTACTTGTTTGTTAACTTATTTTGTAAATAATTATTATGACTGGTGAACCCACGCATACCGCATCTGAAATGGCACTGCGTGTCCCAATTATTGTCTGAAAAGTGAAGTATCCATTATGATTCGTTGTCAGCTATGTTCAACCCATTACGCAGCATTTCGAATCAAGAACTGTTCGAAAAGCACCTCTGAAATCCACGCATACCAAAAGAAATGGTGCCGCGCGCCCCAGTTATATCAATTACCATCTGAAAAGTGAAGTATCCACTAAGCTTCGTTGTTGGCTATGTTCAACCCGTTACACAGCAATACAAATCAAGAACTGTTTGAAAAGCACCTCTGCTATCAAAATAGCCACTATGAAAAATACGGACGATTTCTATTATGAAGGGAAGCCATCATGTGCTATCGCCAAATCTACACTTTTCGCTGTCAGCAAAGATGAAAGAAGGACACTGGTAAGTTCGTGAAGAATGCATTGTATATACTGCGGTATGCCAAAAGGCACCTGTAGGGCCGACGTGATGTCAAACAGTGAAAAAATCAAGCCCGTAGCCTTAGCCGTTATCAAGTTATGCTTGTCTGAAGGCATCATTCAGTCAGTTACTTACTTACTCAGTCAGTCAGTAGACAATTCCATTAAATTATTTTTTGAATTCCGTAGCAACTTGTTGAAAGCATTTCGGGTCAATCTGAGAACTTGTTTGGGCTTAGTTTTACCTAACCAGTACTGCCTCATCGTCGTCAGGGGAAATTGAGGCTGTCTTTTAGGTGATATTATTTTGTGGGCCATGCCTACTCCTTTGTGATCCCTACTATACAGTACTATCATACTGTATGATAACATTGCAGACATTATTATTATTTTTTTTCTCATCTGCCACCTTTGATATTACATCTTTTTCATGCTAGTCTTTTTTTGGAAAGCTGCACCCTTTTTCACAGCTTCATTGTTTTGTATAGCTATGCTGGCTAGATTTTAAGAGACATTTGTACTCTTTTGAGATTAATTTTTACTTCATGTTAGTTGCTCATATATACATGACTGCTCTTTTAAAGATCTCAAAATGTGCAAACAGTTGTACACAATTTCATAATGTAATATAATTCATACAAAGTACTGCATACATGATGCTAATAATGCATGTGAGTTATAACATTGTGATAGTTATCATAATGATGATATGTTGCATCCTACAATCGTGAAAGTAGCAAAATGTCACAAGCGCTCAGCCTTATAGAATGGCATGGTTACTGAAACACTTCATCTGAGTGCTTCTTGTGGCAGACTCCAATTCGTGATAATAGTCATGTGAGCATTAATTTGTCATACAGTACAATAGTACTGTATAGTAGGGATGGCAAATGTGTGGGCGTGATCCGTGATATAATCCAAAAACCTGACTCGATTTTTCCTCACAACAACATGACAGTATTGGTTGGGTAACATTAAGCCCAAAAGTATTTTCAGATCAACCCTAAATGTTTCTGTCAAGTTGCTACAGAATTACAAATATCAAGACGCATGGTAGTGTGTTGTGCGGCCAAGAAAGCCGGCGACCACACAGTGAGTATATTGACAGGAAGAAAGAAAACAGCTTTTGCATGCGTGCATAGCTCCATGGCCCCTTCTCCAAAGCACACCATTTTTGTATTATAGCTGTCCCCCAGGTAGGGTATACCATACAGCAAATTTGATTACATTTGCAACAGCCATTTTCGAGATATGAGCATTCAAAGTTTCATTTTAATTTCTTTGTTTTTTTCTTATGCCGTACGGGGGCTTCAATTTCTTTTCACACACTTTGCAAAAATTGCTATAAAATGCAAATGTGTAATTCGATTGCCTCAATCTTTGGCGCAAATGAAGAGCATATAACGGTGGATTCACGTACTAAGTTTGCTGTGAATCTGAGGAATATTCAAGGAGTTATGAGCGCTTATTCATGTAAAAAAAGGTCAAACTTCTGTCATGGCTACAGGGTAAACCGAGTATAGAAAATTGTTGTGTAGATTTACATAGTCAATAGATTAGATTTACATATAAAATTGATTTACATATATATTACATATAGTGTAGATTTACATATAAAATTGTTGTGTTGTTTTACATAGTCATAGTCAGTTTCATCAATAATTTTAGTTTTAGTTTTAGTTATAGTAATTTTTCTTAATTCCTTTTAGTTATTGATTTAGTTATAGTTATATTCTCTGTGTTGTTTTAGTTTTAGTTAAAAATGTGAAAATCTTTTAGTTATGGTTATAGTTTTAGTAACATTTATAAAACGTTTTAGTTTTAGTTATACTTTTAGTAATCTTTTCCAGTTATTTTTAGTTTTAGATTTAGTTTTGGTAAAATATTCTGTTGTATTTTAGTTATAGATTTTTAGTTTTAGTTATAATATTGCTTTTAGTTGTAGTTTTAGTTAACTAATACATATTTGCCTTACTAAAAGTACTTTTAGTTTTAGTTACAGTTAACTAAACCATTGTCAGGTCAAAAACTATAGCATATATTGATGTTTGGATGCTACACATAGCATTGCAGTTTCATTCTGTGCTTTGTTCCACCTGTAGAACATATGTGAACTTATGCACGCAGTGACATAGTGTTGTTTTAGTAAAGAGTGGCACCACTTGCCCCAGCTATCAATCATTGTCTCAAAAGTGAAGTTCTTAATTCATTTTAGTTATAGATTTTGTTATGGTTATATTGTCTTTGTTATTTTAGTTTTAGTTATAGTTTTAGTTAAAAACACGAAAACCTTTTAGTTATAGTTTAGTTGTGCATATCAAAATCTTTTGGTTTTAGTTATAGTTTAATTCAGTTATCTTTCTTAATTCTTTTTAGTTTTAGTTTTAGTTAGTTAACATGGATTTGCTTTTAGTTATAGTTTTAATTTTTAGTTAACTAAAACATATTTGCCTTACTAAAAGCACTTTTAGTTTTAGTTATAGTTAACTAAAATAACACTAGTAGATAGGCTGATCATCGTAGCAGTGCCTTTTGATAGTTTGAATAGCAATAGAGTTACAGCGACAAAGTTAAAAGCAAAACCAATCAAGTGTAAAATCGCAGGATCGAGCTACTCTAATAGAGCAGTCAAAAATGTGTGCAAAAAATGTCAAAAAAACCTTATTAGAGCTCGAACCAGGGACCTCCATACTTAACACCTGCATCCTTATCCAATGAACCACTACTACCTTGGCTGATCACCTCACTTAATTTCTATTTTATAAATGAAATTTCTAGTTGAAATCTGCTTATATTCAAACGTTTGTAATTTCACAGATCTACCAATAGAAGTACTAGATTGTTCTAGAACATTCTATGTATGTTCTATTAGAAGTCCTCAAAAAATGTGCACTCTATTAGAGTGTTACATTAATATTATCAAATATTGAATTAAAACATGCAATGAAATACATTTATAAGTCTGTCTTCAATAATCATCATATTCTATCTACATAGAAAAGAAGAAATGTGAGTAAAAACAAACATCAAAGTCAGCCGTAGGCTGGTTTTGGGGCCTTATAAAGTACAAAAAGGAGTGAAATCCACACAAAAGCAGTCAAGCTGTGAAAAAATGATGCGGCCTTAAAAAGCTTGGGTAAAAAAAGTTGTGAAATCAAAGGTGGTGGCCAAGAAATGGCTGCAATGATGTTAATGCTAATAAATTCATCATTCAACTTTTTAAGCATTAACATCATTGCAGCCATTTCTTGGCCGCTACCTTTGATTTCACAACTTTTTTACCCAGGCGCATCATTTTTTCACAGCTTGGCTGTTTTTATGTGGATTTCACTCCTTTTTGTACTTTATAAGGCCCCAAAACCAGCCTACAGCTGACTTTGATGTTTGTTTTTACTCACATTTCTTCTTTTCTATGTAGATACAATGATGATTATTGAAGACAGACTTATAAATGTATTTCATTGCATGTTTTAATTAAATATTTGATAATATTATTGTAATACTTTAATAGAGTGCACATTTTTTGAGGACTTCTAATAGAACATACATAGAATGTTCTAGAACAATCTAGTACTTCTGTTGGTAGATCTATGAAATTACAAACGTTTGATTATGAGCAGATTTCAGAACTAAAAAAATCATTTATAAAGCAGAAATTAAGTGAGGTGATCAGCCAAGGTAGCAGTGGTTCAGTATGCAGGTGTTAGGTATGGAGGTCCCTGGTTCGAACTCTGGTAATTTCTTTTCAACATTTTTTGCACACCTTTTTTACCCGCGTGACTGTTCTATTAGAGTATCTCAATCCCGTGATTTTACACTTGCTTAGTTTTTGCTTTATAACTTTGTCGCTGTAACTTTATTGCTATTCAAACTATCAAAAGGCACTGCTACGATGATCAGCCTATTTACATACCAATTTTCAAGTTATTTCTATACTTGGTTTATCCTGTAGCCGTGACAGAAGTTTGATCTTTTGCTACGTGAATAAACACTCAAAACTCCTTGAATATTACTCAGATTCACAACAAATGTAGTATGTGAATCCACCGTTACACGCTCTTCATTTGTGCCAAATGTTGTGTCAATTGAGTTACACATTTGGATTTTATAGCAATTTTTGCCAGGCGTGTGAAAAGAAATCGAAGTCCCCATAGAACATTAAAAGAAAAAAATGAAGAAAAAAACGAAAAAATTAAAATGAAATTTTGAACGCCCATACCTCGCAAATGGCTGTTGTGAATTTAGTCAAATTTTCTGTGTGGTGTACCCTACTTGGGGGACAGGTATATTGCAAAAATGGTGTGCTTTGGAGAAGGGACCATGGAGGTATGCATACATGAAAAAGCTGTTTTCTTTCTTCCTGTAAATATACTCACAGTGTGGTCACTGGCTTTCTTGGCTGCACGACACACTACTGTGTGTCTTGATGCCTACCTGCCTGATGCCTTCAGTCAATCATAGTGGACAACTGGCTACAGGTACAGCTCTAATTCTTTCACAAAAACATTTCTAGTTCGCTTAAGAAAACCTTTGCTATATTGATAAATATACAATGAGTGTGCTACTTTTATCCTTCTTTACCATGGCCATCAGTCAAGGTTCTCCACTGATAGTGTTAATAAACTACAGTATAGAGTTTCCATCTATGGGTGCACATTGCATAAACTATTCGAATACACGTGGCATTGCACCAAACTATTTGAACACACGTGGCTCTGTCATTTTTGAAGTTGGAAGTTGATACTGTATAGTAAGAAACTTTGGTGGTAAAGAAGTTTGGTGAAAACCCACTACTGCAAAATTGGCAAAAAAAAAACTTGGTGAATAGCACCTCACCTGAAATATATTTATAATCTATGATAGAACATAGCTACTGTATAGTGCGAGTGATAAAAAAAAAACTTGCCAATTAAGGGGCGTGGCAGTCATTTTGATCACGGGTCTTTATCCCTCACAGTAAGGGATAATCAGTGTTGGGAGTAACGCGTTACTTATGTAACGTGTTATGTAATATTATTACTTTTGTGTTAACTAAGTAATATAATGAAATACGCTATAAAAACAGGTAATATAACTCAAGTTACTTTACTTACAAATGTAATGCGTTACCTAAGTAATATAGTTACTGTAACAAATCTAATATTATGTAATATTACTACAAGTAACGAAGTTACTAATCTCGTTAGTAATCCACTGAGTAACGCCTAGCCACAGCAAAGTAATGAAGCCTACTGAATGAGGCTTATTCACCAGTTTCTTACTTATAATCAAGATTTGCACATTGTCAAACAACGCAATCGTGTCACGTGATAAGGAGCTAGTTTCACATGTGACAGCTTAAGGCTCTGAACACAGTAATATAATATGTAATATTATTATAGTTACTTTATTTTATGGGTAATATGTAACTGTAACTAAATAGTTCAGCTGCAAGTAATATGTAATATGTAACTAGTTACTTGTAAAAAGTAACTTGCCCAACACTGGGGATAATGATTTGCAATGAAAATGGCTGCCACACCCCTTAACTGGCAAATCTTAATCGCTTGCACATAGCAATGTTGCATTAGAGTGCAACGTAGCTATTGTGCAACTGGCAAAGTTGATTGTGTTTTTAAATACTGAGCTAAATGCAATTCTTTGCTGTGACCAACACTATGTTTAGTTTATACATGAATCCAACTTACTACAGTTTAGCAATTTATAGCTATAGTGGTGCACATGTGTTATGCTAGTTGATTACTTGCATAATATCTAGTGCTGTGATTAACTCTATAGTGACTGGTTTCCAGGGTATTTAGTAGTCATGAGGTTGCAAAATAAGTTCGCAAACAAGTATAAGAAAAATTAGGAATTTTAAATTAGCGTAGGACGGTGTATAGATAGTACTACAATAAAGAGCACTGAAACAAGCTGGATTGGAGTAGTATGTAATGTCCAAATAAAACAATAAGAAGTGAATATCCACTGTGCATTTTGAGTGTGGCACAGCAAGGATATTCACTTCTTATTGTTTTATTTGGACATAACATACTACTCTGATCCAGCTTGTTTCAGTGCTTTTTATCGCATTACTTTACACTGTCCCTACTAAAATTCCTGATTTTATCTGATACTTGTTTCTATAATTAATTTCAGTCTGAGCCTTTATATAGCAAACAGAGCAGTACCACTATATCCACATCAAGGCTATGCTTGCTTTGATGAAAGTGGCTGAAGTGCAGCCACTTTCCAAGGACACATCTCTATAATGTATGTACACTGGTGTACATTTAGTTGTATCCTTGTGAAGAGGTATACATGGCAAATGTATCATTTGGAATTCCTTTGATCTGAGGTGTGAAAGTGTTGCATAACATGTCAATCATTGTTTAATGATAGCTATATACTAACCCTGTTCCTTTCATAGAGTGCAGTCGAACACGTGCTGTCAGTGACAATGCAAACATTTTACCAGCTGAAAACATTGAGTATTCATCAATGGCTTTAACTCAGGGTACAGACAGCATCTCTACAGGATGGTGTGCTACAGACAGCTCTTCTTATTTCATCGCAAACTTCGCTGAACCTGTTCACTTACTGTATGCAATGGCAAGTGGATATAGTATTTACTATCTCACTGACTTTTCTTACTTTTATGAAAATCGATCTGGTGAAATGATTCCTTATATAAATGTAGATGGTGAAAGGGTATGATTGTAACTTGTGAGTGGTAACTATATGTAGTCTTGAATTTCTATACAGGTGTTTGGATTAGAGGGTGTAGGTGAAGAAAGCTTCTTGCTATGGGAATCCATCACCACCAGGAGACTACATTTTGTTGTGCTTGGAAGTTCATCTGGAACCTTTGATTGTATTGAAATTCATTTTTATGGATGTTCAGTGCATGAAGGTACAAAACAAATGCATCTTAATTCTTATGTATGCGTATTTAATATTTTAACTCAGTGGTAAATCATGTAATGCTTCCTGGTACTACACCAACACCCAGTCCTTCAACTTGTCATACTGTCTTTACACCATCATCATCACCATCACCATCACCACCACAATCACCAGTATCAGTAGTAACTGTTACAGAGAGAACTACTGTATTGGTTACAGTGGCACCAACAATTGTAACAAGGGTAACTCCTCAGTCAACTTGTACTGAACAACAGTCCGGTAGCTCCTCCTCATCCAATGACTCTGATGATGTAGTAACCATCTGTGTACCTGTTGTAATTGTGGTTGGGATTATTATAGTAATTGTCCTGGTCATTGTGGGGGGAGTGGTGTGGTGGAAAACTAGGAGAAACAGTGGTGGTGCAAAGTTTGATAAAGTTATGTATACTCCTTCTGGCATAACTACTATAGTGGAAAATGATCTCTATGGGTTAGTATAATGTGTACAGAGTAGCTATGTATTGATTTTAATGTTATTTGGCATCTTGTTTACAGCTTGGAATCAACAATTGATAGCAACATGAAAATGAAGTGAGTAGTATATATGTTTGTATTTTGTCTATCGTGTTATTTAATGCAAATTCTCTTGACAAGCCTCAAGGCTGCTCATCATAAGTATTTGTAAGAAAGGGACACATCTCAAGGGATATGGAATTCAACATGTGCACACACACGCTCTTTGTTTAATTTAGCCAAATTAAATGGCACTTTACAATCTCTAGCAGAAGTAAAACCTAAGTTTATTAAGCAAAAACAAACGAAGACTCATCAGTGCACCTAATTTAACAAAGTAAATTGTAACAGCCAACAAAATGTCTTTAATTTCCTTTAGTAATTTATACTGCTAATGTCCCTTAGGAGCTCTACTTGGTGGATTTATAACTAGCCACTGAACAACAGTACGTTTTTAAGTCTGTGCTTTGAACAGAATCCTTAATCTTTTGTCACACATCACATGGACTAGAAATAGGTTATATAGTTGTGGTTAATAGGCTAATTGAAAACTTTTCGGGGGTAATTGTAATTGTGGTAATACAGTGTTCTGCCCACACTGGTTGGCAGTGGTTCAAAGAGACCGGTACCTTCGACCAATACAATTGTTGTGTTTATCACTGATGTACATATCACTTTATGTTAACTTTAGGCTGCCACTCTCCTGGGCAGAACCCTGGTAATCTATATAATAATTCTCTAACTGTTTTCTGGTACTGCCCCTTTGTTCCTGGTCGAATTCGGTACCATTCAAATCTAAAATTTGAGGCAAATCTTTTGATCCGGGATTGGTGGTGATTCGTTATACTACGAGAAATGCACTTTAAACCAGTGTAACTACCTGTGGAAGACACGAATCTGTCCAAAACTTTCTGGAAACCCTTATTGTGCTACCAGCCTTCCCCATCCCAGCCTACACTAGACGTTTCTCTCCCCTGTGGACGATAGAATGAGAAGCAGAAAAATCGAGGCCATAAAAATTTCAAACACAAACTCCTCCTGGGTTTTCCCTTGATTAGCTTCAAACTCGCTAAACCAACTACCTGTCCAAATCAATGTGTCATAAGGTGGTTTTTGTGTCTATCATTACGTGCTAACCTTGGTTGCGAGATACTTATCACCATCAATGGCCATTATAAGTTTATGATACACGTATGTGGTGTTCCGGTATACAAGTGTTGCCGGTATACAAGTGTTGCCAATAGAAATCAGATGACATCATAGTTTAACTATCTAAAAGCTTACAATGAAATAAGATCAATCACTTTTTCATGATTTAATCTATCACATCAGAGAATTTGATCATGTGATCTGGTGTGTACGCTATCATCCGGCAAACATAGCTACCAGCATAAAAGGAGTATTTCGTAGTGGGTGTGGCAAGTCTATGAGCAATGATCATTCCTATCAGGTTACTCGTCGGAAATACACACTGCACCCTGCTGCGCTGTCCACTACAAGGATAGGCCTACACTGCTGTGAAGTATAGCAACTGCGACATGAAGACAAGCAGGTCAGGGACTATAGACAGGCATAAAATGGAGGATTACCAGTAACACCACTGCAAGGGAAAAGGAAACAGTCAAAAAAGGAGAGTTTCATAGTGGGTGTGGCAAATTAACGAGCAATGGTCACTCCACCTAACAGCTACACAAGGAAGATTACCTAAAAGACACACTGCAGGATGACACCATTGTGAGTGAGGAAGAACAGAAGATTATGTTCAACTACTCTAATAGAACATACATCTACCTTATCAGGCGATGAATCGTGGACAATTTCATGAAGTTGCTATTGTAGTCTTCAATGTGTAGGAAGACTTTTATTCACTCCTTGGTTAACTCCACAGGGACAGCTGAAACTTCCAGAAGTTCTACCCTAATAAAACATACATCGCAATATCTACCCTTATAGTACACACATGACCTCAAATTGAGCAACCACTCTTTGTATAAAGCTGGGCTATGCTGATACCTTAATTCTGAAAGCAACTCTTCTCTATCCAAATACACATACTGGTATTGACCTTCCTGCTTGGTACAGCAAAATACCCATACTCGATACTGTACTGCACTTTGTCATGCAATAAATAACAACACAACAATACCATGACTAGGATGAAGCAACAGAACTCCAATTTAATAGACAACACAATATAACTAAACATAAACCACTGTAAGTGACAAACGCAAGTTGGAATTAGAATATAGCCCATTGTGGTGATGCACCAACTATTGGTAAACTCATCCTCATACCACAATCAGACACTTTATGTTAGTTCATACAACATCATCCAAATGAAGTAGAGTACATCCCAATTGTGGCATTTGTCTGCCACTCAAAACTAATCTCTTTTATGTATGTGCACAGTTGTAATGGGACACATCTTGATACGCCACCTTCATGAGGACTGTGTAGATCTCTGCATGTGTAGAGTCTGTAACTGTACACATATATCTTGATAAGCCATCTGCTTGAGTACTGCACAGATGCGTAGAAATTCCAGTGCACAAGGCCAACCTACATTATAGAAGCTATGATATCAGTCACTCTTTGTTGATGCAAGGTCACCAACGTTATAGCTAGATGTTAGTGCCACACATCATTGAAGAAATTAAGCGTGCACATCAGTAGCTATGCGTAATAATGTCTTTACTGGTATGTATTGATGTGATTACTCCTTGATCATTAGTAATGTTCAAATTTAAGTGTATTCACACAATAGCACATAACAATTGTCTTAGTATCACATGCATTTTGCACGGATACAACTAGTATGGTAATAAAGTTAGTTGAGTATATCTGGCAAGTGCCTCACAGAACAACACCCCCAAGTGCCATTTTTTCAAATGCATAACACAAGCACAAACTGGAGTGTAAACAAATGCAAGGGTGGAGAACAGACAGGGGCAAGTCATTTGAAGGTAGCTATCATTTAATCATTAACTGTACCTTAGTGTGCAAAGCACACTAGGCATGCAGGAAATAGAGTAAATAGGTGATTGCTCTATTAGAGTATCTCAAACTCAGTATAAGTTATGCTGACTTTCTACCAAGTTTGTCACTTTTATAAAATGTGAATAAATTTTGGGCTTAGCTG
The DNA here is from genome assembly GCF_963678975.1 of Dysidea avara. Classification (NCBI taxonomy): domain Eukaryota; kingdom Metazoa; phylum Porifera; class Demospongiae; order Dictyoceratida; family Dysideidae; genus Dysidea; species Dysidea avara. The sequence goes on from NC_089274.1 coordinate 24,886,756, forward strand.
CTGGACTACATGTACTACCGTATTCGGCTACTATAACTTTCAGCAAGGAAAACCCTGCGGGTACTATGTGAAGGTGGCTCCTATCTGAGGTCGGCTACTATGGGTTTGTGTGGCAGCAGCCTGTGGTATTTATCCAGATTCACAAGTGACTGACCTTGTTTAATCATTCTTCAATAGTATCATCCTTCATTTTAACTTCTCTCAAAACATTTCCTGGCTTAAAACAACTCATTTGCCCGGTTTCTACTACAAACATGCCTTATCAGCACTTGCATCAGTATAATAAATTATTATTCAGATACAAGTTGCAGCTCTTATATGAGGGTGACTCTTATGACAATAATTCTAGGCTGTGGAGCAGTTACTATCCAGGCACAACTATTGTATGAGCCATAGCTATTAACTGGTCAAATACGGTATCCTCAATTATCTGAGTATTGTAACTGTTCATTTAGCCATTAAATGGTTAGCTAGCTAGAGTGTTCTGAGTGTCAAATTACATTATAAATTAAGTGTTTCACTATGAATACAATCAGTTGTAATGAAAATTATTTATGCAATCAATTTTTAGAATGCTTGCATGCTAATCAGAGAGGATTATAATGATCAACTGACCAAGTAACTAAAAGGACAGCTTGATTGCCTACTGGACCATGTCCAACCACTTTCTGTTAAAAATATACTCTAATAGAACAGTTAACTACTCTGACAAAACAGCCAAGGATGTATCTATGCATGTAATACTGTCAGACCAAATTGAATCCCTTACCTCTTGGTTTGTATGCCCTGCATCTTATAATTGTATACCACTGTACAGATTATAAAATAAAGTTCCCAAACAAATCCTAAACCAAGAATTGTATGTGTTATCCTTATTTTAGCATACAGCATCCACAAGAAAATTTGAAGTTTTTATAAGATGTGTTTGGCATAGTACTGATATAATTTAGCACGAGTGTAGTAGGCAAATCATTTTAATATGATCATGCATTAATTGATGTTGTTTGTTACAGTGCACCCTTAACTAAAGGAAATGAACCAGTGGATGCTACTAATCAGGGGAATGCTAAATCAAAGGAGGAAGCTGGTAATGAGCACCCACAAGAGCTTCATCCTCCAGTCACTTATGACTCAGTGTCTCTCCATGGAGAAGCCCCTAGAGATAAGCAATCTGTTCCTGGAGTTGCTAACTCTATATATGAAGAAATTCCAACTGATACTAATACGGGGTTACCAAATCCATCATATGAAACTCAGTTACCAAGAAAAATTGATCAAAGTTAATCATTGTTTATGTTATTAACTTTGTATAAATGTACATAACATTTCACACACTATATATGTAGAATTTGATGTGTTGAATATATACACACTTGTACAAGAAGCTAGTCAAACATTCACTCTGATGCCTGAAGTGCTTCCAGAGTTTTAGCTATATAGGTATGGCACATCCTACCAATTTGCATTGGATATGCATGTAGATGCTCCGAGCTTTGCTTGAGTAATATCATCACTAGTACTAACTACTAACATGTATCATTTGAAAGAATTGATCACCTCCTTTAAACATAGCTTTTAAGAGTTTATTAACTCTGTGATCCTCACAGAATTCTTCTGAATCAGATGCATATGTATATACTAACTGTTAACTTCACTATATCTCTTCTTAGCTATGGCAACATGCATGCATACTCTATATATATGGCCAGCTGTATGGAAATCATGATCAGGGGCCCTGAGGACAGGATAAACAATTGTGGAAGAGGCACGTGAGCAATTGGAAGCCCACTTCTCACTAGTTAGCTGCATTCACTGAAGAATGAGTAGTAGGGGAAGCTAATTAAGAAGAGAGGTGGCAAGTTGTTGGCATTCCTGATGGCACTCAGCATATAATTTAGAGTGCAAGTGAGACTGCACATCTAGACAATCACTGAGTGAGTGAGTCTAGATATAATTAAACAAGAAAGGACAGCAGCAAGATCAAATAAGCTGAGACCACCCAAGCATGCAGGCAAAGAAACTCAAGAGAACAATAGCTGCTCAAGAGTACCAGATATTGCACGTTTCAGCAAACTATGTAGAAAAACTGGGCTAATATAATGCTGTAGACTGCAGTGGTTGGAAATGAGCTAGAGAACAAAAAGCAAACATAAAAAAGTAGTTCCAATGGAAAAACAGACTATGACAATAAGTAGCATAAAATGCATGTGGCTGTGACTGAGCTATCAAACTTGTAGGTTCTCAAGGTCACTAAGCCATTCCGTTTAAGAAAGTTTGCTCATAGAGGACAACCAAATACACCTCCCTAGTAATGGTGACCAGTCATATTAACCTGTATTTTTCAATCCAGCCCCAAATATCACTCTTGCCGCAGCCTCATTTTCTCTTTAATAACCAATACAGTCTTAAACTTGGCAACATTAGGGGAGTAGGGGACTGAACAATCCCCATAAGCTTACAAATCTTAGCAGAGCCATCAGCATACCTATATAGCTTTAATATACATATATACCAAGATGCCTTTATGAGCCAATGGCGTACATTGCCATGGTACCTCACAGGAAAAGATTGCCTGGCAACCTGTGAACAAGAATACACCTGGGTCATTCCATACCAAATCAACATGAAATTGACATGGATTTCTTTGTAATTTGCTACACATAAAGGGTCTATTGAGAAACTAAATCACACCAAATTTTGACCCATTCTACTAATTACCTTTGGAGATATGACCACTTAAAAGTTGATTGAAAAGCTTCTTGCAACATACAAGCTAACACAAAATTCCCCATAACTTGTGATGCAACATATAAAGTTGTGGTTTGTTTTATGAAATCCAGCATTAATTTCTGATGATATATATATAGGTTTTCATAATTGTATAAAGTATAGGGTCAAACCACAAAAAAGTGATATTTTCTTTGATCTCAATTTTTAAAGGAACGGTAGTTTTAATTAGCTTCATATTCTGTGTACAAATTGTGTATATGCACATCTATCACAGGTAAAAGTTTCAAGTTGGGTCTGCAATTACTGTAGTAATGATGGGACCAAAATAGTTTTTATAATGTAAACTGGTTGAGATTCACGTACTAATTCTTTTTTCCTGGCTGCATATAGTGCTCTGTCTACATGTAATTGTTCAACCTTAAAGCTACATGATTAGTCTAATCTTCCAAAACAATAATTTGTAATTTCAGCCTAAGCAGTTGTATATTTACTCTATAGTCTATACATGTCACCAAAATTTTTACTTGTTGACTTGTTGTATCATCTACAAATCTCTTGGAAGTTCTTTACAGTTAAAGAACTTCAATGGAAATGTAAAGGTTCTGTTAGACACCACTGTTACCATCTTTTACCATTGGATATATTATCAGTTGCATATGAAAACACAGAATAGTGTGTACTACCTGCCAGTTTTCGTTCAGTACTGTGTGAACATATGGCACAAAAGCACTGGATAAATAGTTGTTGCAATCCTTTTAACAACCCAAGGCACAAGAAGACAAGTTTAAGGCCAGTTTTACCTTGGATGTGTGAGAATATTGCTACTCTCACCCTTGATCAGAAGATATGCAATAGCTGCAGCTGTAGAAAGAAACTTTCAGAAATGGAGACAGTACAAGAAGAATTAAGTGATGAAGATACTTATGATTATCAGGATCTGGAGAGTGTTGACAAAGGCTTATCTATCATTGGAGAATCACCAGTCATAAAAAGTAGGCTACAAAGTACACGCTACCCTAGGGAAAAGCTAACTAAGATGAAAAGTGCTTTTGTGAACTCTATGCATATGTCTGAGGATATACTGATGATGAAAGTGAGATAATCAAGCAGTTAGAAGTGAAGTTCCATGAAACCCAACAGAAGAATGTTAAGGTACAAATTTTAACAGTTCTACCAATGAGTTGGAGCATCAAAAAGATTGAAAGTGAATTTAAGGCTTCCAATTACATGGCTAGAAAGGTTAAAGCCTTAGTTAAATCAGAAGGTATTTTGTCCACTCCAAGCTCAAATCATGGTCATGGTTTGAGTAATGAGACAATTACAATGGTTCAAAACTACTATGAGTCTGATGATATTAGTTGAGTAATGCCTGGAAAGAAAGATTGTATTTCTGTTAAAGTTGATGACAGAAGAATTTTAGTTCAAAAGAGATTATTGTTATGAAACCTGAAAGAAATTTACTAACAATTATTCAAAGGTCGATTTCCAGCTGAAAAAATAGGATTTTCTATAGGTTTGCTGAACTTTGCCCAAAGCACTGTGCCTTGGTTGGAGCTAGTGGAACACATGCAGTATGTGTTTGCACTATCCACCAAAACACAAAGTTGATGATGGTTGCTGGTAAACTGGCAGAGCTTACAGCTGGTAGAGAGTTTCATTTACAGCATTATTACCACTGTATTGCACTAGTCATATGTAATCCTCCACAGCCTGCTTGCTACTTAAGGATTTGTCAGTTTTGCCCAGGAATCTTACAGCTCAAAGATTACCTGAATGAGGTAATGGATGACAATTACATTGACAGTATCCAGTATAAACAATGGGTGTCTGTGGATAGACCAACACTAGAGACAATTACTAAGTGAGCAGATGATTTTGTAGATGCATTTTGTGAACAGATTAAACTTTTGATACCCCATTCATTCATTGTTAAGCAGCAGTCTCTGTTTCAAACAAATGTTATATCAAGCATGCTTCCAGGAGAGTTTATAGTAGAAGGCAATTTCTCAGAGAATTATTCTTTTGTGCTACAAGATGCAGCCCAAGGATTCCATTGGAACAACTAAGTAATTAAAACTACCGTTTCTTTGAAAATTGACATCAAAGAAAAAGCAACAACACCTTTTTGTGGTTTGACCTTCCACTTTGTGCAATTATAAAACACTATATATCACCAGAAAGAGAAATTAATATTGAATTTGATAAAACAAACTGTGACTTTATACATTGGACCATTCACAAGTTATGGGGATTTTTGTGTTAACTTGTATGTTGCAAGAAGTTTTTCAATTAACTTTTGAGTGGTCATATCTCCAAGGTAATTAGTAGGATGGGTCAAAATTTGGTGTGACTTAGTTTCTCAACAGACCCTTTATGTGTAGCAAATTACATGTACATATACAACTTTCTCATGTAAAAGTTCCAAGTTGGGACAATAAGCAGAACATCCATTTACGAACTGAAACTCTTATCAAGTAAATTAGCTACTTATATTCATGGTTGTGATGGACCATGAGGTCTGTTTATACTAACTGTTTTGCCATCTTGATTTATGTGAACAACACAACCCAACCGCCATTAACTTTCATACACAGCTGTGACAAATCCTTTTGTCATCAATTGCAATTTCAGTCTTATTTAAATGAGTAACTCTTTCCTCTTTAACAACACTTGAATTTGAAAACATCTTTGTTAGAATCTTAAGACTGCTTAATTAGAGAATAAGGCAGTGAAGTTTCTGTGTACCAGGTATAGTTCTACTTATTTTTAGCCTTTCTTCTAGGATGATCTCTTGGTCTTCTCGTCTGTACTCATCTATTGTACAGTATTTAAAGTGGACCCTTTCTATGTTCTCAATTTCCCAATCAAATAGCTGACGAGGAGTCATAATTTGGGAATGATATGCTCTTTGCAGACTTGCCTTAGCAGCAAGATGTTTTACAGTGCCACCAATTCCATCACACAGTCTCTTGCCATGTGATGTAGCTTAGAAATGCCATTCGGCTTGTATCCCAAAATCTTCCTTGTGATGGCAAATGTTTGCGAAGTTTTTGCGATTTTTATGTTGAGCTACAGATCCATCTGAAAAAGAAATTTTATCTACTCTTAGAAACTTTTCTTGAAGAAATTGTACCAGATTCCTTTGAAATAAATGCACAGCAATTGTGTCATGATGTAAGCAATCAGACATAACAACATAACTGATATATTCCAGCTTTCCTGATTCTCTGTAATAGGCAACAAAGCATGTATTGTTGCCTGTGAAGAAATCCAAAGAGGCCATGTCAATTTCATGTTGATTTGGTATGGAATGACCCACCTATAAAAAAAGTTCACCAAGAAGACACTGTCAACCTCTAGATCTGGTAGAAGCATGCGATCCCTACATCCTAGCTTCCATCTGTCCCATCTCTACGTCACCTTTGCTAATAAATGAAACTACTAGGTTTTCAACAAGTGGTAAAATGAATCATGTTCGGAACAGTAGTAATATAAATAGACATTTCTTCTTCAATAGAATCCCTCAATTATGGGATGCCTTACCCCCGATTGATTTATCTCTATCTGTCAAGACTAGAATATCTAATCCAAAACAGCCAAGCTGTAAAAAAAAGAGTGCAGCCCTCAGAAAGGCTATGGTGAAAAAAGATGTGAAATCCAAGGTGGCGGCCAAGAAATGGCTGTAATGGTAGGTTAATGGTAAAAATTTTAATAATAACAATTCAGGTGAATTTGGTGCCGCTTGGTCTTGGCACAAAATTCACCTGAATTGTTGTTATAAAAAAAAAAATTAACCATTAACCTACCATCACAACCATTTCTTGGCCGCCACCTTGGATTTCACATCTTTTTTCACCATAGCTTTTCTGAGGGCCGCATTCTTTTTTACAGCTTGGCTGTTTTGGATTAGATCTCACTTCTTTTTGTATTTTTATACCCCAAAGCTGGCCTATGACCGGCTTTGGGGCTTTTTAACCTATCTTTTTTTCTTTACCACAGGAAGAATAAAAAGATGAAGCAGATTTTATAAATACTTTGACTAATTCTGATTTTATCAGTAAATGTACAATATATATAATACATATATTTACTATGTCAATTAATCCCTACAGGATAACTTTTTTTTGCGGCTGATCTCTCTACTGGGTGACTTAAAATGTAACTCTACAGGGTGATTTGCTTGTATGTAGATGAACTCTTTGCAGGATTCTCTCTACAAGGTGACTTGACTCTAGCTGAACTCACTGCAGGGTTGTCTGTTTATAGTTGAACTCTCTACAGGGTGATTTGTTTGCAACTGAACTCTCTACAATGTAACTTCTTCTAGCTGATCTGACTACAGGGTGAGTGTATCTAACTGATCTCTCTACAAGGCGATTTATTTGTAGCTGAATTCTCTACAGGGTGATTTGTTTGCAACTGAACTATCTACATGGTGGTTTCTTTGTAGCTGAATTCTCTACAAGGTGACTTCTTCTAGCTGAACTCTCTACATGGTGATCTTTTCATAGCTGAACTTTCTACAGGGTGATTTGTTTGTAGCTGAACTCCCTACATGATGGTTTCTTTGTAGCTGAACTCTCTACAAGGTAAATTCTTTTGTCTAGCTGATCTCTCTACAGGGTGAATTGTTTGTAGCTGAACTCTCTACAGGGTGATCTGTTCGTAGCTGAACTGTCTACAGGGTGATTTGTTTGCAGATGAACTCTCTATAGGGTGGTTCTTTGTTGCTGAACCCTCTACATAGTGACTTCTTCTAGCTAATCTCTCTACAGGGTGACTTGTTTCTAGCTGAATTGTCTATAGGATTAACAATTGTCTATAAGATTAACTGTAGCTGAACTCCCTACAGAATAACAAAATAATTCTTTAATGGAGTAATTTATAAACGTAGTCAACTGCTCTATTAGGGTGACTGTTCTATTAGAGTATCTTGATCTCGCATTTGCTACACGTAGTTGACTTTCGAATCATAACCTCGATCATAACTCAATGGTTTGTAATCCGATTCTTCTGTACTACTGCAAGGACTTTCTATGATGATTATTCCAGCTACACACTAATTATCTGCTCAGTGCTCTAAGTGGTTTGCCTGGTAGACGTAAAACTAATAGTTTTTTTATTCATAAAAATCGATTGCGTAATTGTGACACAGGTTGAGTTTTGTGTCATATCTCCATGGTCTTTATCTCGATTCTTTTCAAATCACACAAAGGCACTCCTACGATGGTTACTCCATCTACATAGTAATTTTCAGCTCATTCCTTCAAGCGGTTTACCCTGTGGGCGTGACAGACCTTCGACCTTATCTTGCACGAATAATCAATCATACCCCGTGAACTTTCATCGGATTCCTACCAAAGTTGGTACTGAGATCCGCCTTAATGAGCCCTTTAAGTGTGACAAATTGCAGCCCGATTGGAGCACGCATTTGTGTTTTATTACGGATTTTGCGAAGTGCATGTGCGAAATGAAGAAGTAGCTAGAAGAAAAAAATGAAGGAATTAAAACGAAATTTTGTTCACTCGTATCTCGGAAATGGCTGGAGCGATTTTCTTCAAATTTGGTATGTGGACTCCCCTTACTGGCCGGCATTTCTCTAGAAAATTTGGTTTCAATCGGATTAGGGATCACAGAGCTACATAGGTGTGAAAAGTGCATTTTCTTTCTTCTAACCCAAGCTAAATTAAGTACTTTTTACAAAATAATTAACAGATATTTGATTGTGCCTACAGATGATCTTACCCCTAAACTTTCAAGTTTAAGGAGTGGCTACTATCACCAACCAATGACTCTAATTGATGCATACAAATTTTCCTTTTCCTCATCAACCATCAAATTATGGAACCAACTCCCTGCTGATGTAATTAATTCCTCTAACCCTAATGAGTTTTGTAATAACTTAAGTAACTTTTATGATCACACCTGTGCATTATAATCTTTTGATTGCTGCACAGTAATAAATATAATATAATAATAATTTTTAATATACTCACGGTGTGGCGCGCCGACTTCTTAGGCCACACGACACACTACCGTATGTCTTGATATGCAAATTTTATGGACACATCTTTAGACATGACAACCTGTATCATTTTGTATGCCCATTTAGTATTTTTTTTTCATTTGAAGTAATCAGCATTGTGCTGCCTTTCCAATTATCATAATCATATAATCATAGATGTTCCAATAGCTATACTCTCCAACCCTCTTAATGTAAGTAAGTATTGTAAGTATTTTTAATGGCCGCTAGCCCAGAGCTAGAGGACCTTCAGTACCGTACCCAAATGCCAATGATTGTAATTATCGTACACCTGTAGCTATGCAGTACTGTAAAGTTATAATCAATCAAGACATCCGATTTGTTGGTGCGGAAAGCAGTGAGCAGTATGCAGCACTGCAGCAGTAAATTAAAGATATCTGATGATACACTATTGAAGGCCAAAATATTTTATATAGTGCTCTAGATGTAGTGGTGTGCTGGATAGTTGACCGGTGGAACCATTATGCACCTATCAATGTTAGGCCCCTACCTCCCCAGTACAGGCCATGTGGGGACAAGGTGGGGATTTGACACCCTGCAAGAGCAATAACCCCACTACTGAGGCCTAAGTGTTTGTCTATTCCCCTACCTACCACCTATATTCCCCGAGGTATCCCCCCACTCCATGATCAACGCCGCTTCTCTGGCTACTGGTCAACGTCACGTGATTTAACTAAATATAGTTACACAATTCGATTGTTATAAAATGCTTGTGTCAAAAGCCCCACTACTGGGGGTAACTTTGTAGGTGAACCCCCGTATAAACCCCCCTATGGATCCCGTACTGGGGGTATCGGGGGTTACAATTGATAGGCGCATTAATCCGGATACTATTGCCGGGCGTAGCTAAATGCGTGGGTGGAGTCGAGTGGTGGTTAACAATGACGGAGAAGAAAACAGCTCATTTTCTTGTTGGATTACTGTTTTCAGTTTACGCAGTTGTAGATGTTGTGTCTTCAGCTCGAATAAGTAAGCGAAGCTACGTGTGTGTATACAGTATAGCCGCGCTATAAAATATAATGTTTAATTGTGGACATCATACTGACGCAGCCACTGAGCGAAACCAGCCAAATCTACTTCGTAGCTACTACTTTTATACCTGTAGGTGCACTAAGGGTAGTAACACCAGAGGAATATTTATGAAAGTAATAAAACACTATAGTTTCCTTGCAGTGAAGCTTGCGGCCACTGTTCTGCACTATAATTTCTTCAACTATTAAGGGGCGTAGCTGTCTGACTTTAAGTATAGTTTTCTACTTGTAAGTGTATGCTATCCTACTGTCTTGCGCACTAGACTTCTCAGTCTGGTGCGAGGGCTAAAATTTGCTAAGGGTGACACAATTAATATAGAGAGGGTTTTTGACATCAAAGATGCCAAGATACTGAAGAAAAGGTCAATTTTCAGTACTGAACAAAACAGGTCAAGAATTTTCATTGTGGTTATAGGTAGCTGCTGTTTAACACAATTATTATGATGCAACCCTACACACCATGTGAAGAGCAATGCATGAAGCTTGCCTAGTACTTTGACTAGTACTTTGACTGTTAGAGGCATGGTGCAAAAATTACGGCTGACCGGACACTGAATTCCTGTTTTATTCTTACATGATAGGTAATACACAAAGCAGTTGCAAATCAATTCTTTATCTGTAAGCAAAATACAAATTGGACACAAAGGAGGACAAAGGCAAGTCCATGATGATGCATACATTGTACATACTGCAGTATATAGCATAAGCAACCAATTAACAGAACGTTTATCTCTGCCACACGTCCCTCCTCATCCAAACTACATTCCTGGAGCAAGATTTTTGGCAGAAGTATTCCACTTGATGTCATCTTCTTGTGTACCAAATTTGGTATCAAAGGGTCCAGTTACAGCTGAAAACATTTAGAATCAAAGTAACTGTTTATCGGAACCGTGGCTCAATCACTGGAACTTCATCGGAAGATTACCACATAACTGACCACTACACAGCTGCTAAAAATTTGATAAAATTCCTACATAATTGTGGGTGCCTAACCAACACCCATGCAAAGTTTCAATACGTAAAATTGTATCATACAATAGCTATGATTTTTTTTTTTGTAAAATGCACGCATAAAAAGTTGATAATTCAACACACAGTGGTCATTTAACAATCATACAGTAATTAGTAGCGGAATAACTAGCTCTCTACCATAACTAGCTAGGTATTTCTCTTTGCTTTGTTCTTGATATCTTGGTGGTTTCTGGCTGGCATGTAGTCGCTCACCTTGGACTCCAGTCGTGGGACTTATTACACTATTTTCAACTATATTCTTATCATCCTCTGTGTTCAAAACAGCTGCCATATTTACCTAAGCCACAGCAGTTCAACTCTTTAAGTTTACCAGTAGCCATACTGTGCATGTTTATCTGTCAAGTGCTCATGGCTTGACTTGTTTCCTTCATTGTTTGGTGGCTAAAGCTTCAAAGTAGTGATTGAAATTTGATTATCATGAACTCTCAAAATGACATGAACAAACCCCATTTAATGACACAGGCGAAACTTGCTTCCAACACAACTACAAACCTGCAGTAAAGAAGTTACATGCACTGTTAACCTTTGTTCAAATTTTAAACACAATAATCAGTAAAGTTATAATTGTCATCAAGCTTAATATGCGCTTTGTCAACAATGCCACTTAATATTGTGCCATGGAATCTTGCCCATTTTTATTAGGATAACACGCATCTGATAATAAAGTCATCCATTTCTGATAATCAAGCCCATCCAATAATTGGTTGCTTACGCTATGCTAAAAGGCACATGTTGGGCTGAAGCAACATCTAATAGTGGAAAAATCAATCCCATAGCCTAAGTAGGGGTTTGTAACCATTGGTGTAGCTGGTTTATGGTTGGCTACCATACATACACAACTTGATTTTGGAAATGAATCATTTTGATATACAGAACAGCAAACTTAAAACAGGAGGAGGTGACTCAGGTGACTATGTTGTATCTGGCTTATACAATATCCATACGCCATCACTATTCTTGTCTCTAGCTGGTATCTGCAGCTGCCCCACCACTCCAACTCAGAGTGTATTCACTCATATGCATGATACAACTACACTTAAAGTGCAAAGGCAGTTTCTTGATGCCATGACTTGGTTGATTTACATATACAGTGAAACATGTGTATTAAGGACACCTTGGGACCAAACAAAAGTGTCCTGATTATCAAGGTGTTCTAATTTTTCAGGTCATGATCAGTTTACATGCTAAGGAATACTTTGGGACCATTATTGAGTGTCCAGATTATGCAGGTGTCCTCATTTTCAAGCGTCCTGATTAACAGGTTGTAATCACTGTCTGTTTGACAAAAATTGATAATAGATAACTGTAGTTAGTATTAAAAGATTTGTGCATGAGTCACTAGCTATTAAAATATTTACTAGCATCAGTATTTGTCACAAATAAAATTCACACATGTACATAATTATGCATTGTTCATTTCACTAGCTACACCATGTAGGAGGCCAATAGACTTGTTGGATAATGATTTACTCTACGATACTCTGGTGACTGATAAACGGATGAATGCTTCTTCCTTTATTGATCCATATACACCACCACAAGCAAGACTATCAGGAATTGGATGGTGTTCAGCAAGCATGCAAGATGTATATATAGAGATAGATTTTGGTGCAGAACTAGTAGTGCAAGCTATATTCATACAACCTAACAATCAGGAATTATATGTAACACGCTACATGCTACAATATGCTGGATCTGATGGCATGTACAACTTTGTAATTTCTAATTCTTCCGGCTCCACTGTGAGTATAGTATAATAGACCATATAGTGTTACACACATGTAATACAATACATAGATGGCATACTTACGAAATATCCCTTTTCCTGATCATTAGATTGCTAGATCAGATTTATATGACTGATTTTGAGCATGTAACACTTCGTGTAATACAAGTCTGTACATGTGTATTACATGCTCTGTTTACTGACCTGTTAATAAGCCTAACTTGCTATCTGTAGCTATAATAGTTGAGTTTAATAGTATTTGAGGGTGTTGGACACCTTGATAAAGCATGGAATTCAAACCTCTAATAAAGTAAATCTGGTCTTGAGAAATCCAGTCACCCATCCTCCATGTACGGTAGCTGTAAAGCCTGTGCCATCTTGGTGATGGGGTCATGTACATACATTTGTTTTAATGAATTGTACTGAAGTGCATGACTAGCTACAGCTGCAATATGTGGGTGCAGAAGTGTTATTTAAGTAGCTCATCTTCTATAGTGTAGTCTACACCAGGGTTGAAACTGGATCAGGTCATCCGGGTTGACCAAGTTGACTGGGTCATCTGGGTCTGAACTACTTTATAGAATATCTGGGTCTGACTCAGATTGGATTACATTAACAATGTGGAAGTAGATTAACATGTTTATAGTATAATCCTGCAGCAGCCAGCTTCTCTCGTGGGACATGCCCACTTATCTGAAATGTGTGATATGGTTTGTATAGGCATGCGTGGAGCCTTGTCCATGATCGGTAAGGTGTGTTGTAGTCTGTTGGTATACACAAAAAGCTATATCTGTTACTGTCTGTAGATTTATGTGGAACCATGCCCACTAATCAATATGCTTCATAGTCTAGTGTTGCAGCATACATGTTCTTTCTTGAGCCATGCCCACTTACTAATCTGTTTGTAGCATGCAGCATATGGAATCATGTCCAGTTATCAGTAAGGTGTGTTGAAGTTTGTGGCCTGGATTGCTATCCAGGTAAGCAGTTCTGACCCGGTTTCAACCTGCAGTGCTGACCTGGTTCAACCCTTGCCAATGCTATGATAACAAATTACTTACTTTATTCCATCATTAAATCACTCATGATCTCATCATATAAACTCCAGCAGTACAAGTTAATTCTTCATTATAATCAGTTATAATGATGCTAAGAAGTCCAATCGTGCTTACTCAAGGGACAATCAAAAAGGAATAATATATCTGCCAAAATTCCAGCTTAGAATACAGAGGTGTCCCATTGATAACAACATGATCAAGTGATACCTGTTCCAAGATGTTTTGGCACTTAAATATAGTTATCTCTTAATCTTTGTTGAAAATCATAAGATGAGCAAGAGGTAATGATATCAAGGCTAAAATTGTGAGTCTCGATCGTGACCGAACCATGATAGCTGAGAGGTTTTGGAATAGCTAATGGGGTTGTCTCACCTTATTATTAATTCCTGACATAAATATGTGTTTGCCAATGTAGTTATTAGATAAATATAGAATGCAAATTATCTGTAACTGCTGTACATTTGTATAGAATTTTGAAGGAATTGACTTGTGTAGACGGAGACTATTTAGACATCCAGTTATTGCACAGTACATTCGTATAATTCCACTGGAATGGGTAGGAGAGTTTGCTTGTTTGAGATTTGAACTTTTTGGATGTCAAGTTAAAGGTCAGCAGTATACGTGTGTGTGTGTGTGTGTGTGTGTGTGTGTGTGTGTGTGTGTGTGTGTGTGTGTGTGTGTGTGTGTGTGTGTGTGTGTGTGTGTGTGTGTGTGTGTGTGTGTGTGTGTGTGTGTGTGTGTGTGTGTGTGTGTGTGTGTGATGGTTTACTAAGGTATAGAAATGAGTAATTATGAGATCTTTTAATCAGGTGGATACCTGGTTCCTGAAATTGCTTTCTGAAAAATGTATGTGTATGTATGTTCGCATGTTTGTTTGTCTCTCCACACCCATGTGAACAACGTTTGTGTGCTAAATCTAGCTAAAATGAAAGCTGCGTAGAGCCTGTATTAAACTTGCAGGCAGGTAAGCTTTGCTTTATGGTGGTTAATTCATACCGGTTTAATTTGAAATACAGGTGAAGTGAGTTTATAAAGACGTTATGAAAGCTTTTCTCAATGTGCTCTAAGTGCATCAAACAGCTAAAGAACAATGTAGCTGGCCTCTCAGTCTACCAGGAATTATGAATTCCTTTGAGTTTAAAGTGAGCATGTCCCTAACATATAGTTTAGTGTGGCCAGACCTCTATCTTGCCTCCTCTTTTATATGTCATTGAGAGAGAAGTTCCATTGACAAAGTTGTGCTTTCCACCCCCAAAAAGATTTTATTGGCTATCTGTATGTTAACATGGCCAACATAAAACTTTACCACTAAACTTCAACTAGCATTTTCTCAGTGAGAAGGGTATATAAGTGTGTATATAATTTTAAATTAAAAACATATAGCTGAATGCTCTATTAGGGTGACTGTTCTATTAGAGTATCTTGATCTTGCATTTATTACACGTAGTTGGCTTTTGAATCATAACTCATTGGTTTGTAATCCGATTCTTCTGTACTACTGCAAGGATTTTCTATGATAATTATTCCAGCTGCACACCGATTTATAGCTCATTGCTCTAAGCGGTTTGCCTGATAGGCGTGAAAAACTAATAGTTTTTTTTTTATTTATAAAAATTGATCGCGTAATTGTGACACAGGTTGGGTTTTGTGTCATATCTCAATGGCCTTTAGCTCGACTCCTTTCAAACCACCAAAAGGTACTCCTACGATAGTTACTCCATCTACATAGCAATTTTCAGCTCATTCTTTCAAGCGGTTTACCCTGTGGGCGTGACAGACCTTTGACCTTATTTTACGCGATAAATCGGTCATAACTCCGTGAATGTTCATCGGATTTCTACCAAACTTGGTACTGAGATTCAACATAATGAGCCCTTTATGTATGCCAAAGTTCAGCCTGATTGGAGCACGCATTCGTGTTTTATTGCGGATTTTGCAAAGTGTGCGAAAAGAAGAAGGAGAAGTAGAAGAAGAAAAAATGAAGAAAAAAAACCCAAACTTTGGCTGCTCGTGTCTCGGAAATGGTCAGAGTGATTTTCTTAAAATTTGGAATGTAGACTCCCCTACCTAGCCAGCAATTCTGGAGCAAATTTGGTTTCAATTAGATAAGGGATCATAGAGCTACAAAGGTGTGAAAATCGCGTTTTCTTTCTTCCTGTTAATATACTCACGGTGTGGCGTGCCGGCTTCTTGGGCCACACGACACACTACCGTGTGCCTTGATATTTGTTACTGTGCAGAAATCAAAAAGATTGTTGTGCACAGGTATGATCATAATGAATGTTCAGGTTAGTACAAAACTCATCTAAGATAGGGGAGTGAATTACAAAGGGGGGGAGTGTGTTCCAGAGTCTGATTGTAGAAGGGAAAAAGGAAAATTTATAAGAATCAATCATAGTGTCAAGCTGTTTATAATATCCTTCCCTTGATGGATGATGATTAGGTATAAAATCATTTGTGGGTATACTTAGATTACCATTAATTATCTTATACATTGTAGTTATCTTAGACTTGTTTCTTCTTTCTTCGAGGTAGGTAAATTTAATGATGACATCATTCTTGTTACACTACTAAATCTAGAAAAATCATTGTAGCAAAATCTGGCTGCTCTCCTTTGGATGGACTCAAGTTGGTTTATGTTGGTGTGGGTGTGGGGGGCCCAGATAGAGGATGCATATTCAACAATGGGGCGGACATCGTCTTATAACAATTGCTCTGAACAGAAACAGGGCATTAGTGAAGGTTACGACACAAGAATCCATTAACCTCGTTTGCTTTGCTAGTGACTCTTTGATTGTGTTCATTCCATGATAGTTTCTGGTCAAAGGTGACCCCAAGATATTTCATGTGAGGAACCTCAGAGATGATAGAATTCTCCAGATGATGTCTATGAATGATGGGATTTCTTTTATTGGTAATTCTCAAGTGTTTGCATTTCTTAATGTTAAATTCCATCAGCCAAGTATGAGCCCATTCAATGAGTTTGTCAAGATCCTATTGTAGGGCTATACAATCGGATTCGGAATGTATGTAGGAGTACAGTAGGACATCATCTGCATACAGTTTAACCTTACTATTGACACAAGCAGGGAGATCATTTATATACAGTAAAAACAGAAGTGGTGTGAGTACAGTACCTTGGGGTACACCAGAGAGAACTTGTTTAGAGCAGCTGTTTTTCCTTTCTAGCACTACATACTGGGATCTGCAAGTTAAGAAGGACTTAATCCACAATAGGATAGATTCATCAATCCCATAACGTTGAAGCTTGAGGTAGAGTCGGGAATGTGGAACCTTATCAAAGGCCTTACCGAAGTCAAGTGAACCCGACCCTAACCCTAACACTAGAACTACTTTTTGTGTCCCCTAAAGTTAAATGCTAGGGGCAACCTACTAGACGTGTTCCCTAAAGTTGAATGCTCGGGGAAACCTACTAGATGTGTGCCCTAAAGTCGAATACTCGGGGCATAGCATACAACTAGTGTGCTTGATAGTGAGAAATCTAGTGGACTGCTGGAACAATAGCACTGACAAAATATTTCCGGCTGCCAGAACAATAACAACTTCGTTTTATAAAACATCACTCTATTGTGGACCACACACCCAAGAACAGTCGTTGTTCTGTAATAAAAACAAACAAGCACAATTAGTTGTATTGCTAACACAACACAGTTGTCGAAATTATTTATCCCTGCTTGGAGTTTTGTAATTTGTTCTGCCCATGCATTTTAAACTATCCATATCCTTAAGATTGGTCTGTGCATGAAGTAACAATCATAGTGCAAATCTTTTGTGGTTTGAAAGTACTGCAAATCATACAGTACATAGTAGGGACTGCTGGTGTGGCCCATGAAAAAACTTCACCCAAAAGCCAGCCTCACTTTTCTCTGACCACAATGAAGCAGTACAAGCCTTTAAATTGACTTTCAACAAGTTGCTATGAAATTATTAATGGAATTTTATAGTGACTGACTGACTTCAGACAAGCATAACTTGATAACAGCTAAGGCTACGGACTTGGTTTTTTCACTGTTCAATGTCACTTCAGCTGGACACATGCAATTAGGGATGAGCCTATTTTGCTTTTTTTCCCACCTATTTTTCTTTCCAGCAATTCTTTTATTTTTCACCTATTTTGCTCAATATTTTGCTCGGGTTTTTTCTATTTTGCTGAGCATCAATAAAAATTAATTGCAGTATCTCAAGCTTGCAAACACGTGTGACTGCTCTATTAGAATATTTTGTACATAGTGACTGCTCTATTAGAGTATCTCGATCTTTTGTCACCATTTTCTATGAGCTCATGTTATCCTAATTATGCTAATACCATGTGTGACTGTTCTATTAGAGTATCTCGATCTTTATCATACAAAATGTGCTAAGCTGCCATTCCTTAGTGCCCATTTTTCCAATTTTCCACCTATTTTTCCAGCATTTTGCTCTTTGCTTTTACCAACGTATTTTTCCAAAAAATTTGCCGGCAAAATCGGTGCATCCCTACATGCATTATGCCTTTTGGCATACCACAGTACATACAATACATGGACTTACCAGTGTCCTCCCATTCATCTTTAGCTAGAGAAGGAACTATTGTTATGAACAGCCAGTTGATTGTGTTGTTCTACAAGTGAGAGGGGAGAATCATTTTCTTTGAAATTTTGTGTCCTGCTGACATTAATGTACTCAATAAAGCACAGGAAAAAGTAGCTAAATACCATCCAATTGTTGGGAAATTTCTTATTGCTACAACCAACCTGTGGACTTTGTGTTCTTATAATATTTGGTCATTCAGGTGTGGTGTCATGTGACCAATTGTCTACTTTAAAGAGAATCCCAAACTACACTGAAAAACTGTTTAATAATCTCCAGAAAGCAGCTCTCCTAGGAACAATTTCCATTTTGAGATCAATTAACATTGGTTATACTTAATTTTTTCTGTATTACCAATAGTAGTCTGTACAATTGTACATGTGATTCTTTATGAATGAAAATTCGTAGTAGTAGTAGTAGTAGTTGTGTGGTGACCGCACTGAATTTACTGGTACTCCATCTCTACCAGAAGTTACAAGATTTTGGTCAGATATTTTTTGAGAAAACATTAGCTGAAGTATCCCTGTCTTATGCAGCTAAGGGAGCAGTTTAAGGCTGCTCCTTCTGAGGCAGTTATTGATTTCACCATGCATTGAAGAGGTTACCTCTCCTGGCCCAGATGGCATTCAGGGTTTCTGGTAGAAGAGGCTTGTGTCTGTGCATACCTTTTTGTGCGCTCATTTTGACCAGTTTTTACAGTGTGAAGAAACCCTGCCATCGTGGTTCCCTCTTGGTAGGACATTACTGCTTCCTAAAATGGATGACCTCAGCTCCCCACATAACTATCATCTAATCACATGCTTGAATATCGTATATAAATTATGGACTGGATGTCTAACTGTGATAATGTCTAATTATAGTGAGTCTAATCATCTCATCCAACCGGCACAGAAGGGATGCTCTAGGGGCCAACACGGATGCATCGATCACCTCTTGTTAACCAACCATGTCTGGCACCAGGTGTGTAGTAAGAACTGTTCAATGTCAGTTGCCTGGATAGACTGTATGAAGGCATTTGACTTGGTGCCACATAATTGGATTTTAGAGTGCCTAAGTCTTTTAAATTTCGAACCATCTTGATAAACTGTTTGAAATGTTTACTGCCTATGTGGCATACTACCTTATTTCTCCAACTGCCACATTCTGATCGTGTTGAACTATGTACTGTGTCTGTAAAATGTGGCATTTTTCTGGGGGACACTCTAAGCCCTCTGCTATTCTGCCTGGCGATAAACCCACTTAGTTATCTGCTGGATTATCTAGGTGGCTATAAGGGGTCATCTGACTTGTACCTGACTCATTAATTGTACATGGATGACCTAAAGCTTTTTGACCCTAATGATGCTGGTTTGTCTCAGTTGCTTGCTACAGTGCACAAGTTTTCTACTGATATATGTATGGATTTTGGTATTGCTAAATGTGCCAAACTAACTGTCAAGAGGGGTAAGGTCATTCAAACTAGCCCTTTACCAGCATGTGAATGTATGTGCATCCCAGAATTGGATGTCTTTGGGGTATATCACTATCTAGGACTCCCTGAGGTTGGTGGGATTGACCACCAACACTGCAAGAAAGCTGTACTTAGTGAGTTTGAGAGAAGACTCCGGTTGGTATGGAGTAGTCTATTATGTGGACATTACAAGGTGCAGGCTACTAACTCCTTTTGTGTTCCGTTGTTAATCTATGGCTTTGGTATTATTGAGTGGACTCTTGGAGAGATACGTCAGATGGATGTTTTAGTTCATAAAGGAAAGAGAGAAGTTTGTAGTCTACATCCTCGGTCTGCAGTTGAATGTGTGTATCTCCCTCACTAGCTGGGAGGTTGTGTGGTTTGCTGAATGTAGAAGATTTCTTTAATTGTCAATTGATTATGTTGTCACAACATCTGCAGACCTCTGATTATTCTCTTGTTAAGATGTGCTATGTGTTGGACTGTTCCATGCTGGTTAGTAGATCTATTATTTCCAGAGCTGCCAAGCTTCTTGCTTTAATGTCTGTGAACATTGAGCTTATTTCCATTACTTGTGACAAGCTGAGAGGCACTATTTGTGCTTATCAGCGGCAATGTCATTGAGATGATCTCTGTAGCAAGCCACTACATAGAAAATTTTATTCGTGGTGCTGTTCTGACCTTGTGGATTCCTTGTGGAGTTTCCACTGACTAAATCAGTATTTGTGACCGAATTTGACAAAACAAGGCTTCGACGTACAAAACTTCATTAGGAGATATGGCGATTTTAAGTAATCATTGTGTAATAACTTCCCAGTGCCTACAGCTGTGCAAACAAAATTTGCACCAATTATTCACTAGCTATCAGTGAGTGGGTGTATTAATTTCTGATACCCAAAATTTGTCCTGTTTTGGGAAGCTTTTTTTGAGTGGGTTATAATATCACAAGTGGCAGTAATAGGATGGGAGGGTGGGGGGTGGTGGGTGGGCTTAATATAGGGGTATAAAATGAAGTAAGAAGACGAATGGAATCCAGAGGCCAAGTTTGGGCCCTCCATGGCCCTCAAATCTCTCCAAATTGATTGAGAACACTATTGGCGAGCTCTCTGTGAAGTCCCAGCTCACCACACACCATTATCACAAAGCCATGACCATTTAATGGTGCCAATGTCCCACTCGTGGCTTTGACAGGGTCGGAAGAAAGCTGCTACAGAAACCAGACTTGCCAGTCCTGAAGGAAGTACAGTGTGGAATATGATAGTGTGTTAGACCAGCAATCCATTTCTGGTAAAAGCATAAGCTTGATTTTGTATGTGGCAGATTCACTGTAAAAATGAGCCTTGTTATATGAAATCCAGTCACATTTGTACAGTGAATCTGAGAGTACTATCATAGCTCTTCAAGATCAAGTTTTACACACCAGGGAAGATAATGAAGCAAGTTGTTCCATCCCTAATGTGCGGATTGTGCTGTCAGAGAGCGGTAGCAGTAGTAATAGACTGTGTCCACTGTAAAAGCAATTCAGGACCAAGTTATGGCAACCAGAGTCATTCAAGCTAAAGTCTTGCATATGTCTGTTCCAACTCTTGTGTTGTGTGCAGAGTATGTAGTTAGGCAGAGGAAACTATTGTTCATCTACTAGCTGCTTGTCCAGTTTTGGCTTTGACAGCTTATTTTTATCACCACAATCTTGTGGCAGCAGTTCTACATTGGTACTTGTCAAAAGTGTATTCTTTGCCCATTGTGAGTGAGTCATCCTTTGATCAGATGTATAATATTCCATGCAGTGACCATCATTCCTGTTGCTCTGGGCTCCACAGGAATTATCTCATCAAGATGTTAAACTTTCTGCTGAGTTTTTAATGAAACTGTTTAGCCATCTTCAGAAAGTTACACTGATTGGAACTGTTCGTCTAAGGCCACATAAACTTAATTATTAGTTTCTCATCCTCCTGTATTCAAAATGTCAGTGCGAGAGGGCAGAATTTTAATTTTATTTTTTACTAACTAAATAGCTGAATTAGCTAGCTAAAATAACTCAGAATGCAATTTTCTTAGACTGCTTTAGCAAGGTACCAACTTTTAATGGTGGCTGCACTCAGCCACCAGTAGTGCAAAAAATCCTTGATGAGGTAAGAAAAACAGCGATGTGGGTGGGGATGAGAAACTAATAATTAAGTTTATGTGGCCTAATGCATTCATTAAAATTTTATTATAAGCTTTCTGTCCTTTGTTTTATACATACTTATAATCGTTATCTATATAAATGTACATGCGAATTCATTAATGAAATTGTGTAGTTAGTAGCAGTAGTAGCATGCGTGCATTCAGAGAATGATTGGTAAAATATTCAGCTTAGGAACCACTTGTGTAAATTTGCATTGTCCTGATGAGGCTTTTTAAACCAGCACTCTTCTACAGGGTTTGGTAAAGGAACAAGGTAAAATGCATCATTGAGTTGATCTCTGGGGGCACCATCAGTTGTAAAGCTGGTAAAGTTATACCAAGCATCATTTGGAATTTTCTTTGTTTACACGATGTATTATTTCTTTTGGAACACACATATGTTTACACAAGTCAGCTTGGTAGTATTGAAATATCTTCTTTGTAATGTAGATAGGGAAATCATTTTACAAGCTTGATTTGTGTTGGATTATGATTAAGCTTGCGCCAAATATGCCAGCATAATTTCGAGCATAATAGACTATCAAAAGCATCAAGCATTATGCCAGCATATTAGGATGATTTTCAAAAAATTTAATCAAAATATTCAATGCACGCACCAAATACTGCACAACATGAACACACTACACATCAAAAGACCTTGTGGTGGTGTTAGCTATTATTAAATTTTTACTATTTCTTGACTGATTATGGAAATAAGATTGATATACTCTAATAGAGCAGTCACTTACTCTAATACAACAGTCAGGGAAGGCTGATGTACTCTAATAAAACAGTCAGCTCTCAAGCATAATCTTGATTTTGAGAGCATCATGTTGAACATATTAGGCTGGATTTTTGAGCACTGCTCAAAAGCTTAATAGGCAAATTTCAAGCATAATTGGCTCAAGCCTAATTATGATGTAATATTCTGTGCCCTTAACTTGACCTTAGTGCCATACAAAACCCCATCATGTACACTAATGATATCACATATTTTTCACTCTAACATATTTTGTGATTTTTGCTTTACTACTTTCTATCATTTAGATCCCTACTTCATTTAAGTTTTAAATACACTAGTGATATACTAGCACATTATGCATTTCTTTTTCATTAATAGAGTGTACAGATATACAGGCTGTCAGTGATAACAGAACATTACTACCCACTGATAACATTGCTCTATCATCAGTCCTGCTCTCAGATGATACTTTATATGATAATATATCAGAAAACTGGTGTGCTATTGAAAGATCTGTTGATCCACCACCACATTTCAATTTGTCCTTTACTCAACCAGTTCATTTACTATATGTTACAGTCAATGGTGATGGTGTTGATTATATTAGAAATTTCTCGTTTGCATATGAAAATCAAACTAGTGGTGACTTAATGTTTTACTCAAATGTGGATGGTATACAGGTAAGAAGTTAAAATAAATGTTGCATTACACTGTACTTTCATTTTTCCATATCCAGTTCTTCACTCTTGATCATGTATGTGAGGTGAAAAATGTTTTACTTTGGAAACCAATTACTATGAGCAGGCTGGGGTTTATTGCATATCAAGTTTTAACAGACTTTCCATGCATTGAAATTCACTTCTATGGATGTACACTTGATGATTTAGGTAAGTTCTTGTATTTTAGTTTGATATGCTGTTAACTTCAACCACCTTTATTAGTGTTGCATCGTGTGATTCCTGATGTATCTGGTTCTGATACAATGGTTAATCCTACCTCTACTGTGCATGTAACTACTGAAACTTCAACAATTTATATTTCTTCTATAATGACTACAACAGTTAATCCTACTTCTACTGCAGCTACTCCATTTCCACAGTGTTCACCAGTAGTCCATACAGTAACAACTACTGTTACTATGACAGCAACTCCTAGTAGTTGTAGTGGCCAACAACAGTCCAGTAGCTCCTCCTCATCCAGCGACTCTGATGATGTAGTAACCATCTGTGTACCTGTTGTAATTGTGGTTGGGATTATTACAGTGATTGTAATGGTCATAGTGGGGGGAGTGGTTTGGTGGAAGACTAGGAGAAACAGTGGTGGTGCTCAGAAGTTTGATAAAGTTGTGTATAATCCTTCTGGCATAACTACATTAGTGGAAAATGATCTCTATGGGTCAGTACACATTATATATATTTTACAGTGCACACATTTAGTTCTATAGCTGTTGATTAAATCTTTACATGTATTACATTCTACTTGCATGTGCAATATTCTGGTATCCCTTTTATTTACAGCTTAGAATCATTGATTATTGGCAGTATATGTAGAGTGGGTATTTTCATTCTGTATACATTAGTTGTCATTGTTGTAGCAGAAATTTCATGTACAATTAAAAGTATATGTTAATTGTCACAGTGTATATTATAGCATCATGCAAACACTGTTAGTTGCTCAATGAGAAGTTAACATTGACATTTGAAATCTGCCGTGTTAGAATAAAGGTTATATTTATGTGCTGCATTGCTCTAGAATATAAGTAAATTCACCTTCAACCAGTCTTAATAAACCAGTTGTTTTGGCATAATCATCAGAATTGTGTCAAGTGGAAAGCAAGTACAAAGTTATTTCCACAAGTTTTTATATTTGAAATGACTAGGTATTGTGGCTGAAAATATGCATAGAATTTTAAAAGATAGTTCCATTTGCTTGTCACAGATTTTAGGATGTCTCTTAGAGTTGATGATTTATCAAGTATTTGATTACATCCACTTGAAAATTTTATGTTATTCAAATAATTGTTAGAAGGCATTGTCTAAGGCTGCCTGAAATATGTGTAGTTATAAATCCATGCAAAAACAGCCAAGCTGTATAAAAAGAATACAGTCTTCAAAAAGCCTGTGTGAAAAACATTGTGAAATCAAAAGTGGTGGCCATGAAATTGGATGATAATAAATTTAATAATGGCTCATGCATAAAATTTATTATCATCAACATCATTTGTGACCGGATTTGCAAAAAGGGGTCTTCCTCACACATCCAATTGTATGAACGTGAAAGACCATAACATAGTGTTCAAGATAGATACAAACCTGAAATTTTCTCCATCCAATAACCTATGTTGGTGGTCATTACTGACCAATTTTCAAGGCAATAACATATTCTAGTCTGAAGTTATGAATTGTTAAAGTTGGTAAATTGGATGTGTGTGGAAGACCCCTTTTCGCAAATCTGGTCACATTTCTTGGCTGCCACCTTTGATTTCACAACTTTTTCACCCAGGCCTTTTGATGACCGCGCCCTTTTTATACTACGGCTTGGCTGTTTTTACATGGATTTCACTTTTTTTTGTATTTTAAATAAATATATATATATATATTCCAAAGCCTACCATAAACTGGCTTTGAGGTTTGTTTTTACACAAATCATTGTTCTTATCTACAAATGCAATGAGGATGATATAAGACAAACTAGTACTCTACCAATACAGAAAAATACCTACTGACCCAATATCAAAGCCAAAGGATCTATGTTAATACTGATGATTTGTGCTTGCTTGTTCATGGCTATATGAAGTTGTATTATAGTGCTGGTATTTATTTGCTTTATAACACCTTCCAAATTAGGTATACATGATTGTACTATATGTCCAATAGGATTTTGCAGTGACTGTTTTATTAGAGTATCTTGATTTTTCATGCAAAACATGATAGGTTGCAGTTGCTCAATTTTTAACAAAGCAAATCCTGCACCTTGTACTAGATTATGATTTCCAACCTTTTGTCAACAAGTTTTACTAGCACAGCAGATGATGACGACTGGCACAAGTAGGTCTTAATAGTAGTGTATTACCCTGCCAATCTGTACCAAAATAGCTATAATAGAGAAATTACAATGGTATTGTACTGCAGAGTTTATTTGTAATACTCTAATAGAGCTTAATACACATAGGATGTTCTAGATTTGCAAGCCATTGGTAGATCCTATTGAGTAAATTAAACTAGAATTTTCATTTATAAAGTAGAAATTTAGATGAGAGGTGAACAGCCATTATAGCAGCGGCTCAGTGATTAAGGACTTGGCATTTAATATGGTTCAAACGCTGTAAGTTTTTTCAACATTTTTCATGCACTTTTTTACCCCACATTGACTGTACTATTAGAGTATTTCAACCCCGCGATTTACAGTTGTTTGGTTTTTGCCTTGTAACTCTAGCTGTCAATGTGATTTCTTTTAAACCACAAACGTTTTGAGCTATGATGATCAACCTATATATGATATCGATTTTAAAGTTATTTTCGTAAGTGGTTTACCTTGTAGGTATGGTAACAAGTCGACTTTTTTAATGCAAATAATTGTTTATAGCTCTATGACTATTAATCAGACTTAAACCAAACTTGGTGCTGCAATACACTCTTAAGTGTACCAAAGCTCAAGAAAATCGAGCTATGCATTTGTAAAATGTGTGAAAAGAATTATCTAAGCACCCCAAGCTCCCTAAACGAAGAAAAACAAAAAGAAGAAATTAAGTGGAATGTTGAATGCTTTTGTTTCACAATTGCGTTAGGCAATCCTGCTTAAATTTGGTATGTGGGGTGTTGAAGGTAGAGGGAGTTTGCAGTATAAAAATGATTCCAATTTGAGAAGGGAGTACAGAGCTATGTATGTGGAAAAATTACATTTTGTTTCTTCCTGTAAATATACTCATGGTGTGGCATGCCGGCTTTCTTGGCTGCAGAACACACTACTGTGTATCTTAATATATGCATCTTATTTCATGGTGGACCACTGATTTGGGAAGTCTAGCAATAGTTACAATTTTGTAGCTGCTAGTACAATGTAAAATCAAAAGGAGGCTTCCTGAATTCCTTGAAACTTCTCTGGGTATATAGATAGTCATCCAATTATTTCTCACTGAAAGTGACCCAATAACCAACAGCAGCAGCAGCAGCAGCAGCAGCAGCAGCAGCAGCAGCAGCAGCAGCAGCAGCAGCAGCAGCAGCAGCAGCAGCAGCAGCAGCAGCAGCAGCAGCAGCAGCAGCAGCAGCAGCAGCAGCAGCAGCAGCAGCAGCAGCAGCAGCAGCAGCAGCAGCAGCAGCAGCAGCAGCAGCAGCAGCAGCAGCAGCAGCAGCAGCAGCAGCAGCAGCAGCAGCAGCAGCAGCAGCAGCAGCAGCAGCAGCAGCAGCAGCAGCAGCAGCAGCAGCAGCAGCAGCAGCAGCAGCAGCAGCAGCAGCAGCAGCAGCAGCAGCAGCAGCAGCAGCAGCAGCAGCAGCAGCAGCAGCAGCAGCAGCAGCAGCAACAATAACAGCATCTAATAGTTAACAACATTAAAATGGTGTGTACTTCACAAAAACAAATGTCCCCACCCCTTCCCTTTGTAGTGGAGCCATATTGAATACTAAATGCTATGTCAAGCCAAAAATGATTTATCACTCAAGAATTTCATATGCATTACGTATATATTGCCACTATTTACTGTATCGCTAACTCACCTAAAACCAAAATCAAACCAACTATCACACCGGCTGCACTTTGGAGTGCACTAAGTGCCTATAACCACTCACATAGACTCATTTTATACAGGGGGTTGTGTTGGTTTCAAAATCAGTTTACAGAGTGGGCACAAAACCATGTAGTTTGCAGCTGCACACTATAGCAGCTACTGGTAAGTGATTTAAAAACTACGTTTGCTGTATTGGAGTTATACAATCTATAGCTATATGTTTAATTCCACTCTAGCACTGTTTTTATCATGGCCGAGAGGCAGCTGCAATGGCATGAGACTATCAATGAGGTGATCTAGTTGACTGAATTCCTCCAATGCAGCAGTCACTCTAATAGAGCAGTCAGTTTTTCTGATGCAGTCATTACTCTTATAAAACAGTTGGATGTTTTAGAGAGTATAGCTAGCTGTATGGCTGAGATTCTCTTAGGCCTAAGTAATGCAATGAAAATAACATTTGAAGAATTTTTTTCAGAATAGTTAGAAAATAGATTGGCATAACTGGTTGTGAAATTGTTTGTGTTATCATTTAAACGAATATTTTACAGCTTTAGGGGGTTGCACCCTCTGAAATCATACTGCTATATTTACAAGTGTAAGGAAAATTAAGAATTTAAGTTTGATTTGGAATCAGATAAATGTAGATAAACAAGGGAGGTTGCCTACACCTGCAGATATACTAGTACACATTTAGCCCCTAATTCTTTATATAGGGGATCAAGTGTCCGCTAGTATATCTGCAGGTGTAGGCAACCTTCCTCGTTTTTCTATGATTCCTAATCAAACTCAAAATTCTTAATTTTCCTTACACTTGTTTTCTTACATTTGTTTGTTATTTTTTTGTAACATCATTCATTATGACTGGTGAACCCATCCATACTGCGTTAAAAGAAGGATGGTAACTGAGGCAATATTTTCGACTGAACATGCACCCCAACTATCAGTTACTGACTTGAAGGTGAAGTGGCCATTATGCTTCGCTTTCAGTTATGTTCAGCCCATTTCACAGTGTTACAAATGAAAAAACAGTAGGAGAAGTGCCACTGCAATTAATCCAGTCACCGTGGAAAATACAGACGATTCTCATTTACAAATGTAAGGAAACCACTGAGCTACTGCATACCATGAAATGACACCTTGGGCTGTCAGCAAAAAGAAATGGGACACAAAGGAAGACAAAGGTAAGTCCATGATGCATGTATTGTATGTACTGCAGTATGCCAAAAGGCACCTGTCAGGCTGAAGTGACGTCAAACAATGAAAAACTTCAGCCCGTAGCCTTAGCTGTTATTGAGTCATGCTTGTCTGAAGGCATCAGACATTGTGCAGGCAGGCAGGCAGGCAGGCAGGCAGGCGGGCGGACGGATGGGCGGGTGGGCGGGCAGGCAATAGAAAATTTCATTGAATAAATTTATTTTCCAAAATTTGTAGCAATGTATTGGAAGCATTTAGGTTTGTACTGAAGCACTTTTGGGCTTGGTTATACTGTACCTAACCAATACTGCCAAGGCAGCAGAATAGTATTGGAAGCTGGTTTTTGGGTGATTTTTTTTGGCTGAAAAAGCCCAAATCTCCATGGTCCCTAACATACAGTACTACTGTATGATATTGTGCCCAATTGCATCTCATGCAGATTCATAGTTGCCACTTTAAGAGAATAGCATTAAAAAAATGAGCTTCCACTCAACATGTAATCATGTACAATGTTCATTCAACAAAATTTAGCCAAAATTGTTACCAAATATAATCTAGTACATGCGGGTTTACGTTGCCCTCTGCATGTCAGCTTTTAAAATTGTCACTGCTAGAGATGGATTATCATAATGTGTATCTTTCACCATGCAGTAATTCATATAGTGTTTATTAATTATCAAATTTATTCTTAGAAGACTATCATTTTTCCTGTGGGGGCATACCTCCAGCCTTCCCTAGTTAAAGTATGCTATGCTTTGCACACTTGTTGAGTAAGTAAATCCTAGATCTGACCCTGTTGCCTAAACCTGAAACTCCTCTGAAAATTTCTAGATCCACCACTGTTGTTAAGCAAAATCTGTGGCACTTTGTTTATATCCAGGTATTCAGTCACTATAAAACAAGAGGGGATTTAGGGGGTGCCCTCTAAAGCACTCCCCTCCAAAATGTTTTTATTTATTTATTTATTAAGGCTTTACAGCACAAGTGCTGAAGGTCTGCTGTACACTAGTCCTGATTAAAAATGTAGAAGTCTGCCAGGAAATCAGGATATTTTCTCTCTAAAAGTTTCATGCATAAGAACCCTAGATAGTTACTTTATTATTTCGAAGTAACCCAGGTGAATTAATGGATATTGTTTTATTATTAAGACTTATCAAAACAAGTACTGAAAGTGTATTACCTATAGAATTCCCAGTCCTAGCTACAGCCTGTTTTATTAAGCAAAAGCTGCAGAAAGGAGAAGAAGAATCCATGACGGAATCTTGGCAGCAGCCTTGATCCAAATTTAACTATATGCCAACTAGTAGAAGCTACAGGTGCAATTGCATGTTAAGCATAGACAATCTAAAGAAAAACAGCAAGAGGAAAGGCTAATCTCTTTAAGAATCAACAAGAGTTAGTCAGAATTGTATTTTAGAAGTATATACAGCTTATATTGAAGCTGCTAAAAGTAAAAATACCCTGATAGAACAGTCAACTACTCTAATAGAACATCCAAAATGATTTCATTAAAACTCTTCTAAATTATTGGGAAAAAAAACAAGTGTATGAGCTGAAATTCATTCTCTTCTTCTTGGCCTGTGGACTACTATTTTACAATTGTGTCAAACAGCCTGCCGTTGAAATTTAATACCTTTATATGTGCAGCCTGTCAGTAATATAGCCTTGACTGAAGTGGATACTAAATTTCCAATAGTACAGCTGCAGGTGTAGATGAAATCTCTTGTTTCATTACTCTTTGGTCCTATGATCCATACTCTAATTAAAAATTTATGATTTTCATATACTTGTAATCAGTGTTGGGCAAGTTACTTTGTAAAAGTAACTAGTTACATATTACATATTACTTGCAACTAAACTATTTAGTTACAGTTACATATTACTCATAAAATAAAGTAACTATAATAATATTACATATTATATTACTTTGTGTCCACAGCCTTAAGCTGTCACGTGTGAAGCTACCACTTTATCACATGACATGATTGCATTGTTGGGAAATGTACAAATCTTGGTTATAAGTAAGAAGCTGGTGAATAAGGTTCATTCAGTAGGCTTCGTTACTTCGCTGTGGCTAGGCCGGCATTACTCAGAGGATAACTAAAAAGATTGGTAACTTCGTTACTTGTAGTAATAATATTAGACTCGTTACAGTAACTATATTACTTAGGTAACGCGTGACATTTGTAAGTAAAGTAACTTGAGTTATATTACCCATTTTTATAGCGTATTTTGTTATATTACTTAGTTACCACAAAAGTAATAATATTATGTAACGCATTGCTTACTCCCAACACTGCTTGTAATTATACAAAGTACATCAAGACACACGGTAGTGTGTCGTGCGGCCCAAGAAGCCGGCGCGTAACACCCGTGAGTATATTGACAGGAAGAAACAAAACGCAATTTTCGCACCTCCGTAGCTCTGTGCTGCCTTGATGAAACAAGATAATTTTTGCTGTGGACACTCCCTCCACCTTCAGCACTCCACATTCCAAATTTGAGCGAAATCGCTTCAAGCGTTCCCGAGATATGCGACTTCAAAAATTGGCTTAGTTTCTTGGTTTTTTTTTTTTCTTATTTTTCTTCCTCTTTTCGCACACTTACAAAAACTGCTATAAAACGCGAACGCCATATCCGATCGCCTTGAAATTTGGCACACAGAAGGGGGGTATAAAGGCGCATCTCTGTACCAACTTTGGCTGGAATACGATAAACAGGCAAAGAGTTATGAGCGATTATTCACGAAAAATAACACCAATATGTTGTCACGCCTACAGGGTAAACCGCGTATGGGAAGAAGCTGAAAATCGGTGGGTGAATAGGTTAACTATTGAACCTCAAACCTTTTGTGGTTTGAAAGAAATCGAGCTAAAAACCAGGAAGATACAACGAAAAAACCAACAGTGTGTAACAATTACGCAATCGAGATTAGCTAATAAAAAACGACTGCTTGCCACGCCTACCAGGTAAACCGCTTGGGGTAATGCTTTGAAAATCGCTGTACAGATGGAGTTATCATCTTAGAAAGGATCTTCAATGGTGTAGAAGAATCAGACTTAAAGCCATGGAGTTATAACACGAAATCCAACTTGGTGTAGCAAGTGCGAGATCGAGATACTCTAATAGAGCAGTCATTCTAATAGAGCAGTCATCCTAATAGAGCAGTCATCCTAATAGAGCAGTCATCCTAATAGAGCAGTCACCCGAAGAGAATTCAAGAGATCAGCTAGAAACAAGTAACCTGTATAGAGATCAGCTAGAAACAAGTCACCCTGTAGAGAGATCAGCCACAAACAATTCACCCTGTAGAGAGATCAGCCACAGACAATTCACCCTGTAGAGAGATCAGCTAGAAGAAGTTACCTTGTAGGGAATTCATGCAACTATAGAAAGAGATAATTCAGCTAGAAGAAATCACCTTGTAGAGTTCAGCTACAAAGAAACCACAATGTAGAGAGTTCAGCTACAAACAAATCACTCTGTAGAGAGATCAGATAGAAGAAGTTAACTTGTAGAGAGTTCAGCTACAAAGAAACCATCATGTAGAGAGTTCAGCTGCAAACAAATCACCTGTAGAGAGTTCAGCTACAAAGAAATCTCCCTGTAGAGACATCAGCTAGAAGAAGTTACCTTGTAAAGAGTTCAGCTACAAAGAAACCATTCTGTAAAGAGCTCAGCTGCAAAAAAAATCACCTTTACAGAATTCCACTACAAACAATTCACCCTATAGAAAGATCAGCTAGAAGAAGTTACCTCGTAGAGAGTTCAGTTACAAAGAAACCACCATGTAGAGAATTCATTTACAAACTAGTGACACTGTAGAGACATCAGCTAGAAGAAATTACCTTGTAAAGAGTTCAGATACATAGAAACCATTCTGTAAAGAGCTCAGCTGCAAACAGATTACCTGTACAGAATTCAGCTACAAACAAATCACCCTGTAGAGAGATCAGCTAGAAGAAGTTACTTTGTAGAGAGTTCAGCTACAAAGAAAACATCATGTGGAGAGTTCAGCTGCAAACAAATCACCTGTAGAGAGTTCAGCTACAAACCAATCTCCCTGTAGAGAGATCAGCTAGAAGAAGTTTCCTTGTAGAGAGTTCAGCCACAAACAAATCACCCTGTAGAAAGATCAGCTAGAAGAAGTTACCTTGTAGAGAGTTCAGTTACAAAGAAACCACCATGTAGAAAGTTCAGCTACAAACTAGTGACCTTGTGGAGACATCAGCTAGAAGAAACTACCTTGTAGAGAGCTCAGCTACAAAGAAACCATTCTGTAAAGAGCTCAGCTGCAAACAAATCACCTGTACAGAATTCAGCTACAAACAAATCACCCTGTAGAAAGATCAGCTAGAAGAAGTCACCTTGTAGAGAGTTCAGCTACAAAGAAACCACCATGTAGGGAGTTCAGCTAGAAGAAGTTACCTTGTAGAGAGTTCAGCTACAAAGAAACCATCATGAAGAGAGTTCAGCTGCAAACAAATCTCCCTGTAGAGAGTTTAGTTAGAAGAAGTTACCTCGTAGAGAGTTCAGCTACAAAGAAAACATTCTGTAAAGAGCTCAGCTGCAAACAAATCACCTGTACAGAATTCAGCTACAAATAAATTACCCTGTAGAGAGATCAGCTAGAAGAAATTATCTTGTAGATAGTTCAGCTACAAACAGATCACCCTGTAGAGAGATCAGCTAGAAGAAGTTACCTTGTAGAGAGTTCAGCTACAAATTTAAAGAAACCATCATGTGGAGAGTTCAGCTGCAAACAAATCACCTGTAGAGAGTTCAGCTACAAAGAAACCACCATATAGAGAGTTCAGTTAGAAGAAGTTACCTTGTAGAGAGTTCAGCTACAAAGAAACCATCATGAAGAGAGTTCAGCTACAAACAAATCACCCTGTAGAGAGATCAGCTAGAAGAAGTCACCTTGTAGAGAGTTCAGCTACAAAGAAACCACCATATAGAGAGTTCAGCTGCAAACAAATCACCCTGTAGAAAAATCAGCTACAAACAAATCACCCTGTAGAAAGATCAGCTAGAAGAAGTTACCATGTAGAGAGTTCAGCTACAAAGAAACCAACATGTAGGGAGTTCAGCTAGAAGAAGTTACCTTGTAGAGAGTTCAGCTACTAAGAAACCATCATGAAGAGAGTTCAGCTGCAAACAAATCTCCCTGTAGAGAGTTCAGTTAGAAGAAGTTACCTTGTAGAGAGTTCAGCTACAAAGAAACCATTCTGTAAAGAGCTCAACTGCAAACAAATCACCTGTATAGAATTCAGCTACAAACAAATCACCCTGTAGAGAGATCAGCTAGAAAAAATTACCTTGTAGAGAGTTCAGCTACAGTAAAAAGAAACCACCATGTAGAGAGTTCAGCTGCAAAGAAATCACCCTGTAGAAAATTCTGCCACAAACAAATTGCCCTGTAGAAAGATCAGTTAGAAGAAGTTATCTTGTAGAGAGTTCAGCTACAAAGAAACCACCATGTAGAGAGTTCAGCTAGAAGAAATTACCTTGTAGAGAGTTCAGCTACAAAGAAACCATCATCTAGATAGTTCAGCTGCAAACAAATCACCTGTAGAGAGTTCAGCTACAAACAAATCTCCCTGTAGAGAGATCAGTTAGAAGAAGTTACCTTGTAGAGAGTTCAGCTACAAAGAAACCATTCTGTAAAGAGCTCAGCAGCAAAAAAATCACCTGTACAGAATCCAGCTGCAAATAAATCACCCTGTAGAGAGAACAGCTAGAAGAAGTTACCTTGAAGAGTGTTCAGTTACAAAGAAACCACCATGGACAGTTCTGTAATAAATATATGTATTATATATATAATTTGTACATTTACTGATAAAATCAGAAATATTTAAAAGTACATCTGCTTCATCTTTTCTTCTTCCTGTGGTAAAGAAAAAAAGATAGGTTTAAAAAGTCCATAGGCCGGCTTTGGGGTATACAAATACAAAAAGAAGTGAAATCTAATCCAAAACAGCCAAGCTGTAAAAAAAGTGTGCGGCCCTCAAAAAGGCTATGGTGAAAAAAGATGTGAAATCCAAGGTGGCGGCCAAGAAATGGCTGTGATGGTAGGTTAATGGTAAAAATTTTAATAACGACAATTCAGCTGAATTTTGTGCCAATTGACCAAGCGGCACCAAAATTCACCTGAATTGTTGTTATTAAAATTTTTACCATTAACCTACCATCACAGCCATTTCTTGGCCGCCACCTTGGATTTCACATCTTTTTTCACCATAGCCTTTTTGAGGGCCGCACACTTTTTTTACAGCTTGGCTGTTTTGGATTAGATACAATGTACCATGAAACCACCTAACTTCAAAGGGTAAGTAGAATTCTAGGAAAACGGGAACGGAACGGAAACGGAAAGCGGGAACGGAAACGACCAACGGAAAATGCCTGATGAAGGTTATCATCTCAATATACGGGTTAGATTTTACAGCATGATGCTTCTTTGTAACATTGTTGGACCCTCCGTACTGTTCCGCTAAAATGATCGAAACTCTCTAATAGAGCAGTCGCCGTCCATTAAAATACTCTAATAGAGCAGTCACAAAATGTTTTGCAAACCATGTATCTCACCAGGGGCCTTTTAGTATTGAAAGCTTGTGAATCATTGTACTATAGCTGGCAACCCTCAGCCTCTTCATTGGAGTCACCTCAGCCTGACACATACTGTATCTACCACCTACCTAACTTTTATCTTGACAAGGAACATCTTTATGTAAACACTGTCAATTGAAATCACTTCATTCTTAATTGTTGAATCTTTTGTATGGTTTCAAGGAGTATAGTTATTTCAGTTTTTTTTCTCCTTTCTGCAACTTTTCAAACACATCTTAAGTAGCTAATGTCTTAGTATCTAATGTCTTTGAACAGGCTGTAGGACCAGGTGTCTTACAGACCTTCAGCACTTGTGCTGTAAAGCTTTAATGAAAAAAAATTAAATAGAGTGTTGATGATATAGCTAGTGTGTGTCATATGAGACCAGCCATGCACGTCTTGGAGCTGACAAGCAAGCTAACAGCATACCTTATCATACATAACTCTTATCAGGAAGTTGCATGTAAGTGCATAGCCTATATAGACACTGTCTTCAGTCTATATAATTAGAATACTTCACAAACTTCTTCAAGCATGTTTCAGTGTTGAATCTTTTTAAATGTTTATAGTTTTAAAAGAACAGTTAACAGTCAGTGTTGATGACTTAGCTAGTCTACATACCTAATCTTTGCCAGCCATATCATTCACAGGTTTAAAGCAGGTCCGCATAGTTTACAAAAACATTCTTGACTGTTCTAGTAGAGTATTTTAATGCACGGTGACTGCTCTATTAGAGAGTTTCGATCGCTTTAGCGGAACAGTACGAAAGGGTCCAACAATGTTACAAAGAAGCATCATGCTGTAAAATCTAACCCGTATATTGACATGATAACCTTCATCAGGCATTTTCCGTTGGTCGTTTCCGTTCCCGCTTTCCGTTTCCGTTCCGTTCCCGTTTTCCTAGAATTCTACTTACCCAACTTCAAAGGAGAATTTCAGGGTACATATCTCATAAACTCTGGCTGGCCATGGTTTAACTTAAATGTACCATTATCTGATGAGGTAACGTTATTTGTTTTTATAAGAATCCTGGCAGTATTCGATTGTGGGAGTTTATTATTGCTCACGTGATGAAAACCATGAACCCGATTTTGCATTCTACAGCACTCAGACGGAGGCGATTCGACACTTTTACCACCCTATGAGTTGACGAACGGAAGTTTAAGGTGAGAACTAGTGTCATGGTTAATTCACAATCGCCTGTCCGATTACGTACCACGCCCACTTTTCGTATATCACTAGGTAACCACTCTACAGCGAAGCTTACCCCTCTGGATGTTTAGAAAATGTTGTAAAACGATGTAGCAACTTTGAAACACTTGTTAAATCACAACATTGAGTGTTTCCGTGATAGTCATAGGATTTTCCCGTTTATGTTAACAAACGTAACTGCAACATTCCTTGCTGCTGACCCATAATCGAATTTTACAAGACAGTCTATATAATAGATCCAGCGTGTTGCCTCGTACGTATTGGCTTGGGTGATTAGTCGCCCACCACAGCCTACATGGTACATATCAGTTGTATCATGATACAACTATTACATAGTACTGTATGGTAGGGATAATAATGGTTTGGGTTTTTTTGGCCAAACATATTGATATAAAACCAGCCTCACTTTTCCTTAATGCAACTTGTTAATATTGGTGTAAAATCAAGACCAAAAATGCCTGTGGGATGACTCCAAACCCTTCCAACTAGTTTTAAAAATTATTTTACTGAATTTTCTACTGACTCACCGACTAACTGCCTGACTGATGTCTTCAATCAAGCATAACTCAAGGCTACAGGCATGATTGTTTCACTGTTCAATGTTGTTTCACCCTGAGACACACCTTTTCCAAACCGCAGTAACTACAATGCATACATTATGGACTCCCATTTCTTTCTCCACTATTGCTGGTAATGATTGAGGTAATGCATCATGGCTTAAATGCTATAAATTCCATAGCTTGATTGGCTGGATTGGTCATAGAGACACTTTTTGAGCTGTTCTTTGTTTGTATCAGTGTAATATGCAGTGTTGGGCAAGTTACTTTGTAAAAGTAACTAGTTACATATTACATATTACTTGCAACTGAACTATTTAGTTACAGTTACATATTACTCATAAAATAAAGTAACTGTAATAATATTACATATTATATTACTTTGTATCCACAACCTTAAACTATCACGTGTGAAACTACCACTTTACCACGTGACATGATTGTGTTGTTGGACAATGTGCAAATCTTGGTTATAAGTAAGAAGCTGGTGAATAAGGTTCATTTAGTAGGCTTCGTTACTTCGTTGTGGCTAGGCGTTACTCAGAGGATAACTAACGAGATTAGTAACTTCGTTACTTGTAGTAATAATATTAAGTAATATTAGACTCGTTACAGTAACTATATTACTTAGGTAACGTGTGACATTTGTAAGTAAAGTAACTTGAGTTATATTACCCATTTTTATAGCGTATTTCGTTATATTACTTAGTTACCACAAAAGAAATAATATTACGTAACGCGTTACTTATGTAACGTGTTACTCCCAACACTGGTAATATGATAACTGAAAATGTAGCAGAATTCGTGTTTCAGTTATTGATAATTGTTATTCGGGATGCACATTCAGTTGTGCAATTAATTTCTTATATTGTGCCCCATTCTATCCTTTGTTGCAATATGCACTAGTTCACCAGTAATGAATTATGTTATTGCAAGAAAATAAACAAACAAATAATTAGAAAGTTTACATTTGAGCATGGATCACAGAAATAAAAAGCAAGGTAACAAGGGAGGTCTTCTACACCTGTAACTATACTATTTAATCCCTACTTCAGTCATGGCTATCAAGACACACGGTAGTGCATTGTGCGGCCAAGAAAGCCAGCACACCACACCATGAGTATATTGACAGAAAGAAAGAGAATAGCTTTTTCATGCATACATAGCTCCATGGCCTCTTCTCCAAAGCACACCATTTTTGAATTATAGCTGTCCACCAGGCCAGATAGGGTAGGCCACACAGCAAAATTGATTAAATTCGCAACAGCCATTTGCGAGATACGAGTTTTCAAAGTTTCATTTTAATTTCTTTCTTATACTGTATGGGAGGGAGGGGGCTATGATTTATTTTTGTACACTGTGCAAACAATTAATTGTTATAAAATAAACTTGATTGCCTTAACTCATGTACCAAGTTTGCTGTGAATCTGATGAACATCCAAGAAGTTATGAGTGCTTATTCATGTAAAAAAGATCAAACTTCTGTCATGGCTACAGGGTAAACCGAGTATAGGAATAACTTGAAAATTGGTGTGTAGATAGGCTGATCATCATAGCAGTGCCTTTTGATAGTGTGATAGCAATAGAGTTACAGCTACAAAGTTATAAAGCAAAAAGCAAACCAACTGATTGGCAAGCCATAGCTATACAGCTGCAAATTAGTTTCAATTGGCAATCGATGCAAACCAGTCCACACAGTAACTAATGCACGCGACACCTGCACTACTTAATTTATACAATGGGGTAACTTAACAAGTGTAAAATCACAGGATTGAGGTACTCTAATAGAGCAGTCACTGCAAGGTAAATAAAGTGCTCAAAAATCGAAAAGAAGAAGAAAAAGAACTTACCAGAGTTTGCACCAGGGACCTCCATACCTAACACCCACATGCACATGCTTAACTACTGAACTACTGCTATCTTGGCTGATCACCTCACTTAATTTCTGCTTTATAAATGAAAATTCTAGCTTATAAGTAATTTCATAGACCTACCAATAGAAGTACTACATTTTTCTAGAACATTCTATGTATGTTCTATTATATAGAAGTCCTCAAAAATGTAACTCTATTAGAGTATTATATAGAAGTAAATCATGAAATACAATACATTTATAGCCTGTCTTCAATAATGACCATTGTGTCTGTATAGAGAAATGTGAGTAAAAACAAACCCTATAGGCTGGCCTTATAAAGTACACTCAGAAGTGAAATCTGCACAAAAGCAGCCAAGCTGTAAAAAACGTGGTGCAGCCTCAAAAAGCCTGGGTGATGAAATCAAAGGTGGATGCTATTAATGCTAAAATATTTTAATAATGGCTGTGTGAATCGTTAAATTAATACCATTGCAGCCATTTCTTGGCCATCACCTTTGATTTCACAACTTTTTCACCCAGACTTTTTAAGGCTGCACCAATTTTTCACAGCTCGGCTGTTTTTGTGTGGATATTTTTTACAGGCTGCATATAATTGAAGTAGGAAATAAAAATTAATGTAAAATTTTAATTATATTCCTATGTACTTTTGTAAAACAGTTACATTTAATCAATTACTCAACTGAAGGCACAGTAATCGTAAATACTAATTTAATTGTGTTTTAAATGGAAATATGGCAAATTTTGGTTACTACAGCAATCTCTTACTTAAAGAAAACAAAGTAGTGGATGCCACTAAAAAGGAGAAAACAAAGGAAGCTACACAGTATGATCATCCACAGGATTTTAAGCCTCTGGTTGCTTATGACACAGTGTCTCTTCATGAGGAGCCTTCTGGGGATGAACAATCTGTTACTGGAGTTGCCAACTCCATATACGAGGAGATTCCAAATAAAGCCTATGATGGGTTGCCAAATCCATCATATGACACTCCTCAGTTGCCAACAAAGGTCGATCATAGTTAACTGTGTGTTATTTTTATGTGTTTTAGCATTGTAAGGTTATATATTTATCATGTTCACATTATATACTGTACATGTTGTGTGGAAAAATTTTTATATGGCCATATACTGTATAGCTATACACATTTATTAGTTTCATTGCTCTAGTTTGTGGTCTAGCATCTTGTATGCATGTCTTGTCTATTATTAGAATGTTTATGATGTGAAATATCTGTACCCAGTACTAGCTGGTGGTGTCTAGATAGAAATATTTTGCGTTGCTTCTTCACATGGCCTCATAGTGTTAAATCTGAATAAATTATGCAATATCTGTATATGCTATGTTTACAGTGATATACATGCTCTCTAAGATAACCTCCTAGCTATGATAAAATGCTTTGAAAGTTCTGTGTGCTCTCATCCAACTTATTTATTTCCCATCTTGGGATTCTCATTACTCCCATTATTGAATTATTCATATCCAGAATTGGGGTGCATGCATGTTTGTTTACATGTATCCATGGGTTTGAGCATGTCAGTCATCATTGTCAATCAAACTTTGAACTGTTAATCCAGTGTCATTCCTTGTGCACTCTGCTTAATTTACAATATATGACTACTATTTTTGGAAATCCATGCACCAATTGCACACATTCTTATCAGACACTAACCTTTCAACAATTTGTGCTTAGCCAATTCAATGTCATTTATCCATTGCTCAAATATAATTACTTGATATAAGACAACAACGTGATGGAATATGCTCTCTGCATGCAGGTGCTGATCCAGGATTTGCTAATAGGGGGAGGTGGGGACACACAAGTACGTAAAAGTCACTCTGCGAAATGCAAAGCTTGAGGTTCTATGGGGTCTGGCATGCATGCCCCCCCCCCCAGGAAATTTGATGTTCTGAGAGATTTAATTTGGTGGTAATTTTGACTGAAACAAAGACTGATAGTTCAACACTGGAAGTACTGGTAATATTGACTGAATGTTAATAATATATATAGCTACTGAGTTTAAAAAAATTAGTATAGTGTAAAGGCCTAGGCTGCTCCCTAATGAAATTTTGAAAAATTAACATTCTGTGAGTGAATTGGTGGCAATTATGACTGATATTTGCTGACTTCAACACTGAATGCTATTAGTAGCTGTATATACTGAGCTAGAAAGAATTAACTAGTATAGTATTGGTTTCCTCAAGAAATTTTTGAAAAATCACCTTTCTGATATTGAATTTGGTGGCAATTTTGACTAAAATATGTAAATGTTTATGAAAATTCAATGCTGGAAGCATGAATGCTAATGAGCTGGTAGTAGCTATAAATCTATAAGGAAATTTTGAAAACAAAATTGACATTTTGAGAATGATTTTGGTGCTAATTTTGGCTGAAATTATAATGAAAAGTTATATAGAATGTTCAAGTATTACCAAGCTATGAAACAGAATGAGCATAAGGTCGACCCCCCACAAGCATCCTTACATATAGACAATCCTGGAATGTGGTGTGCAGCTGTATGATTTTTTATCTTCAGAGAATAGTCACTAGGGTGTGGATGGAGTCAATAACTCAATTTAGAACAGGTGATATAGTTATTTAAAATGACAAACAGTGTTTTATAATTATGCTACTCTCGACTGTTTTATTAGAGCAAATGGCTGTTCTATTAGAGTATCTCGATTTCTAAATGTAGAGGGTAGGCCTGTGCGATAATTAAAAAACAATAATAAAAGCCATTTTATCTTGATAAATGATATTAGCTATCTCAAAAATGATACACCACTATAACTAGGTGGGTGGTTAACCCACTTAGTTCCCCTTGTGATATGCCTATAGACCGATTAATTATAGTATACATAGCCTGAAATCAAAAATGTTTGAATTATGTCTAAGGTCCCCTAGCCCCCGCCCCTGGCATGGATGTAGTTGTGGTAAGAAACCTTTCTGAAAAACTGGTTTTTATTTTTTTATGATTGAATTCGTTGGATTGTGTTATCACAGTGTATGTTTTTATGTTTTTGTAATGAAGATGTGTACTCTCAATAGACATAATTATTGCCATATACAGTATGTACATAGTTAACCAACTTTTTCCTTGTTTGATAAAAAGTTGTTAATGTGGCCTACCCATGTGGTGTATTGTATGTCTACCCATGTGGTCTATAGCTTCTGAAAATTGAGCCTGCAACTAAAAAGTATCCTCACAAATCATACAAAAGTGCATGCTTGCATGTGGTGTCATAATTATTGTGTCTCAGAACTGCAACTAAATGCCAAAATATTGCCAAATATATACAAGTTCAAATAAATAACACAAGCACTTGTTTACCAGGAATTATCTGTATTTCTGTGCTTTAATGATGTACTGGAAAATCAACATTGTCATTAATACCACAATTGCAGACAAAAATGCTTACAGGTTGTGAAGCTCCCAATTAACTATAGATGATCCATAAGGAAAATGCTGTGAGCATATGTCACACATGTTTAGTTGCGTCAATTCTTGCCTGTATCTTAAGTTATGATCACGTGCACTGGATGTGTTAGGACGCAAATAGTTTTGAAAGTCTAGACTAATATGACTAGTTAATGTCTTGCAAAACATAATCAAATTATCAATATCTCTTTGACATTGAAGTGTTGTCCACTTTAACTTGTTTATCATATTAGTTACACTTGAAAATTCATTAAAAACAGAGCATGCAGCTCTATGCTGTATCATTTCAAGTTGTCATGGTGTGTGGAGACCATACTGTGGATGCATATTCAATTATTGGTCTGATGTAACTGAAGTATGTTTGTGATCTTAAGACATTAGAACATTATTTCAAATTTCTTTGCAGGAATGCAAGCGTAGATCTAGCTTTACTGCAAATACATGCAATGTGGTCTGACCAGGAGAGGAATGTTCACTATAATTATTTCCTACTAATTACTGTGCTGAAGGTTATTTACATTTGTAGTGATGACATAGTAAGACCGCAACAAGATCTAGACATACTAAGTGAGCGGGCTATTACTTGGTAGATGAAGTTTAACCTCTCTAAATGTGAATACCTTACCATTACCAACAAATGGTCCCCTGTCAACTCAATATACAAACTTTATAACAACGCCATTAAAAAAGTGATATCTACTAAATAGGCATAGATCGCAATACAAATCAAGACTCACTGTAGTGAGTCGCGCGGCCAAGAAACTACAAAGCGCACGCCCAATTAAAAGACGCGCGGCCACTACTGTGAGCTATTTACGTGTAGGGCCGGTTTCGCAATATTAG
The DNA here is from genome assembly GCF_963678975.1 of Dysidea avara. NCBI lineage: Eukaryota > Metazoa > Porifera > Demospongiae > Dictyoceratida > Dysideidae > Dysidea > Dysidea avara. The sequence continues at coordinate 24,929,775 of NC_089274.1, forward strand.
TCCTAGATTACGCAACATCTCTCAATAGATTTGTATTGCGTTACGTGTTAAAAAAAATCTTTAGGAGTCGTCATCATCATAGTTTTCTTGCGACCTCGCTAAAATAAAAAAGTAACCATCGCAAAATAAAAAATAGGCGTATTTCACTTTTATTTCTCTACCTTATGTTACAACTATTGTCACGTTATACCAGTCAACATAGCCGTGTTTGTATAGTCCACTGATCTAGCACTGACATTATCCAATCCTGGTTTGCCTATGGCTATACGCGTATTTTCTTCAATCAAACCTCTATTCCCTTTATTTATTTGTACTGAGCAGCAGCGGCGGAGGAAGTAGTTGATATGAGGGGGGGCTCCGTTGAGCTGACCCAGACTTATTTCTATAGTTTGGTAAGGTGAGACCAAAAAAAAAAAAAAAAGGTCACAACCAACTCACAAGAGCTTTCCACCTCACCAGCTACCATTTCTAGCTGATAAACTACATAAAAATCCTTACATAGCTCGCTATACATTGACTACTTTATTAGAGTGACTGCTCTATTAGAGTATCTCGATCTTTATCACGGTTTTCAGCCCCACTCCAAGAAAGATAATTTCGGTGTGATATCATTCTGAGGGGGGGCTAAGCCCCCCCTCAGCAGGCCTAGGGGGGGCTTTAGCCCCCTAGCCCCCCCCTTTCCGCCGCCTATGCTGAGCAGTCAGCCCTGCTGGTATGCTCAGGAAAAAAAAAACAACAAAAAAACAGTTCTAACTTAACATACAGTAAACCAATTGTTCAACTAATTACAAGCTAGTACTAGTGTGGTAATATGATTGTAAAAGTGATGTGAACGAATCTGGATCAGATGTTTCAATGATGTTATCAGGCAAGGTGTTCCATTCTTTAACAGTTCTTGAGAAGTAGCCGCTCTGATATGATCTGGTGGATGATGATGGAATTATGAGATGCAATGGATGGTATGATCTAGTTTCTCTCGTTGATGGTAAGTAATATGATGGTATGCAGATGGCAAGCTGGTGATGGAGTGCCTTGTGCAGGACTTGTAATCTAGATATCTTGCGATGAGTCTCAAGAGATGGAAGGGATAAAATTCGTTTAACATTGCTGAAACTGAGCTAAATCTACTATAGTCATTATAAATCCATCTGGCTGCACGACGTTGTACCTTCTCTAATTGCTGAATTTGTGAATTGTAATATGGATCCCACACAGCTGATGCATATTCCATTTGTGGCCTCACCATTGTGATGTATGGAGATTTCTTAACTCTTTGTGAGCAACTACTAAGATTACGTTTCAAAAAGTTGAGGGTTTTTGTCGCCTTGGCTGCTATGGTAGATATGTGTGAAGACCAGGATAATGACTTGTTAATTATTATCCTGGTCTTCACACATGTCTACCATAGCAGCCAAGGCGACAAAAATCCTCAACTCCCTACAATAACTTTTAAAGACACGACGTGGACGCAAACTCCAATGCCTGATAAACAAGTTGTGACAGCGTGCTGAACCATAAGTTCCCTAGGGATGGCGTTTTAAGCAGAAATCTTTTAAATTCGATTTAGTGCCACACCCCATGCGAGCGTTTATAAATCGCCAGTTGTCTTATGGTGTGAAGAACAAAATCACTAGCGAAGGTGCTTTAAGCATACTCTTCAATTCTCTGTTTACATGTAATTTTTAATAGATTAACCACAAAGGCCGGTAAGGTGAATACAAAAGGTAACAAGGCTTTAGGGGTTACCACCTCTATGTAGTGTGTACCATGTAGCTTGTGTTGTGGCTTTCATTAAGTATTATGCACACACAAATGGTACAACAAAATTTTGTAATGGATTGCTCGGATGTGGTTCGTGGTGTTGTGGCTCGAATGTGGTTCGTGGTTTGCCAGTGACCATGTATAAGTTGGGGTTGTTCCACACAACTTACACAATTTTCAAATTTCATGATGGCCATGAAAATTTCTTGCCATATATATGGTAAACATACAACAATGTGTAACAACGTTAATCAACATCACATCAAGACTTGACTAAAAATAGTTCCAACAATAGTGATGATTTCTTGTATGTCAGCATGACGATACTGAGACCTGTAAAAGAATAAGCAGGTACTGAAGTTAACCTTAAATTAAACACTCATGCAACTGACCTAGAACATCGGTCGCAACACCAAAAACACTTGTTTGATATCTGATGACACAATCCAGCAGGCACTGAATTAAAAGAGAATGTACAAAAAATCAATATGCCAGGCTGTATTAATAATAGCATGTATAATCAAAATGAACAAAAATTATATCCCAGGCTAAGTGAATGAATAACATAACTGTTGGGTAAGCATGTCAAACCTGAACATTAGGACATTAGTCAAACAAAAGTATGCTCTATCACAACTTGGTCATAATACAATGTTTGCAGGGGCGGATCTAGGATTAATAAAAGGGGGGGGCTAACTCAAGGTACTAATTTGTTGGGTAGAGGTGTGCAAAGCACATTTCCCAGCATGCAGAGCATGCTGGAACTAGGGGGGTCTGGGGGCATGCCCCCCCAGGAAATTTTTGAAAAATAGATGCTAAAATACTGCAATTTGGAAACATTTCCACATAAAATTCATAATATTTTCTGCCTGTAGATATTTCATATACTGCCTTTAGATTATAGGTATGGCTTTCTAAGCATTTTGCTAATCAAAATGTTTGGGTAGGTACAGACAACCAAGTACACGATGCACCCCTCTCACAATTGCACAACACCGAATACGTGCATGTTAGAATAATATAATGTTGAACGTGGAAAATTTTGAAATTTGAACAATACAAGATTGAATCTGAGAGCATTTTTAATGAAAACTGTGTACCTGAATTATTAAGTATTGCCATATATATTAACTACACAAGTGGATGAATGAAGCTCTTTAAACAGACCAATGCACTTCATTGTATATATGTATAGGTGCAGGCAGATTTGGAAAAATTCCATAACAGAACCAACTACATGTTTCCAGTGAATGTTCTATTAGAGTAGTTAGCTGACTGCTCTATTAGAGTATCTCGATCTTGTACACCTCCAATGCTGATCCGGGTCCTTGTTACATAAACTTTAGCATAAATCCACTGATAATACCTTGGAAAGATGTTTATAAGGTGGTTTTATGAGTATTTGTATTATTAGTGATCATATAATTATGCTAAGACAAAATTTCATTATAATACTCAGCATATTGGTCAAGTAAAGCCTAAATATGAAGGGGGGGCTTCAGCCCCCAAAGCCCCCCCCCCCCCCCTGGATCCGCCCCTGGTTTGTACCACTGGACTTCACACTGGTTGCCCAAAAATTGTGCCATTCCGGGACAGCATAATTATGATACAAATAGTTACTACAACACAGAAGGCTTACTGTTGTAATGGTTCCTTTCCTTCTGTTGTGACATTACTTACAGCTGACTGGTAAATGATCATCGATGTCCCCGTGGACTCCAACAATGAGTATATCAATAACTTCACAAGTTGGAATGAATTTCCTTTCAACATGTGGTGGAATGAATTTCCTTTCAACATCTGGTGGACAGGCCAAAAACCCTATCGCACAAACACTGTGGATCAGTGTGCGGCGATATGACACGTTGCACAAACTTCACTCCTCGTTTCGTTAGCATTCAAGACCGGCATATGTCATAGATGTTAGGAGATTGATTATATCTGTATTACAAATATGCACTTGTAATATCATGCATTTGTACGCATGCGCATGAGATAGGGTCCGCAATCCGAAAAATCAACTTCTACAAATCAATCCCCCTACCATTGTGGGATGTTCATTGTAGTATCCCATTGCTTGATCCACCATGAAACCGGAGGCACGATTGTTGTCTTCACAGAAATATCATTTTCAGCATCTCACAAGATGCAAGATTCATTTTTAAAATTTCGTGCTCCACACAAAGGACCGGATGAAACTTACTACTTAGCCAAATCGTATCCAGAGTTGTTGTAGTTGAAAACTACGCACAGAAATAAGTAAATGGTTTGCTGGGTGCCCTGCACAGGGTTGCTTTCTTTGAAAAAACAGACAAAGAAATACGAAGTTTTGAATTCAAACTGCCCTACCACTCAGGGCAAGAGAAGCCAACTCTTCCTCATAGTGTTTCGATACGGTTGGGTGCATAGTCTGTCTATGCTGTTAGTTTGGAAAAGATCTGAGACTTCTCACCATCTGGGTGATGAGCGTCAAAATTTTTTTGCAGCATCAAGGAATTGTGTTGCGAATTCTACCCACTTCCAGGCTTCTGTAGCCACAACGATCATCAATTATAGACTAAAGCTATGGCAAAAGATGTCACTGAACGTTTGGTAACAGCGGTTGTCAATTATTATTTCATCCACAGCTTCCACGCCTCGCTCTAAGCTATATGCATCAAGGGAGGCAGCTAAATCGTCCAAATTTGACTTCACCTCTCACGCTCCACAGCAGCTTCAAATCTTCACTAGATCACACTACATCACCATTATGCTGCAAAATATCCCAAAACAAACCGGAAAATGCACAAAACCTTTCATTTTTTATTCGAGCTGGGTGGAGCTCCTGGTGAGCTGCTGGTATACTGCATCATATGAAATCACAGAAACACCAACTACTACCACCAAACGTTTTGAACCATCATTTATCATCATTCTAAACAAAATTAGGTGACCAGTGTGGCATCAGAAGTACCGGAAAGCACTTTGGTACCATTGAGAGAATCCCTTGAAATGACGCACGAAAATTTTGACGTCCTTCACCCAGATGGTGAGAAGTCTCAGATCCTTTCCAAACTAACAGCATAGATAGACTATGCATCCAACCTTACCACATCACTATGAGGAAGAGTTGGCTTTTCTTGTCTTGGCTGGTAGGGCAGTTTGAATTCGAAAATTCGTGTTTCGTTTTCTGCTTTTTGAGAGAAAGCAACCTTGTTCCGGGAACCCAGTGAATCATATGCTTATTACTGTGCGTACTTTTTAACTACATTAACTCTAGATAATATCTAGCTAAGCAGCAAGTTCTATCCTGTTCTTTGTGTGGAGCCCGAAATTTAAAAAATAATTTTTGCATCTCACGAAATACTAAAATCGATAGTTCTGTGAAGACAACAACCGTGCCTCCGGTTTCATGGTGGTTCTAGCAATGGGATACTACAATGAACATCCCACAATGGTAGGGGGATCGATTTGTGAAAGTTGATTTTTCGGATTGCGGACCCTACATGAGATGGCAATTAATTGATTGATACTGAAACATGCATGTGGTGTCAGAAGTGGTCTCCCGCGTATCCCTTTAAGGAGCATTGAATCCTTGTCTTAAGAACTACTTCGAGTATACAATGGCGTCCTACCTGATTCCTCCCCCTGAACCAATGAAATGTAGCGGAAATGTTACGGAGAACTGGAGAATTTTTCATGAAGCGTTTATGGACTACGCCATAGCCACGGAACTCACAGCCAAAGATGACACCATCCAAGTTGCAACGCTTAAAACAATGATGGGCAAAGAGTGTAAGCAAGTGCTACACCGTTTAGACCTCGCGGCTGGGCAACTCAAGAAAACAGACACCATACTGAGCAGTTTACAAAAACATTTTTCGCCAGAGCGAAACGTTCTGTATGAGCGGTATCTGTTCCACAGCGCGGAGCAGCAGCAGAGTGAGACTGTTGATCAATACGTTTAACGTTTAAGATACCTTGCTGAATCTTGCAAGTTTGGTGCACTGCATGACGAAATGCTACGTGACCGCTTAGTCCTAGGGTGCAGAGATAAGGCAGCTAGAGCCAGATTATTCCGGGAGAAGGAGTGCATCCTGCAGCGATCTATCGAAGCACTATGCATCAGTGAGGCAACTCAAGAGCAACTGAAAAGCCTCAACGCAACAGAAGAGGAGGTTATCAATGCTGTACAGAACACTAACAAGAAACAACTAAGCAAGTCTCCAAAGGTCCCAGCTAAAGAATCTTCACACCAACACAGAAAGACTGTCGTGTGCTTATACTGTGGTGGGAAGCATCAAGCAGACAAACTGAAGTGCCCAGCATATGGTAAAGTGTGTCGCAAGTGTGGAAAACAGAACCACCTTCAATCAGTTTGTAGACAGGGCCAGCAATACCCACAAAGTGGACAGAGACTACATCTAGTTACAGATTCTCAAGAAGATGATTCCGATGACTCAGCCTTTTACATAGAACAGGTAGGTGCATTACACCACAATAAGGGTAAGAAATTTTTTGTACCGTTACATATTGTTGATGCAGCTGGTACTGCATTAATTCAGTGTCAGCTAGATACAGGGGCAACGTGTAATGTAATGTCTTACAATGATGTGTGTGGTATCAAGCAACATGGGGACCCCTGCTTATTGCCATCTACAGCGAAACTTAAATTGTATGATGGCACGGTAATGCCTGTCCTGGGGGAATGCAATTTTTGTTGTGAATTTAAGGGTACACATCATGAACTCAATTTCAAAATTATCTCAGGGTCCCAGAAGCCACTGTTGTCAGGGGAAGCCTGTAGTAATTTGGGATTGATCACAATCAATGAGGTGTATCAGGTTTCCTCCCATGCAAGCAATGAGGACGCTCTTTTACAAGAGTATAAGGATGTATTTGAGGGGCTGGGATGTTTGCCTGATGACTACCATATTGTCATTGACCCAAACGTACCTCCAGTACAACATGCCCCGCGACGAGCACCAGTAGCCCTTAAAGCTAAGCTTCGAGACAAATTGCGTGACCTTGAAAACAGACAGATTATAACCAGAGTTGATGAACCCACTGAATGGATTAGTAGCTTAGTCACTGTGCTCAAACCGGGAAAGATACGAGTGTGCATAGACCCTAGGTACCTCAGTAAAGCCATCCAAAGGCCTACATATCCAATCCCTACCTTAGATGAAATTTTGCCTCAACTAGCAAATGCACAAGTCTTCTCAGTACTAGATGCCAAAGATGGATTCCATTAAGTCAGGCTGGATGAGGCAAACTCTTATCTGACCACATTTTGGACTCCCTTTGGACGATATCGTTACAAACGAATGCCCTTCGGAATCTCATCTGCACCGGAAGAATTCCAACGACGGATGCACCTGATAGTACAGGACCTACCTGGTGTGGAAGTCATTGCCGATGATATCTTGGTTTATGGGTGTGGAGAGTCAGAAAATGAGTACATGAGAGACCATGATGAGAATCTTCGCGAGTTACTGCAAAGGGCAAGGGAGCAGAATCTCAAACTTAATAAAAAGAAGCTGAAGTTGTGCCTACGAGAGGTGGCATACATGGGTCACCTACTCACCCGCGCCCTGACCCCATGAAAGTGAAGGCAGTACGAGATATGCCAAAACCCACGAATAAGAAAGCTGTTGAACGAATACTGGGGTTTGTGAACTATCTCTCTCGTTATCTTCCAAGACTGGCAGAAGTGGTTGCACCACTTAGACAATTGACCGAGAAAGCAACACCTTTCTTCTAGCAGACACAACAAGAGCAGGCATTTGAAGAGGTCAAGACCCTAGTTACCACAGCACCAGTGCTAAAATTTTACAATGTGCAGGAAGAAGTTAGCATTCAATGTGACGCATCAGAGAAGGGATTGGGAGCAACCCTTATGCAAAATGGCCAACCTGTTGCATTCGCATCTAGAGCACTAAACAACACGGAGCAAACGTATGCTCAAATCGAAAAAGAGTGTGTCAATTCTGTTCGCCTGTGAGAGATTTGATCAATACGTGCATGGTCGCGACCTGGTGTCAGTCATAACTGACCACAAGCCATTAGTGCCTATATTTAGTAAGTCCATATTTGGAGCACCAAAACGCCTACAGCGTATGTTACTAAGGCTTCAATAATATCGACTACAAGTGAAGTACTGCCCAGGAAACAAAATGCACATTGCTGATATGTTAAGCCGAGCCTACCTTAGTGAAACTGGAAAACAAAAGGCGGCTGAGTACCACATATTTCAACTGCAAGCAGAAGACCAGCTTTTTAGGGACACCGAGTCCATAAACCAAATAGAATATGTTCGAATCAGTGATGCTACACACCGAGAAGTGCAGATACACACTCAAACCGATGAGACTCTTTTAACACTACTATGAACAGTGTTAAGAGGATGGCCAGATAAAAAAGAGGAAGTGCCATTGTGCATTCACACATATTGGGGATACCGGGATGAAGTGACAGCACAAAATGGTGTCCTATTTAAAGGCCCAAGAGTTATTGTGCCAAAGTCACTGCAGGCAGAGATGTTGGTAAAAGCTCACGCCAGCCACCAAGGTGTTGAAGCAAGTATCCGGAGGGCTCGAGAGGTAATATTTTGGCCTGGTATGACAGCAGAAATTAAAGAACAAGTTAGTCAATGCTCAGTCTGTAGTGAGAGCCAAGCAAAGCAGCAGAAAGAGCCCCTGATGACATACAAAATTCCTTCAAGGCATGGGCACAAGATCTCTTCACATGGAATAAGAAAGACTACCTGATAACAGTGGACTATTACAGCGATTACTGGGAGCTAGATGAGCTTCCAGACACGACCAGTATCACTGTAATAAACTGCACAAAGAAACACTTTGCCCGATATGGAATACCAAACAGAGTGGTTAGTGACAATGGGCCTCAATTCCGCTCACAAGAATATGAGTCATTCGCTGCCAAATGGAAATTTGAGCATACAACAAGTTCCCCCTACTATACTCAAAGCAATGGGAAAGCTCAGTCAGTCGTTAAAATTGCAAAGAGATTACTTACAAAAGCTAAGAAGGACTATAGCGATTTCCAGTTGGCAATTCTGGATTGGCGCAACACACCTACAGAAAGCAGCACGGCAAGCCCAGTTCAAAAGTTACACTCTAGGTGCACACGAATGTTGTTACCCACAGCAGAGCCACTGCTCTTACCAGAAGTCCCAAGAAATGTGCAGGAAACTATTGAATTGCGACGGCAAAGAGCAAAGCTTTACTATGATAGGAATGCTAAGACCCTTCCAGATTTGCAAATTGGCCAGCCTGTCAGGATGCAACCACTATCAAAAGATGGCTCATGGAGAAAGGCAACCACTGTTGATATATTGGGAAATAGATCATACGTCGTCCAAACAGATGATGGACAAACATATAGACGAAACAGAAAATTCATTAGGCCAGTAGCACAGCAGTCCCCAAGCTTACCATCACCTCAAGAGGCACGCAGTACCCCAGGCAATGCGACAATCGAGGTCCCGGAAGATGACACTCTTATGTCAAGCAAGGCAGAGCCACAAGAGCCAGCTGGCAGTGCATCTGTTTCACAAACACCTTCTAAGGTGCCAATGGTGACCTCAAAGGGAAGAGTAGTTAAGTTACCTGACAGGCTGAAGGATTATGTGAGACACTAACTTAATCGTACATGCATTGCATACACACATACACTGCATACACATGGGGTAAATTCTAATTACTGTTAATTTTTTTTAATGCTTGTAATCATGGTCACCTGTAACACAAGCAGCACACAATGTATTACAATAGTGGTAGTGAGTTTTTTTTGGTTTTTTTCTCCGTTTGTTTTTATATTGTAAGGGAGATGTTAGGAGATTGATTATATCTGTATTACAAATATGCACTTGTAATATCATGCATTTGTATGCATGCGCATGAGATGGCAATTAATTGATTGATACTGATACAATAGAGTACTTCAGTATTCTTGACTCTTACTTCTTCAAACGTTGCTCTAGCGATGTAGTTTCTCATGAGGGGCGTTTCTCATTAAAGTCGAGCTGATTAAAGTACGCCTCACCATCCAGTTACATTCTTAAACCATTCAATTTAAAACCACGTATCATGAGTGTCCGCTTAAGGTATTTAGGGACTTTCCACGAGATTTCCCCTAAATAGATCATGTGTTAGTTGTCAATCCGGTGGATTCTGGTGGTATACATGGTTCAACAATGCAGTAAGTGTACTTTAATATAGTATAAGCTGTCAATAATTGTTTGTGCACTGCTAAACTAAGTTATTTTTGTGTGATAAGCATGCTTGAGGAAGGGTCTGGGGGACGAGACTAATGTTTTTACAGCAGTTGATGATAGCCAGGCAAAGAACTGCGAGAAGAACTACTGTGATAGTGTGATAGTAGGGAAAAATTCCACCCCGATAGCTCTACCTATAGCTAGGGGCATTAACTAGTATTATCTACAACTACTGTATTATGTTGCTGATATATACATCCGGGCCAAGAATAAAGGTGAAAGTGGTAGTAAGGCTCAATCCTATTATTCTGCTGAACAGGCAAGGGAGTCTGGGACTCTGGGGACATGCTCCCTCAGGAAAGTATAAGTACTACAACTTTTTTGTTTTAATTGCTTCAAGTATAAAAATTTCAGTCAAAAGGTGATGATTGAGGCTCTGGTCTTATGCACTGGTTGGAGTGGTTGTATCAATACTGCACTGTGACATCCTTGAGGGGTTAGTGCTGGCATTGTCCATGGCAATACTATTCCATCTCCCCGAGTCTTGATGATCATTCCTTTCTCTGCTGCTCCAATCCTGAAGTTGTGACCACAGTCAAAAGGTGACGATCGAGGCTCTGGTCTTGCATCTATACTGTACTGCAACACCCTTGACGGGCTAGTACTGGCATTGTCCATTGCAATACTGTTCCATCTCCCATATACAAGTCTTGATGGTTGAGTCCTCTATTCCTTTCTCTGCTGCTCTAATTCTGAAGTTGTGACCAAAGTATTAAAAAATGGCTATAACATGATAAATGATGATAACAATTACAAATGTATTTATAGCTGTGTAGCAACTGTGAACTAGTTAGGCACTTGCAAGTTTAATTAGGTGTCTGAAGCATTTAACATGCACAGATATGAGATATATTCGTCACATGCAGGCAGTAAAGATAGATTTACTCTAATAGAACAGTCATACTACACCGTAAATTCATACTTCCGAATTTACGGTGTTATGAAACAATCATTATTATGTTTGGATTTTACTGACTCTCTAAGATAATATTCTGCATTAATGTTAATTGCTCATTTCCAAAAAAATACCTTTTAAACCAAATGTAGAGTCTATCACTGACAAAAATGAGTGATATCCACCCCAAAAACACCTTCGCTGTAAAAAAGGCGCGTCCAAGAAACAAGTACCTGGAACCCAATGTAAAAAAACAAAAAGAAAAAACAGCTCAGCTGAAGTGAAAAGTAACTGGTAACTTAAAGAGCTGATATCTGAAGTGGCCAAGAATACAATTACTAAAGTTTAATCCATGCAAGAACACCTTGGCTATAATACAGGTGTGTACATGATAGTAACTGGCAACTGAAATGGCTGATATCTGAAGTGACCAAGAATGAATGGTCATATACAACTAATTCAAAAATTTAACACTGAACCTTTATAATTCAGCTCTGTGTTCTATATTCACTCTTGCTGCATCATAAAGTAATTTCTTTTAACTCTAATTGGCTGGTAATTTGGCCGCCTTTTTTTGCTCTATTATACTGACTATTAAAAAAGGCGGCCAAATTACCAGCCAATTAGAGTTAAAAGAAATTACTTTACGATGCAGCAAGAGTGAATATAGAACACAGCTGAATTATAAAGGTTCAGTGTTAAATTTTTGAATTAGTTGTATATGACCATTCATTCTTGGCCGCTTCAGATATCAGCCATTTCAGTTGCCAGTTACTTTCATGTACACACCTGTATTATAGCCAAGGTGTTCCTGCATGGATTAAACTTTAGTAATTGTATTCTTGGCCGCTTCAGATATCAGCTCTTTAAGTTACCAGTTACTTTTCACTTCAGCTGAGCTGTTTTTTCTTTTTGTTCTTTTACATTGGGTTCCAGGTACTTGTAGTTTCTTGGGCGCGCCTTTTTTACAGCGAAAGTGTTTTTGGGGTGGATTACAACTTACATATATATATATATAACCAGCTAAATTATGAGATGTTGTTTACACTGGTAGTGCACATGTGTACCTGTCTAACATGCACGCACGCACGCACGCACGCACGCACGCACGCACGCACGCACGCACGCACGCACGCACGCACGCACGCACGCACGCACGCACGCACGCACGCACGCACGCACGCACGCACGCACGCACCCACGCACGCACGCACGCACCCACGCACGCACGCACGCACGCACCCACGCACGCACGCACGCACCCACGCACGCACGCACGCACGCACGCACCCACACACACACACACACACACACACACACACACACACACACACACACACACACACACAAACCAAGCAGCATGGTAGTCTTGTTATGTAATTGTTAAGTTCTTGGTCATACCTCAAGCTGTAGTGAACTGCAACATAAGTTGGCTGCAGGTCAAATGATATAAATGTGAACCACACAGCTCACCACATAGAGTAGAGAATCTATGATGTCATATCACTAGAGCCCTCTAATATCTATGATACAGTACGATAGTAACTGTATAATAGGGACCACAAAGGAGTAGGCGTGGCCTACGAAATAATATCACCCAAAAATCAGCCTCAATTTTCCCTTATGACGATGAGGCAGTATTGGTGAGGTAAAACTAAGCCCAAACAAGCTTTCAGATTGACCCGAAACGCTTTCAACAAGTCGCTACGGAATTTAAAATTTTTTTATTCAACGGAATTTTCTACTGACTGAGTAACTGACTGACTGACTGACTGATGCCTTTAGACAAGCGTAACCGAGGGGTCCGACACTGAAGAGTCTCTACGAAATTTAGAATTATATGTTGATTTATGATTTGTAATCAGATTTGTTATGTGATTCGTGATTTATTTCCGATTTATATTTTGCATTAAGATTTAGCTCTGATTCGATACAATTTATAAGTTGTGCTCGGATGTAGTGATTTATTGAGTGGAAATGTCACGATTTAGCGATTTGCAACCGATTTAACGATTTGTGACCGATTTAGCGATTTGTGACCGATTTAACGATTTGTAACCGATTTAGTTCATTGTAGTTGTAACTTGCTATATAGACTACACATGCTAGCTGGCTGGCTTATACGCCAAGGGTTAAAGCTAGTATAAATGTACCCACGCAGCAGTGAATTCAGTTGTAAAATTTAATGTAGAAACAAAGTATTTTATATTAACTTTATCACCCCATTGGCTAGCAATGGCAAGCTACATAGAGGTACTGACATGCAACTTCATCTGCAGTTAAATAGCTAAGATCGTTAGCTATAAAGATGCATGACCTGTTATTATAGCTAAGTCACCTACCGAATAGTCAGCTACAGTTTGATAATATTCGTAGCTTAGCTATAAAATTTATAGCTAGCTGACACAAAGCTGTTAACATTCTTGCAAATACTCTAGTTATATAGGTGCCTATACATTGTATATATGTACTTAAAGACTATATTATTATTATTATTATTATTTGTTAATTGGTACAAGGAAGACAAAGTCTTATAAAAACCAATCTCAATACATCTAAATAAAATCAAACCGGCGGTCATATAAAAATACATCTACTTTAGTCTTAAAGATCAGTACATTAGGTGCAGATACAATTTCGTGGGGTAAGGTGTTCCAATCATTGACGATTCTCTGTGAAAAACTATGACCTCTAATAGCAGTGTTAAAGCGATTTTTGTAAAGTTTGAGTCCATTTGATCGGGTGGGGTTGGTATTAACAGTAAAAAAATAGTCTTTGTCCACAGATACAAAATTGTTCAGGATTTTGTAAGTCATAATCAGATCCATTCTGGTTCGACGGTAAAGTAAGCTGGGTAGATTAAGTTCTTGGAGTCTTTCAGAGTATGTCAAATTATAGAAGGAGGGTATAAGTTTTGTGGCTCTTCTTTGAACTGCTTCTAATTTACGAATGTTTTTCATAAGATGAGGGTTCCAGACAGTTGACGCATAGTCCAAAATTGGGCGAACAAGAGTAACGTATAATAATCTTATTGTGTTGGCATCCCTGGAGGCAAAGGTACGTTTAATAATTCCCAATACCCTGTTAGCTTTCATTACAATTTGATTAACATGAGATGTAAACTTCAAATCTTTATCAAATACTACACCCAGATCTTTTTCCTCCACAACCATGGAGATCATATTTGCTTCATTTTCGGATGAGAAATAATACTCTGTGTTTGATGAATGTCCAATTGTGCTGTAGTGACATTTAGGAAGGTTAAGGAAGGATAGCCATGTGTCACACCATTGCAAAGTGGCATCAATGTCTTCTTGCAGAATGGAGGAATCTTCAGATGAGCAGATGGGGCGATAAAGTTTTGTGTCGTCAGCAAAGATACCCAAATAGCTCTGTATACAGTCAGGTAGGTCGTTGACATATATAATAAATAAGATGGGACCAAGCACACTACCCTGCGGGACACCACTAGTGACAGTAGACCACTCAGAGAGTGCTCCACGAACAACTACTCGTTGCTTCCTGTTTGATAAAAAAGCTTTAATCCAATGAAGTATCGAGCCATTAACACCATATGCTTCTAACTTAGTCAGCAAACGTCTGTGGGGAACCTTATCAAAAGCTTTTTGGAAATCTAGGTACACAACATCAACACTAGTTCCATCATCGATACACCTAGTCCAGTGTTCCATAACAGTCAATAGCTGCGTCTCACAAGATCTCCTGCTACGAAACCCATGTTGCTCATTGCAAAAAAAGTCATTTGCTTGGAAGTAAGACATTATCCTATTTTTAATAATTGACTCAAGCATTCTGCAAAATATTGAAGTAAGGCTGATTGGGCGATAATTGCTAGGAAGATTTGTATCACCTTTCTTATGAATGGCAGTGACTGTTGCTAGTTTCCAGCATGAAGGCAAAGAGGACTCCTGTAACGATTTATTAAATAGGAGATAGAGGGGTAAAATAAGTCCATCTTTGATTTCTTTCAACACACGTGGGTGACAGTTGTCTGGGCCACAAGATTTATTTGGCTTAAGCCGGTTGAGTTCAGTTAATATATCACAGTGTGTGATGGTAATATTGCCTAAGTGGTGGCCCATAGATTTATCTGGTAAAGATGGCAGATCTGCTTCTGGCTCAATAGTAAATACACTAGAGAAAAAATCATTTAAACATTGAGCTGTTTCACGATCAGAACAGGTGAATGATCCATCCCCTTTCCTTAAGGACATGATATCACAGCGCACTTTTGCATTCTCTCTAACATATTTCCAGAACACAGATGGATTTTCTTTGACACTATCAACAAGCTTAAGTTCAAAATTGGATTTAGCCCTTTTAACAGTAGCAGTGGCAATGTTTCTCTTTGTGGTGTAGGAAAGATAATCGACATGATGGTGAGTGGCTTTATAGGTGTTCCATGCTTTATGTTTCTGTTTAATTGCTTTAAGAGTAGAAGAATTTAGCCACTTAGGTTTAGAATTAGATTCAAACGTTTGAGTAGGAACATATTTGTCAATAAGAAATAACAGTTTAGAGTGGAAAAGTAGCCACATTTTCTCAGTATTGAGTCCTTCAAAGAGTACTTCCCAGTTGGTGTTCAATAAATCTCTAGTAATTGATACATAATCTCCACGGTTATATAGGTATTTAGATACACTATGGCATATATAATTAGCTGTGGCCGTTTGTTTTGTTTGTTGTTTGAGGTTGATTAAGTTTCAGACAATGCATATGTTTATCTGTTCATCTCTATAAAATGAATATTAGACAGATGTCATGCATGACTAAATTCAACATAATGTGCACTAGCTAGCAATTAATATTTTAAAATTTAAAACAAAGTTAAGTAACTATAATAGCTAACAATTAATTCTTACAGCATCTCTGCATCTTCAAAATGTATTGTACATGCAAAGAACATCATTGCATTTGTCTATAGGCAGGACATATACAGAATCAGCAGTAGCACACATAAAATGTCTAGTTGATAAACAATACACTATTATAGCTATATTACGAAAAGGAAACATATTATAGCTAAATAATCAGATATTATGCTATTAATTTTGTTTATTACAATTTGAACACTTCCATTTCTCAGTAGCATCAGCTGGTATTGTGGAAACATCTATGCACTTGTGATGATACCACTCCTGACAATATTCACATTGCATTTGTCATGCTTGTGTCATAGTGTTCCGGTAGACTGCAGCTGCAGTAAATATAGCAGTTCAATTGCTGCTTTACTTTATTTGTTCGTCATCTGTTTTGTTTAACAGGGAAACAATCTAAAAAACCTTTTTCTGCATTGTCGTAAATGCAGCTGTAATGCGGTCTGGTCAAAATTTTTTTTCTGTGGGATCATCTCCAAATGCCAAGCTAGTTAAAATTGTAACTGCATATAATCCACAATCGGTTGTCCCTCATTGTTTTGCAATATTCATCATATTAATTATAATATTTGCTGATGTAGAAACACTAACCGAGCTATAATGGTTTCTGTTTCATCATTTACAGTTGGATACAATGAGTCAAATACGTTTATTGTTCCTTTGTCACATTCGATGGTCGATAAAACAAATTGACTCAATATCAC
This sequence comes from Dysidea avara, assembly GCF_963678975.1. Taxonomy (NCBI): domain Eukaryota; kingdom Metazoa; phylum Porifera; class Demospongiae; order Dictyoceratida; family Dysideidae; genus Dysidea; species Dysidea avara. Next base: position 24,946,311 of record NC_089274.1, read on the forward strand.
TCTAGGCACACTGATACTTTCGCTTTTCCACTCATGGCATAAGAACCTGAAAGGTAGCATAGGATATGTATAAGATGATATTGTTACAAATAAACTAAAAGGTTTACCTTGATACATAATTACATGTAGAGGTGAATTAGTATAATTATACCAATGCAAATACTGGTTGGATTTGGTTTCTGTGCAATGGAATGTCTTCTAATGGGTTTAGCTATAAGGTTTCTGAAGAGGCATGCAAGGGTGCAGACTATACCTTAGGTTATATGGGCATTAGTTATTGAATTAACTTATGATTTTCATACACTAATTAGTAAATTATGTCCATTTACTTTAGCTGACTGATAATTTTTATAACTGTAACAATCCTAAACATTGTTTGAAAGATTCTGCATTTATAGTATGCATAAATGCTATTTGTCATGTACCCATGTGTTCAATACTATGCAATCCTGGGAAGCCAAAAGTTACTGTTGTAAGGCCATGAAGCCATAATGCTCCAATGAATATAATAGCTCTTATAGAGCTCACTGACCAAAGGTCAAATTTTTATAGGAGTCTGGAAAGCTGGTTAATGTAGCCACAGTTAATGGATACATATCATGCAGTACAAGGATAAAGTTTTGACTCACATTGAATGATCTATTAAATTTTAAGTGATGTAATCCAGCATTTTGTCAAGATCCGTGCAAACGTTAATTTCAGTTATTGCTGAAATTTTGTCATAGCCACACGCAAGCAATATGTTCTGAAGGTACTCTGGCAAGTTTTCCTTCATCAGTGCTAGACTCCTCACTAGGTTGAGTTTCAACTTCTATGGTTAACTATAAGTGTATAAATAGCTATTGCTAGTAGCTATAGCTATATAGCTAAAGAGTCTTTAAAGCATTAAATAATCGTGATATTATTTATTACTAAATAACTGTGTACAGGGTATCACTTACGTAGATTGCTAGCACAAATGCTACCAGTTCCAGCGCTTGGTACAGTAACATAAGTTGTAGCCAACTGCTGTATAGCTAGTTAGCTAGCTGAATCACGCTGAGTACAGTAAATCACATCTGAATATATCACACTTCAAGAAACACGAGCTCGAGCCGACACAAATATGCTGCACTTACATAAAATGTAGGGCGGTGCACATACTATGCAATTGCATGCATTGGGTTTTACGTCACTTACTCTGCATAAAATCTTTCCATTAAGTACACAAAGGAGACATTGGTATAAAATCTTCCCTTTATAAACAAAGAAAACATCAACGTAAAATCTTCCCTTTATAAACAAAGGCAAGTTACCCCCATAATACGCCAAAGTATGTATGACCGTAACTTACAACCGCTGGCACCACCCTACATTTTAACTACATAGCTATACCTATTATTATGTAGGTCATACATACTTTGGCATATTATGGGGGTAACTTGCCTTTGTTTATAAAGGGAAGATTTTACGTGGATGTTTTCTTTGTTTATGAAGGGAAGATTTTATGCCAATGTCTCCTTTGTGTACTTAATGGAAAGATTGTACGCAGAGTAAGTGACGTAAAACCCAATGCATGCAATTGCATAGTATGTGCTTTCTAAAGGGAAAATTTTACGCAAACTGTCATTTAACATAATAGACACTTGTGGTAACCATGGTAACACTATGAAATGGATCCTGGTGTATCAATGGTAACAGCAGACAATGGTATTGCAGTATCCATGGCAACGCTACAAAACATGTCTTCAAAATTACAAACTTAATTACAACAGATCGTGGTATTGTGGTATCTATTGCAACACTATAAAAAACACTCCTTCAGACTTACAATTGTATGATTATTTATGTGTACATCTTCAATGACAAACTTCTTAAGAAGCTTTTGTGCTAATATAACAATCTGAGTTTACAAAGGTATAGAATAATATAAATAATACAGTAAAATTATGGGGAGTAAGTAGTGTACTCGTTACCCTCCCTTGAGGAAAAAGGATACACATATTTTATGTGCTTCTAAGCTGCATGAGTGAAGAGGAGGTTGGTCAAAATGTGCCATTTCTCTGTGAGTGAAAGCCTCATAATTAATAATTTAAATAAGCCAGTTTGTAGTTTTCCTCTTGAAATTTGAAGAATGAGAAGAGGTTGTCAACTTGTCTAAAGTAACTAGCCCCGATACAGTCTACTCCATGCATATGCTTAGACTGCAGCAGCACTGGCAGGGGTTGCATAGAAGAGAGTATAAAGAATGAAATAATTTTCTAGCAAGGATTCCAGCTGTGGAAGTATGGTATGACTCTTTGATGTATGGTACTTACTATACATGCACCTTTGGTTATAAATCATTTGCAATGCTTAATATATTAATTTTGGGGTAGGGGTGTAGTGACCATACTGAATCCTATCAATGCTGACAGCACTGAATTGTATATATGTCTGTCAGAGGGGGATTCCCACAGCCCGTCTTCCTTCAGCAAATGTTCATAGTGTTATACTCATTGTACATATCTAGGCTCTAATTATTTCAAAGATTTTTGTGCAGTTTATGATTGTGAATATATCCAATCCTATCCCTACCCATGACATAGTATTACAAGGGGAACATGGGAAAATAGATGGTTTTGAGTTCCGTCTGCATTAAAATCGAGATACTGTAATAGAGTAGTCACTACGTACTTTAAGAGTAATATAATTATAAAACACTATACTTGATCATTCATCTACAAAGACTATCTGTACACCTTGCACCAGCAGTGCCTATTGCTTGTACTTTAGATCTTATAGCTACTACTAATTCTGTTTTCTAGCTCAGTACTGTATATACGTATATGAATTTCAATAAAACAACTTTAAGTTGAAGTGCCAACACATTCAATCTCAAAAGCTTATTTCTTCAAAATTTCTTTGGAGAGATAATTCCAGACCCCACTAGAAATCTTATGCTTTGCATATGCAGAGTGAATCACATGCATTGTTTAGTTACTTCTACCAGTGTGCTCTTTCTTTTGCAAATATTCCAGATCCACCCCTGCTGTCATCATATTACTAGCGTGGATTAGCCCTCCATATGTATATTATATCCCATCCAAAAACAGCTTATAGCTGTAAAAAAAGTGTGCGTCCAAGTAAAGCAGAGTTAACTGCGACAAAAAGTAATGATATCATAATGCGGCCATGTGCGAGGTGTGCAAGTTGTAAAATTAATATTAGCTAATCAGATAATACAATGTTATTGTTAAAGTGTTAATGAGAACTATGTGATGCTGCTAGTTTTTAAGTGTGTGAGCATCTTCATAAATGCCACATAAATTTAATTCTCAATAAAGCAATGTGTATAGATTCTCTGTTAGTAATAAACAGTTTGAGTTTGGCCACCTTTCCTTTGTTCGTAGCATTGCTGTATACAGGAAAGGCGGCCAAACTCAAACTATTTATTACTAACAGAGAATCTATACACACTGCTTTATTGAGAATTAAATTTATGTGGCATTTATGAAGATGCTCACACACTTAAAAACTAGCAGCATCACATAGTTCTCATTAACACTTTAACAATAACATTGTATTATCTGATTAGCTAATATTAATTTTACAACTTGCACACCTCGCACATGGCCGCATTATGATATCATTACTTTTTGTCGCAGTTAACTCTGCTTTACTTGGACGCGCACTTTTTTTACAGCTATAAGCTGTTTTTGGATGGGATTTTAATACTTTTTGTTAGAATAAGCAATGCACTGTTGATAACAATAGGTGAGTTTCCATGGTTTTGATAGAAACCCCAGATTACAGTGACAGAATATTAAAATATAACTGTAATTTTAGTGGCCAGGGCCGCCCACATTGGGGGTAACTGGGGTATTTTGCCCCCTACCACAGCCCGAAAGGGGCCACTTGAATACCTGTTTAAAGAAAGATCGATATACTCTAATAGAGCAGTCAGGATCTAGACCCTTCCTTGCCCCTGGGCCCCTCTTTAACTTTTTCCGGGCCCTCTAATTTCTCTGGACGGCCCTGTTAGTGGCATGTAACTGCAGTCAACTAGTACCCATTTTAACTAGTAAACCCTTAACAACACTTTGCCTTTCATCTTGTACTGCATTGAAACGATCAAGATACTCTATTAGAGCAGTCACAAAACAGCTGTAACACAGCAATCAATATTTAGCATAGTTACAACTTCTGCTTAGCATTGGATTGTATAGTTTAAATTACTAGCTACTTACAGACTTTACAATATAAAAATATGGCACTTGTAGAAATGTGACTGTTCTATTAGAGTATCTCGTTCTACTTCAAGCATTGACTAATTCAAGTGAAGAAGCTACGCCCTTGCCAAGGGATCTTGTGAAATGAAAATGAGAATAGTAAAGAAAAGGCAAGTATGTACAGAGACAATAGAGGGGAGCGTAATTATGTCCTGTTGTAAATAAACGCCTTTAAAATTTATATTACTACTAAATAAACGCACCAGAATAGGCTTGTGTGGCTGTTGTCTCCAAGGTTGTCTCATTACTTGTCTTTCCGTGTTGAAGGGATTTAGTCGCAATTGGTGAGTTTAACTATACATGTATTTGTTTTATAAAACTTAATTGTAAAAAGGCGATTAGCACATATCATGATAAACATGTATTTGTCACAGTAGAGTCTCTCACGAAGTCACGATTATTACCAGACATTGGACCAGGGTAAAAAATTTACTGCTATATTTAGAGGTTGTAGCGTTTGTATATCTTAGTATCTTAATAAATAATCCCCCATGATCACTAATCACTAATAGTACAGTGAAAACTGGTCATTATTCAGGCCGTAGGGACAAAATTTTCTAACCTTGCCTTTTAAAGAGGTAGCTGCATTATGCGGCCTTAAAAAAAGATAAGAAGCATGCTGTTCTAACTGGCTATAGAGATGGATTTAGTGTATGACAGCGTATGAGACAGTGAGTGCTGGCAGCAAGGGGGCAGCCAATCTGTTAGAGCACCAAAAGCACTGCTTCAGACATAGGCAGTTGACTGTCAGCCCCAAGTGTAAAAAGTTTCACTATTGGTCCTGATGAAGAAAGTGATGAAGTCATTATCCATAGGATATATTTTTCAGAGTATCCATTTCAGTTCTACAATATAGTAGCCAAGCATAAGATGAACATAACACAGCATTCCAGTATAGTTTAGTGGTGACCACAACACTGCCTGAGTTAAACTGTGGTGAGATTTGAGACTACCAGAAGCCCTGGAATGTCTTCAACACATGAAATACCAAATATCTAATACCTGGCTTTCATCCACAGTGGACCTGTCTTGGTGGCCACTTGTACAGAAGGGAAACAGCTGCCACACAGTCTTGCGAGCGAAACAGCTAGTTGCCACACCCCTTAATTATCAATTTGTAAAATCTTTAGCAAAATTGTGTGTGCGAGCAAGTGCGATGTGGCAGTGCCGTGTATATGGTTGCTGCCTAGCAGTGACACATCACGAGTATTGAAGTCACAATGCGTTACTGCATCATCCATCTAAATACAATCTCTGAATGTGTCATTTTGTGTAGAGAGCAATCTTCCACAAGAAGTGACCTGCAGGTTTCAGTGTATATTGTTAACCATTAATATTGTGAACTATATGTACAGTGAAACCTCACTTAGTGGCCACCTCTTTAATAAGACCACCTCATTATATTGGCCACCTCTAGTAGGTCCTAAATATAGCTAAGCATTACTTATGACCTCATTAATAAGGCCACCTTGTTATTCAGGCCAAATTTTTTGGTCCCACAGCCTGCCATATTAATGAGGTTTCATTGTACTTATGTGAATTTTTATTTTTCGTAACTTTTCTTCAGGTTTACTGATGGGCACTATGAAGCATTGTTGACTGGTACGTGTATAATGTGGTGACTTGAAATGCTAAAACAGTACGTAGCATGTCTTGTATGTACATGTAATGTGTTGTAATGTGTCCACACATCCACACATCTTAGAAATAAATATAATTGTATTCTCTATAAATAGTCAGTTCCATTGTGCTACTGGGTCATAAGTTGGTTGAGTATGGATCATCCAGGGCACTTGAGTCACATTTTGTCCTGGCCAAGTGGATCTCATCCACTGACAGAATATACAGGATCAGATCACGTGTATAAATTACGGTGGAACTTGTTTATTGCCACCTTCACTCATTCAGCAGGTAACAGTGTATAAATTCTCAATTGGAATTGGCTTTTCAAGAGTGGTTGTCTTTCTATACTAGTGGCCATTAAGATAGGTTGTACTGATAGAGTGTACATACTAGAGATGCAACAATATCCTCCACTTAGTGACGTTTGATAGTGATGCAATGGAGACTATGTATTATTGCATTTAAATACTATACTATTATATTGCAACTCTAGCACGTATTTATAACAGGAATGTTTGTTAACTGTTTAGACATACTGGAGCCACACCCACTCATCTGGATTCTACAAATGGAGTCATACCAACTTGTTGTCATCATACTTACTCGTTACTCCCATTGTGTTTGGATGAATATACATGCCGTCATGTGAGACTTGCTACCATGGCGGGCCACTGGAAAACATTTGCATAGCAGTTATATTACAGTCATTATTGTACAATTCTTACATTATTGTTGTGAAAAGTGTTTGGTATTCATGTGTCTCCTCTGTATGTTGTAATTACATGTGTAATTTTGTGTGGGGGTGCTATAAAATGCAATAATGCATGGTGACAATTGTATTAGGCAATTTTGCACACTTCCTTTTAAGCTAGCTACATGTGCTAATTACTCACAGCTTGTGTCAACAACTGGTAACCACAGTTGTACTCTTGTGTCATTCTTTAAGCCGCGCCCTTAGAGGACAAATTATGTGGGGGCGACTAATTTCAAAACGAATTAAGGATGGTATGCAGCACCATAGATTATATCTATGGACTATAATCTATGGCAGCACACTTCTTGGTGGCTATATGTACTGATTAACTACATAGAGCGCCAGTTCATCAATACCCAGTGACCGCAGTTGTGCTCTGCGTCATTCTTTAAATTCCGAGTAAAATTCTTAGAGAGCAAATGACGTGGGGGCGACTAAATTCAAATTTCAAACTAGCCATTCTCGAAAACAAATGTTTCAATCTGAACGAAACTTTCAGAACAGTTTAAAGACACATTGCCCTAGATGCCAAGCGAGTATTGCGGAAAACAACAATCTGGGATTTGTATTTGGCCTCTAGGTCGACTGAGGACGACTGAAACTTCGTTTGGTGCTGAAATCACGACTGTAGGGTAATCATGTATGGTGAAATCGATGATGTGAATCTTGAGGTGATTGAGTGAATACTGAAGCAATAACAGGGCGATGAATGTTCGGAATGCACAAAGGAACGCAAGGCATACACCTGCGGTTGCGTCTAACCGCATGCGATAAAAAAAAAAAAAAAAATGAAACTTCCCCTTTGATGTCGGCAACCTCGATCACGAAACAATCGGCATGGATTTGCTTCACTGCTTGTGTGGTAGTTACTAGTGACATGATGAGTTCAACTCCAGAGTTTCAGAGGGATAGCGTAAGTGACGGGTGGATTACAGGAAGGCCGAATTTGACAACGTTCGTTCTTGTAAAATCCTCACGTAGTGGTCGCGTCATTTATTGTCTGCGGCGCGCGTTTCTGCTTTACTGGCCGCGCGACTCACTACCGTGAGTCTTGATAAATTAACTATACTACTATTGTATACATTATTAATTGGTTGAAGAAACAATAAAAACATGGAATTGCTGTAATCCCATGGTCTTTAGCCATGCAGCTATGAAATGGGCTGTAGTAGCATGCATGAGATCCAATATGGAATGATATTTTTAGTGCCATGATTCATATATAACTAAGAATCGTATGCAAGTTTTGAAATTGAAAGAGCATACAATTATAACTGGACTAGATCATACCAAAGGGTTGCAGAGAAGGTAAACCATTCTCTGAAGGGTAACGAAAAGAAAGTTACAGTTGAAATGTTTGGCCAAATTGCCAAACTATATAGCAAAAGAAAAGCAAGACATCCTAGACTCTTTTATGCCCTTCAAGTTACTGCAACTAATTGCTTCTATTCAGGACTTGGCAGAATTAACAGATAAACAGAAGAAGCAATTGACATCTAAATGGTACGTAACACCAAACTTGGTTCAGGGAAAAAATCGGTTCGGCCAGGCCAGTTTTGGTCAAAAATCGGTCCGGCCAGACCAGCTTTGGTCAAAACTGGTCCAGCCAGACCATTCTTGGCATCCAAAACTGGTCCGGCCCAACCAAAATCGGTCTGGGTCAAACCAGGGGTTGCCAAACCAGTTTTCAGGTCTGGTGTGAGTTTTGGGACGTAGTTCACCAAACTACATGCAGTATATAGCTAGCTATCAGTTTTGTTCACCAAACTGGTCCGAACAAAGCAGGCTTACCCGAGAGCTTATAGCTAGCTACCACTGGATGCATATGAGCTTGGCCTGCGGGTAGGTGCTTAGCCAGATTATAGCTAAGCTCTTTTGTTTTCAGATTTGGCATATATATTTATTATATCCAAGGAGAGATAGGTAAACAGAATTATTCAAAATTGGCATGATTATTCCCATAAGGAAAAGTGTATTTAAGTATGGATCATAGAAATTAAAAAGCCCTGAAAGAATGGAGATTGCCTACACCTGCACATTTAATTCCAACTTCAATCATTATACAGCCTGTCAATATAGTATAGCCACAACTGGAGTAGGAATTAAGTGTCCTTTAGTAAATGCATAGCTGAGGTTGTAAATAGTCTCCCTTTTCAATGGCTTTTATTTCTATGTCCCTATACTCGTTGCCAAGTTGTCATGAAGGAAGGTTATGATGACGTTTTATGGTAGGAGAGTATAAATATGTGTGATAGCTACCTATTCAATACTATACAGTACCACTATACTTTAAAATACTGTACCAAACTGCAGAGCACTCACCCTGTTTGTTTTATTGCATGATGATTGATCATGGTTTTAAAGTGTGGACTAATAGCCCTCAGAACATTATTTATGCATCATTATGGTTTACTATGTTAGAATATATGATTGTGGATTTTATCGGTTGGGCTGTATGATCACTTTAGTAAAAGGAACCGCTCAAGCCAGACAATATCTTAAGAACACGGCTTTGATACCCAACCGATTCAAAGATACGATTGTGATATACCTTTTTTATATTTAGCAGCACACAGCAGTATTAGTTTCTTAGTCAAGCTGAGAGTAGTCCCAAAATTATGACAAGTTGACTGTTTTATGATGAATGGTTACTAAATAATCGTTTGGGCAATGCATATTTCTATGCATGACATGTTAAGCATTGTGTTATATAGTACTAAGTACATTATCAGGAGCTTATGAGCCACCGAAGGCGGCGAAGGAGTGTGAAACTGAGTTCCATGACAATCCAATAACGTCACTGTGTTTGTTTTATGTCACGTGCAAATGGCACTCCGGCTGCATGAAGTAGAGATGAGTTCGCCACCATCAAAGAAGAGAAAGACCTCAAGAAAGACTCAGCCAACTTTATCATCGCCATGTGTCATTGGTCATGTGCAATTTTGTATACAGCTTCAAATAAATGGGATTTTACTTTCCTTATATGGAAAGTAATCGGTGATTGATTTGGATTGTGATGGCACCTGGCAGGCAGTGTAAGTTTCATGTTCCCTCAGCTGTTCATAAGCTCCTGACATTTCTTATGTAATAGCAAAGTTAGTAGCCTTAATGTAGTGCAAAAAAAGTAAAAATGAAACTCAAGCAGCAAAAATCTTCATGTGGACCAGGCTAAATCATCTACAGATGCTTTACAAATATGACCTCAAGTGATCGGGACCAAGCTCCACAAAGCACCATTGGACTTGAGCAGGCAAGATTTACTTGCAAAGAATGGTGATCACAGAACATTATTATATGCAGCAAAGCAGTAATATAGTCTCTTTATGAATAAGACAAGTTTTTTGCTTCATAGGATATCACTGCAGCAGATAACTAATAGCTTCCTATCATAGTTCTGTCGATCACCAGCAGTATTCTAATAATGCTGCACTGAAAAGGAAAGCACGATGAGAAAAGTACCAAATGATAGCTAATGACTGTTTGTTTAAGCCGCTAGGATTTCTCAGAAAAAAAAAGAAGCATGGAAAGAATAAGGAGTACAGCAAGTCAGAATTCAGACATTGAGACCTGGTACAATGATGGTAACTGATGCAGAGGATGATTGTCATCATTTAACATTGCAACAGGGATGTAGGTTGCTGAACTTTGATGACAGAAGTGAAATTTCATGCAAACATGTTAAGACTTGTTATAGCTACTAAGCTAAAAAAATTAATTAGTGTAAGGCCTAGGCTGCTCCCCATGGAATTTTTGAAAACTAACATTCTGAGATTGATTTTGGCTGAAATTTGCTGAGTTCAACACTGGAAGTATGAAAGGTAATAGTAGCTATATACTGAGCTACAAAACAGAATTAGTTAGTATAGTTTCTTCAATAATTTTGAGATTGAATCATTTGGTAGCAATTTTGAATAAAATTTGTAAATGTAAAATTTGTTAATGTTATGAAAATCAATGCTGGAAGTATGAATACTAATAAAGTCTATAAGGAAATTTCGACCTTTTGAAAATGATTCTGGTAGTAATTTTGATTGCCATTCATGAGAAAGATGAATACTATTCTTTGCAGCACCTACACCTAAAGAGATTGTAACTCTTTACAAGTGCTGCAACCCAATTTATTATTTACACAAATAAGCCAAAGGTAGGAACGTTTTTTATCCAGCCACATTTTCCGGTTCCAAAAACTAGGTAAATGTGGTAAAATGTCACTACTAGTTGGTACTTGCTCTGTATATTCACTAGACTCACTACAATCTTCTTCACTGCTTTGCTGCTTTTCATATCAACTGATTCATCACCAATTACAGACACATGCAGTAGAAGGAGTAGATGATATATAAATTAGATTGAATACTTGCAAACTAATTAAACCACCACGTGTTCTAATTAATGCACACCTCACGAAATGAAGCTATTGAGGATTGTGGAATTAGGAGATCAAATGGGTGGAGAATCACGTTACAACAAGTAAGAATGTGTTACTATTATGCAGTAACTAGTGTTTCATGGATGTTTTTTACTGAAGGATGCTAGCTAGATTGCTAACATGGATAGCTAGCTACTAATGCACTTGTCAATTTCATGCCCCACCCCCGGGCGTCCCCACACTCCAAGTGGGGATTTGACATTGCTTCTTGTCCCCACCCCTGGGGCAATTGACAGTTGTCCAATTCACTGACTGATTTTCTGTAGTTGCATTCCTAAACAATAAAATCACACTCGCTATATATAATTTTACTAGCTACAGGTGTATACCAGATTAATTACTAGTCACATTTATGAAATATGCGCTTAGTCATCCTTGAGGTGTTGTCAAATCCCCTACTAGGGGGTGGGGACATAGTGGGAATTTGACAGCCAATTTTGTCCCAGTAGTGGGGAATTTGACACCACGATTTGTAAAATCCCCTGTATCCTTCCCCCCACCCCGGGGCATGAAATTGACAAGTGCAAATTCAGTTACAATAAAAATATCAAGGTGCACTTCATATACCCCCGTATACCCCCAATTCGACTACTGATTTTGACATGAGAATGATATCGATATTGCTTGAAAGTGTGCACATTGAAAGGATGATATCCATTCTAAAGCCCAATTCACTTAGCCACCGAGTAGCCCTAAGCTGTACAAGTGAATGCTCTTAAATCTATAAAAGCTAGCTAGTAGTTATGTATTCATGCAAGGATCATTATCTGCATATTATTGAAGTGCTGGGGTCTTAGAACGGTTTGACATTCTTAATTGTAGTACTGATTTCTATTTGTTTGTGATCTAGATCACAAACAAATAGAAATCAGTACTACAATTAAGAATGTCAAACCGTATTTGTGAACATTTGTGATCATTAACTCTAGAGAGTGGTCAAATGCTGAAAAGACATGATAGTTTCAGCTGTAATAAAAATTTAATTAAAACTTGAAACAGCTAGAGATCTAGCTGTTTCAAGTTTTAATTAAATTTTTATTACAGCTGAAACTATCATGTCTTTTCAGCATTTGACCACTCTCTAGAGTTAATGATCACAAATGTTCACAAATGATCACAAATGTTCACAAATACTAGGTACTAAATTATTGCGATTGTGACATGTTTAATATCAATATTTTTAAGTAACAGCAATGATACACAAAGTGCTGATATTAGTGTTCCTGACAAGTGACCTATATCAAATTGCAACATCTACAGTCTTTATGACATCATTCCATTTTTAAAAAATTACTGTGAGGCTTTGAGCTGGGTCATGTGATCTCAATGAGTACTCAAGTAGATTTTTCACTATTCAAGTTAATTATAATTCGTGTAAAATTTTCCCTTTAGTAAGCACATACTATGCAATTGCATGCATTGGGTTTTACGTCACTTACTCTGTATAAAATCTTTCCATTAAGTACACAAAGGAGACATTGGGGTAAAATCTTCCCTTTATAAACAAAGAAAACATCCACGTAAAATCTTCCCTTTATTAACAAAGGCATGTTACCCCCATAATACAGTACGCCAAAGTGTGCAGAACCGTAAGTTATGTAATACGCTATAATATCCAAAACTTTTGATGATATACGAAAATATACGGAAAATTTAATGCATAATTGCATGATTTACAGTGATTTGTATGATTTAAGACAATTTATCGTGATTTACGACTATTCGTTACTGAATTTACGATTTATATCAGTGATTCATGATTTGCAGTGATTTATAAGCTGATTCTTGATTTATGTTGTGATTCCTATCGATTTATAGCATCGTGTACGAGATTCGTGAAGGTGTCGGACCCCTCGAGCGTAACTCGATAACGGCTGTTATTGTTATTATCTACTTTACCAGTTAGGCACTGGAGGGTGTACACAGAAGGCAGAGCCTGTTCGGGGTGTTTACCCATAGCCTAGGAGCCTAAGCGGAAATCTTTGAGCTAAATATCCTAAAGTGAAACGGGACAAAAGGCTACGGGCTTGATTTTTTCACTGTTCGACGTCGCTTCAGCCCGACAGGTGCCTTTTGGCATACCGCAGCACGTACAATGCATTCTTCATGGACTTACCAGTGTCCTCCTTTGTGTCCCATTCATTTTTGCTGACAGGGAAAGGTGTCGATTTGGCGCGAGCACATGATGGCTTCCCTTCGAAACGGAAATCGTCCGTATTTTTTATCGTGGCTATTTTGATATGCAGAGGTGCTTTTCAAACAGTTCTTGATTCGTACTGCTGTGTAATGGGTTGAACATAGCCGACAGCAAAGCGTAATGTATATTTCACTTTTCAGACGATAATTAATATGATTGGGGCGCGCAGCACGATTTCTTTCTTTTGGTATGCGTGGATTGTGGAGGTGCTTTTCGAACAGTTCTTGATTCGAAATGCTGTGTAACGGGTTGAACATAGCTGACAACGAAGCGTAATGGATACTTCACTTTTCACACGATAATTGATATAGCTGGGGCGCGCGGTGCCTTTTCAGATACGGTATGCGTGGGTTCACCAGTCATAATAAAATTATTTACTAAAAAAAGTTAACAAACAAGTACACAAAAAAATTTGGAATTTTCAACTAGAGTAGGGACCATAGCACATCAATAAAAAGTACTGAAACAAGTTGGAGTAGTCCATGATATTAAATCACTGAATCACTGTAAAACAATAAGAAGTGTTATATCCCTACTGTGCATTTCCGTTATGGTATCTTGAGCACAGTAGGGATATAACACTTCTTATTGTTTTACAGTGATTTAATATCATAGACTACTCCAACTTGCTTCAGTACTTTTTATCGATGTGTTATGGTCCCTACTCTGGTCGTACCCATCTTGACGTAAAAAGGCGCTTAATCCCATGGGGCTCCCATGGGGAGATTTAACGTGAGCAGTCCCATGGGAAAGAATAACGTCACTATACCCTTGGGTCACTCATGGGAAGATTTTACGTATTTTACACTCATGTAAAATGCTGGTAGAAGGTAGGAAATCCACTTAAGAGCCTTACTCCTGGGAAGATTTTACGTAACTTTGTAAATCACGTGATGCAAATGTCACGTGATGCAAAGTAATCACGTGAGCAATGTTAAATGTTGTAAATTACTTCATACAAAGGTCACGTGATGCTAACTAATCACGTGAGCATTGTTAAATAAGATTCCTTGTTAAACAATAGCATTGTGATGTGTGCTGTGTGATCAAGGATTTTACTACCCTGGTACTGCTCTGTTTTGGAAGTCCTCATGTTGCAAACCTCATGATACAAAGGTCATGTGATGCAACATGATCACATGTGCACCAGCGTTGAAACCGGGTCACTACTGCTGACCCGGATGACCCACTGACCCGGATGTGACCCGGATTGACCCGAATTAAATTAAGCCAAGGTGCGCGATAAGAGCTATGTTTCGGGTATTCTCGAGCGAGCGAGACTACGTTTTGAGCGTTCGATTCGTGTTGAGTAAACGAGTAGTTATGTGATAACTAAGCCGGTAAGTTTATAATTTAAAATCAGTCAGTGGGTTTGGTTCCACGTAGCTAGCTACTGTGAGTTTGCAGACAGCAATTGGGTGTGGCTTCATACATACTTAGTATTGCAATTTCCCAATATATTAAAATGGGTGTGGCTCACAAAAGCACTTATCCTGCTGCAAGACTAGACCTAGACTATATACAACTCATACATTAATCGATTAGTGGGCGTGGCTCCACGTAAGCTTGCAGACAGAAACGGACACAGTTTCATGCTACAGACTGAACTTATTAATAAATGGGCGTGGCTGAGCGTATGTTTGTAACGCGATAAGTGGGCGTGGTTCACGAAAGAGCTACGCGACTAGCGTTTATAGGTTCCACGTCGTTAAACGATCAATTTCGTTTCTCACGTGATCCAATCCTGGTCAGACCCGGATAATTTGTAAACCGGGTCAGACCCGGATGACCCGGAGAAAATGTGACCCGGTTGACCCGGATGACCCGGATGACCCGACCCGGTTTCAACGCTGATGTGCACTATATTGAAATCATTTTGAATATAAAAACATTGTATGCATGCAGCTTTATATTAATGATGTCTATGTCAGGATCATCAGGTATATAACATAAAAATAGTGTGTTTGTCACAAGGAAAGTATACACTAGTGATTACACTTCCCCACTTCCGGCTTAGCTACTACAATCTATGTCAGGATCATCAGGTAAAATAAAAACAGTCTGTTTGTCACAAGGAAAGTATACGCCATACTTCCCACTTCTTCCATCAAATGAAGGTACTCAGTGGCGGATCTAGATGGGTTCCTGGGATTTCGACAGAAATGCCCTTTTAAATTTAGTTCAGTTGCAGTCTAAATACATAAGCATTGTTGTACTGACAATTTGTCATAGCAAACAACTATATACCACTGTACGTAGTAGCATGCATGCAGTTGCACTTATCTAACACCATTTATACCTCAGCAACACTTCACTTTTTATCTCCTGCAACAAGAATGATTGAGATACCTAATAGAGCAGTCATGTAACTACTCTAATAGAGCAACCAAGGCTATAGTTTGTAGTCACCATATTTTCCCTATAGAGTTAGCTATAGTATTTACAGTTTAAAGCATTGGATTTGTTGCAATTGGTAACTAAAAATAGCCTAAAATCTGATTTCAAAAAAAAACTCAGCTTCTAAAATCTCAAAAATTTCCGGAGAAATGTCATCAGATGTCGTATTCAGCTATGCCAACTTTCAGAAACTCCCTTTTAAAATCCTAGATCTGCCACCAGTACTGTCCCTTTGTGCCACTTTTCTACTCCTCCTTTTATAGAAAACTTTATTTTAATGGTTTTCCCCATCAAACTCAAGTCAGGTGGGTTGTAGATGGTACCGATATCATTCTGTGAGCTATATACAAATATATACATGTAAATAATATACATGCATCATAATACAATATTGAGAATTATGGCATAATTATGTGACTGAATCTGGGCTGAAGCCCTTTCTCTAGCATGTCTACTGCTGTAAATTTAAAATGACAGCACGAGAGTCCACGGATAAACCACCTGCCACAATACACTGCTATGTTTTGTATGAAACTTACATGTACATAACTGTTTAAGTTACACAAAAACATAATTATTTTATAAAATTTACAAACAGATATTCCCTACACAGCCTTACAGATATGAGAAACACCTTTGCAGTGAATCTGGCCACTACGGAAATACAAACTATTTTGTTCAAGATAAACATGATAATCAGCATACGTAGAAGAAATCGTATGTGCTACAAACTGACATTTTGCACTGTTAGTGAAAAGAAATGGGACACAATCCATGATGTGTGCATACATTGTAGGTACTGTGGTATGCCAAAAGGCACCAGTCAGGCTGAAACAATGTTTAACAGTGCAAGCTTGTAACCCTAACTGTTATCAAGTTACTTGATTGAAGGCATCAGTCAGTTAGTCAATTCTACTGAATAAAAAATTCATAGCAATCTAGTGTACGCAAGTTGCCAATTATCGACAGGTACCGATTATATTGGCACTTGTAAATTATACAAACTATGGAATATATGAAGTTATGTAAAATAATTTTGTATTGGAAACCAGTATGCTTTTATTTCTGAACTGAATATCTCTTGAATGGCTGTCTTCATCTTCATAAAACTTGTGTGAAATAGAGTCATCCAAGGACTGTATATCCCACAAAACTTTCACAATGAACCAACAAGGCACCAGAGAGATACTGATTAATTTGCAAAATCTGCAGATAATTGGTCAATCACTGAAGTAAAGAGTGTCAATAATATGTACCTCATGCCAATAATTGGGGCATGATACGCTTTGCAACTTCACTCACTACACGATGATCACCAACGTTAAATTTATGTGTGCTAAGAGACTAAAGACTGCTCTATTGAATAGTGCAAACTGGAATTTCATATAACACATCATTCCAAACGGACGACATGGTGCCAGTAATTGGTGGCTTACACTATTGAAATTGTTTCAGGTTGTACTGAAGGCTTTTGGGCTTGACTATACGTAACCAATACTGCCAAGGCACCATGAAGGTATTGTGAGGCTGGTTTTGGGGTGGTGTTTTTGGCCAGAAAACCTCAAAACTTCCAATATTGTAAGTTTGAATAATAATAGCTAACAATTATAAAGTATTTTGCATGGGAGGATCACTGAGGTTTATTTTCCACAAAATACAGCATTCTTTTGAAAGACATCATGTATAAACCCAACATTTAACACGTTGAAGAACAAAGCTAAATCTTGTTCTCCCTTTACGCTATTTAACATGCTTACCTTTACCGTTTCACATTGAAGACAGCATACATAAAAAATACTATATACCAGTTAAAGTACCATTTAGTGATACTGTACAAAAGATACTGTAGAGTGCTCATGGTTGAAACCTCAGCTTTGCCTGTGCAGCATTGCCCTCTTGACCTCACTACTCAAGCTATATTCCAATACAACTGATGTAATTATGTAAATAATACTGTACCATGTCAAACTACGTGTATGTATATTGAGCACTATAAGCCCATGCATGAAACATACTTCATGATATATATACCTTAACAAGCTACTCTGTAGTCTACTGAAAACCAAAGATTTAGATCTGTGAATATGGTAAATAACAATAATAATATGCATCTCAATGCAAGTGTAATATATCAAGCAACACAGCATATCAAGCTTAAGACACATCAAGTCATCAGGTCAAGGACTGAGACACACTCAAAAATAAAAGCAGCTACTACCTAAAGTCTATTATAAGAATGAAATCCCCGTAAAAGTATAAATTGGCCCACTTTCGAAGAGACCTTTTCTTCAAGTCATCTTGCATGCTTATCTGGTGGACTGGTGCATTCTGCTTCTTGCTGATGTTGGCGTTTTCTTTGCTGTTTTCATTTGGCTGCAGTCACTTGCTTTTTAGCCTCACTTTGGTCATTGTAGGACACTGAATGTCCTTGCTTTGCAACAACATATTTAGCACAAAGAGCTTTGTCCATTTTGTATAGATTAACTAAAGCAGGAAGTAACAATTGTGGAGTAACAGTTTTACAATCTCTATTCTTCTGTTCAACAGCATTGGTTGTTGGTGGACATCTCTTCCAAGTATCAATATCCATGTCAGCATGATCTTTATGTAGCATTTTTAAGTGTTAGGGCAGATCCACCTTTCAACCCTTTTCTTAGCAGCAATCCAATTTAGTTTTTGTCCAGAAATTCCACTTCTTCCAATGACAAAACTTTTATATCATTAAGTAGAGTTTTTGTAGATGATTGTGAGCACAATACTTTAAAGTATTTCAGTGCACTAGGGCCATCACAGTGCATACTAGCTGTAGCAGTTTTGTTGAATATCTGCTTTACTTTAACCTTTTCCATACTCTGCCACGTACACAGTGCCAGGATCTAATCCAATGCACCTTGCAACCTATCAGTAATTGCATGGCTGAATCTTCTCCAATACTTCTTTTTAATCCATTTATTTCAGTATCTGACCAATCTGTCACTATTCTCAAAAGAGTTTTGGAAATTGGGATGATCCGCTTTGCATTTTTAAAACATTTTGGTGAAAGAAAGTGCATGCACATCACTATTTTGATGGGAAAGATGTACCCTAGACACCACTTCCCATTCCATCAAGTAATAGTCAAATGCTATAGTATTGGACAAGTATGTAAATTCTGTACTTACATTGTATTGTTATATCTGTTTGTATAAACTCAGACATTGATAGCGATTCACTCATGTATGGATTCATTGTCAATATGTATTTTATTCCATCCTCCAGTCCAGCAGAAACTAGATATGGTCTTGATAATTTTTTAACCACATATCCTTGAGTAGCGTCACCTAGCTGTTTAATCTCTTCTGTATCAATTTTATCAAGATTCTGTTCCATCTGTAAAAAGTCAAATGTTTTCTCTGCAGATGATGTCAGTTTGGCCTTTTTTATTTCAGTCCTTATTTGGCCAAAATGTGTACTAGCCTTATCAACTACACCTGGCACAAATTCTAAACCGTTTCCTTGACTTATATCAATAGGTGCTAGTGTTGAATTAAGTGATGCAGCTCTAGAAATATTTTCCTGTACGCACTTGGCAGTTTTAGTTGCCCCATGAATTGCATGACTATGTAAATTAATCGTCAGTTCTTTTTGATTTCTGATGAGTGCAAATATCCAATGACGGTTGTCATTTGAATTTTCTGGAAACAAATATGCAAACTCTACTGGACAGTCATTTACATGGCTTAATGGTGCAAATGGATGCAATTTGCATCATATTTTTTTCTCACACTGCAGCAACATAGGTGCTTGAAGGCTCACTGCATACGTTCACTCCACCACAGGGTGCAGATTGATATAAATATTTTCTTTTTTACCACCTACATCCATTTCCAACAGCCTACTTTTGTTTAACTTTCCTTTAGACAAATGGATATCATTCCAAATAAAACGAGGATCACTTTCCACTAATTGTTATAATGCTTTGTAATCATTTATTTGATAACACACTGAGTCTGGGCAGTTTCATACACATCAGGATACTGACGTTAACTTTGCATTTTTCAACGTTTTCTAATGTTCTTCCTCACTCATCATTTACCTAGCTATCATTAGTGTTGGTGTTCCTCAGAGTTAGCTACCTGAGCAGGTTGAAAGTAGTGCAATATTTTTTTGTTTCTGGTTGGCACTGTTTCACTAACCCTATACTAATAAAAGGTATTGTAATCTTATTGTCTTCTGTAGTAATGAATTCATGACCTTTTGTGATTTGGGATACACCCAGAATTGCATAATGGCCATTTTTTATCAGTGACTTTATTTCTCATTGTATAAAGCCATATATATAGGAATAGCAAATTTTTATGAATAGTTGCCACCATGTTTCTGATTAAAATTTCCATGTGATGGTGTAAGTTTTTCATACTCCTGTATCCAAGCTGCATTTGATCCTCTGATCCACTGAGAAATTTTAATTTAAGCTCACCTTTTACCCCTATTGTATCTATAGCATTCTCCATGCTTCTATCAGACAGAAAGTAGTGTAAAATCTAAAAATAGCTAGCTGTAGTTGCATTGAAGTAATACAGTAGTAGCTAGCTTACCCTTGCATGACTAAGGGAATTGTATGTAAGTATACTGCAGCCACTACAGTAACTAGAAGGGCTATTCCGATAATGACACCAGCAGCCAATGGCTCAGCATCCACAGAGCTACGAGATTGTGTGAAGCAAAGAGGATTTCCAAAGCAGAACAGTAGTAAAATCCATGTAGATCTTGATCTCGACAGAGAACACATCTCAGCACTATTGTTTAACAAGGAGTCTCGTACAATAATGCTCACGTGATAAGTTTAACAAGTCGATAGGAATCTCAATTAACAATGCTCACGTGATTAGATTGCATTACGTGACATTTGTATCACGTGATTTACAAAGTTACGTAAAATCTTCCCAGGAGTAAGGCTCTCAAGTGGATCTCCTACCTTCTACCAGCATTTTACGTGAGTGTAAAGTACGTAAAATCTTCCCATGAGTGACCCAAGGGTATAGTGACGTTATTCTTTCCCATGAGTGACCCATGGGAGTGCTCACGTTAAATCTTCCCATGGGAGCCCCATGGGATTAAGTGCCTTTTTACGTCAAGATGTAAACAACCCCCTACTCTAGTTGAAAATTCCAATTTTTTTCGTGTACTTGTAATGATGTAATCAAACATCTCTTGCATGTATTTTGTAAACACGCTGTAAAGTACAAAAATAACAACAAAAACAATTCAGCACAAATTTACGGTAGCTATTTCTAATGGAAACCTTGGGGTAAACAACTCAATCAGTTGTAAAGGTCACCTGCTGTTCTGCCCTGCAGGGCACTGCTATAACTTTGTAGAAGTGTAGCTAGGTGATTTCTATTGACGGTGTGACAGGTTATCCTGATCAACTTGTGAGTCCTGCATCTCTAGTGGCTAGTAATATAGCTAGCTACGTAGCCTATCTGCAGCTCAGTTGAGTTCATTCCAAGGTTCATTCAGTCACACTGAGTCAGAATCGTGTGTAAATGGGTCAACGTCCTATTCCGCTTACTAAAATCAAAATTCTTCTACTGTTCTACAACTGTTTTCTGTACTTTACAAATGAAATTACCAAGACTGCTGGAAGTAAGTCAATTATTATATAAACTATATAATTATATAACTACTCTCTGAGTTAGCTAATTAAGCTGCTAATAGCTAGCTAAACTCTTCTTTGGGGGTGGTTAGAAGTTACAAGTTATATAGTAGACATAGCTAGCTAGTCATGAATAGTTAAGACAGGCCAAAGAAATATAGCTACATTTGTATTATCAGGACTGGAGGGGATTTATATTTGCTTAGATTTTCTTTCAATCAGTGCACATTATAGCCATGCATCATTGTGACAACACTGAAGGTTTAGCTACAACAAAAGATCACGAGTATATATGTAAATTAGCATGTGACATGTATGCATGTGTATTATTTCTTACAGTTACACCATGTGGTAACAGAATTGGATTACTTGATGAGGCATTGCTAACCAGTTCTGTACTAGGAACACGCACAAGTGCCACATCCTATAATAGTCCTCATGAGCCAATGGAAGCCAGAAAGTCTAGGTTTGGATGGTGCTCCAATTACCTTACATGCAATAGCACAACAGATGAGTATGAATACATTGAAATTGACTTTGGTGCTGAAGTTGTAGTAGAAGCAATAAGCACTCTTAGTGCTGGTGGTGGTTATGTGACTCAGTATTATGTGCAATATGCAAGATCCAATGGAGAATATAATTGTATTAGAGAACAAATATCAAATCAGACTGTACGTTTACATCTGCAATATATATTTTGTATACCCATAAACTATATCTTTGCAGGCGTTTGTTGGAAATAGCAACTGCAATTTGGGTGAAGAGTTAAGAAATTTTTCTCATCCAGTATTAGCGCAGTTTGTACGTGTTTTTCCTACACAATGGGTTGGTACTTCAGCCTATCTTAGAATGGAACTGTATGGATGCTTTATTGATGGTACGTACATAGGACCAATTGGTATACTAGCATATTGACTATTATTGATGTTTATAAAATGTATAGTGCATGGGTAATTTGAGCTTTCCATAATGTTGTATAGTATAGATTCCATGTGTCATTTTATACACTCAGCAATAATACATGTAATATGATTCCTGAATACAGTAGCTATGCCACAAATGTATGGAAGACAATAGTATAGTTGTCATGTGTGTAATGATGATCCATAACTTGTGGGAGTTGTGCTTTACTCTTCACTGTTTTTAGAACCTCTCAGTTACCATACTTTATCCAATTACATATTAGGAATGTTTATTAGCTAGCTACACAGAATTGTGACTGCTATTCAGAGGTACGTATTTCTGTTAACTAAGATACCAATTATTATTGTGCAGTTTTTGGGCTTACTCCTATGTATAAATACTGATTACTTCTTTTTTTGAATTTAATATTACAGTAGTGTTTGTGCTTTGTGGGGAGGTAAATCCACATAACTGTCATGCTTGCCTTACACAGAATGTTTAACTCTCACTATATTTGATGCTAACAGAGCACAATCAGTGATGGTAACATCATCCCGTTCTGATTCTGACAAAGTTTCAAACTTATCAGATCCATGGTGTGCTTATGCTGATGCCCCTCAAAATGTTACCGTGCAGTTCAGTGAATTAATTTATTTGACACAAATACAAGCTGTTAGCACCGATGGTATTCATTTTAGCTTGTACACTGATTCAAATGGGAGAGTCTATAATAACATTAACAAAGCAAATGTAAGTCTTTTACAGGTGTTGGTCCTATTGAAATGTTCTTGCACTGGTGTATAGGAATTTAATTTAAGTGGAACATTTACTATGCCAATATGGCCACCAATTAATTCAAGTTACTTTCAGTTTCATATGTATAGCAACAATGGCTTTCCTTGCTTTGCTGTTCAGCTAATTGGATGCCCACTAAGTCAAGGTATGCTGCATGATATATATGCATACTAAGTTTAGTATACATTTTAAAATCACATATAAGCTCTACTGACAGGGAAAGTATTCACTTTGTTTTATTGTGTTGCATGCATCCACTATGTACATAGTATGTATTTTAACAAAGAAGCTATATATATATGTGTGTGTGTATTTTTTTAATATGACGTGAAGAACCTATTTAGCTAAACATGCTTGGGTTACAGCTACTCATTATTGTGTGTGTGTGTGCGTGCGTGTGTGTGTGTGTGTGTGTGTGTGTGTGTGTGTGTGTGTGTGTGTGTGTGTGTGTGTGTGTGTGTGTGTGTGTGTGTGTGTGTGCGTGTGTGATAGCATGCACATGAGTCACTGAAACATCTATGGTTAAACCAAAATTCATGAACTCATATATACCACAGTAAAATAACTTGGCTAATAACCTTGTAAAACTATATATATTTTTTGTACAGTTGTCGGAAAGCACAGATCATATGCCAGTAATGTCTTCTATCGCTCAGACATGTCAGCCACCAATAGCAGTAAATTCAACTGGTAACATCACAGTGTCATCTGTTAATGGTATGACTGTCTTTACAAGTGACTAGTCAGTGTACATTATTGACATTACACAGTGCAAGGTACTGATTCTAGCTGCCCAGTAGCTCAGAAAAGAGAAGGCAATAGTGACTGCATTGATTGTGATCTGATTATTAAAGTTGTTCCAACTGCTGCAGTTGTCTTTGCTATTACTGTGGTGCTGTGCAATGTGGTAGTGTTGATTTGTTGGACCAGGCATAAGAATAAACAAAGTGATTCATCAAAGCCAAGGAGTCAGACCTGTGTTGTTATAAATGATTTGTACAAGTTAGTACTTGTGTACACACTTATAATATGATGGCATGGGCCTGCTAACATTGTATGGACACACATAAGTGACGTAAAAGACAACTTAGTGTATATTTACTAAAGGTCCTAATGTTATCTATGCAGCACAATGACACTATGTACATACAAGTAGCTATATTTCTATTTGCTATAATAATATATTCTACAATTTTTACAGTGATTCTTTGGGTGAGATTCACTACTCTTTGGTTAGAGATCCTAATTTAGGAGGCCGCAGAAAAGTTGACAAAAAAAAGAGAAGAAGCCACAAATATCTCTAACTCATGGTACTACAATCCTCCAGCAGAACCAGCGGTAACAAATAACAGAACAGTTACAGATGAAAACTCAACGATGCCACAAAACATCAGTACTCCTGCAAACTTTGATGGAGTGGTACAGAAATCATCAAATGAAGATATCATTGCAGATTATGAATTACTGGATGTATCTATGCAAGAAGATGAAATTCAATCATCACTCTATGAATCTACTACCTCAGTTGCTGTTAATCCAATTTATGGCGAACAGCATGTCATTCAGCAAGAATGATATAGCTGCTACAGGGTGTATGTATGACACAATGTGGACTCTGTTTTTGCATAGCTTTAGTACTTATTACTCAGCTATATAATGTCACATGTCAACATAATATTCATAACTGTTTAGCTATACTATTCTTTATATACAGTGTACCAATAAAAAATGTAACGATTTTTAAAATGATTTAGTTTGTAGTTATAGTGTAGTTGGTCATAATTATGAAGGGTTCAATTTCAGCTCACACACTTGTTTTTTTTTATGGTTTCAATGAAATAAATGTAGACGTTCTATAGAATAGTAGACTATTTCTCAATTTAACCATTTCTTGTTAAATATAAATTTGATTACTTCTCATTGATCTTTAGAAGTGATTATCCCTTGGGTAATTCCCCTTGCTCTTTCCTTGCATCTTGTGCCTACAATACAATTGCACTTGTTGCTTCTGCTAGCTACCTAGCTTTCTACTAGTAAGGTAATTGAACTATGGCTGTCTATTGCATATCATAGACAGTAACATCATCATGTCACACATTCTGATATGACAAGAATCAGACTAGCTACCAGTGCTGATGCATATGATCTGCAGGGTCTTTAATTATTGCAAATGCAAGTTAACTGCTATACATAGCTATATGTAGTCCTTGTTCAGTTTATAGCTACCTTGAAATATCAATGGAGCTGATGCCATGCTCATTGGAATGGCAGATAGATTGCGCATCCTAACTTTGTAACAGCCAAAAATTAAAAATTCTTGCAATCGAGAATATTAATTCCTAATTTTTGTATATATTTAAATCAGATGAACACATAGACGCAGGTGTATGTATGTAGCTCTGCATTCTTTGAATTACCTTGATGGGAGTACATTGACGTATCAAAATTGATCACAGAGGACACCAATATTCAAGTCACCTATGCAGTGATAATAAATAGGCAAGTGGTGACAGTGGAGCCCATGCCCCAAGTCAGTCTTGATCAATTTTGATATAGCTAGCTAGCTATTAGCCTAGCTATTGGTTTGCTAGTGTCCCCTTGCTTCATGGTGACAAGCCAGTTATTAAGTTTAGCTGCTATGTAGTGCTATACTATTTATTGTAAATGCTAATTTCTCGAAACATTTCTGAAATAGATGTGATTTATTAAGTTAGGCCTTTGATTCAATGCCCGGCTTATTGAGAAGTTAAAAAGGCTATGGAATTGGAGGCAATTTTCTACTGTGGTTAAAGAATTTTCTTGATGGTCATTTACAAAGAGTAGTATTAAATAGAATCCAATCTCATTGGTCTAAAGTAACTTGTGGAGTCCCCCAAGGATTGGTACTAGGACCACTGCTCTTTGTGTTGTACATCAATGATCTTGTAGAAGTTATTCAGTGTGAGTTAGATATGTTTGCGGATGATACCAAGGTATGCTCAATAATCAAGAGTGTCTGTGATGCTATGGAACTACAAAGGGACCTAAGCAAGGCACAAGAATGGTCTTTGGAGAGAGTGCAGAGAAGAGCGACCAAACTTGTCCCCAGACTATCTTTCCGTATGAATCCAAATTAAGGAAACTACTCCCTGTATTATCAAAGGAAACGTGGAGACCTCATTGAGACTTATAAACTATTGAACAGCTACTACAATATTAGTATTAGTATTTGTGTACAGGTAAAGAAGGCTCAAGGAGTCTGTAAAGTCTGATCTGTTCCATATTGACTAGTCTAAATTTTTAAAACTAGCTAAGTACTGTACACCACACAAGAGGCCATTACCTGAAATTAAAAATAAAATGTTTTAGATGAAATGGCTGGGGCATCAATTTCTGCATCTCAGAGGATCTTTTTTTGGGAGGAACTGTAAAGAATGGACTATCGACCCAGACTGGTTGAACTAGATTTTGTAGTTACTTTACAGGACTTTTTCTTGTTGTATGTATGTATGTATGTATGTATGTATGTATGTATGTATGTATGTATGTATGTATGTATGTATGTATGTATGTATGCATGCATGTAGTTACATTTTTTCTTTCCTTGCCATGCCCACAACTGACTACTGATGTTTTTCAGGAATTGATTAACCTTGATGTCTCTAAGGCTTATGGTCCTGACCTTATTCCTCCATTATTATTAAAGAAGGCAGCTGCTTACATTTGTGTACCTATAATGATGTTTTTCAGGAATTAATTAACCTTGATGTCTCTAAGGCTTGTGGTCCTGACCTTATTCCTCCATTATTATTAAAGAAGACAGCTGCTTACATTTGTGTACCTTTGTCTAAACTGTTTAATCAGTCAATGATAACTGGAAAGCTGCCACAGGATTGGGTCACTGCTAATGTTGTTCTTGTATTTAAGAAGGGTGATCCATGTCTTTCTAGTAACTACAGACCTATTAGTCTCACATCTATTATTGTTAAGGTGATAGAGAGAATTCTTCGTTGTCAAATTGGATCTGCCCTTTCCAATCACTAGTAAATGTCAACATGGTTTTTGCCCAAACCATTCTACTATTTCCTTATTGTTGTCTGTGATTCATAACTGGGCACTTTGTCTTGAACGTCGGAGTACTACCCACTGTATATTCCTTGATTATGCAAAGGCCTTTGACTCTGTCTCTCATGAGCATCTGCTTATTAAACTCAATGCAATAAGGATTACAGGGTCACTTCTGAATTGGTTGAGGGGTTTTCTGACCAATCGTCATCAACAGGTGGTGGTGAATGGCTGCTACTCTGATTGGTTACCAGTTCTCTTGGGGGTGCCCCTAGGTTCAGTTCTTGGACCGCTACTGTTCCTCTTGTACATCAATGATTTACATGAAGTCATGCATATCTCACTCTGAGCTTAATGTTTTTGCTGATAATGTAGCACTATATAAAGAGATTAAGTCCAGTAGTGACTGCAATTTACTGCAAGAGGATTTGAATAATGTCTTTTTCTGGTCAGAACACTGGCAACTTCGCCTTGGTCCACCTAAATGTGAGGCTCTGCATGTACATCTCAAACAAGCGCTCTCCAATTACTACTACTTACTCTGTGAATGATATTCCACTTCAGTGGTCCATCTCAGTATGCTCTTTGGGGCTTCATATTACTACTAATTTATGTTGGTCTAAACATTGTAAAATTATTGCTGCTAAGGCTACCAAATGTTTGAATTATTTATGCCACACTCTGTGGGGTGCCCCTCCACAAGTTAAATCTACTGCCTATAGATGCGTTGTTCGCCCTTTGTTAGAATATGGATGTCAGCTATGGAATCCTTTTACTCAAAAGAACATTCAGCTTTTGGAAAACACCCAACGTCGTGCTGCTCGTTGGGTATGTGGTAGTCGGTGGGATCCCTCTGTGTTTTTATGGACCAAGTCATCAGATCAATGTTTGGAACAGTTGAGATGGCCATCTTTAAAATCTCGCCGTGATTATCTTTCAGTCAATCTCCTTTATGATATTATTAACAATAGAATTGCTGTCAAATTTAATGACTTTTGTTCTTTTGTGACCTCTTGTACGAGACGGCATTCACTTTCCATTCTCCCACTGCAGTCTACCATCAATGCCCTCCGGTATTCTTGTTTTGGCAATACACCATTTATATGGAACAATATTCCTTTTGACATTTTATCGTCGTCAAATTGTACTGCTTTTCGTCATGCTGTAAAGCACTACTTTTTTGATTCTGTGTAATCTGTTAGTTTGTCTTGTGTGTGCATGTGTTGCATTTTCTTGCTTTTTGTACATGTTCTCTGTGCAGTTATTTCTTATTTTTTTGTATGCTATAGTAACTTATATGTATACGTATGTGTGTAATATTTTGGGGAAGCATCCTCGTGCAGGTCTAACCTTTTGGTGTCACCCCTTCCTATTTGGATGAATTAGATAATAAATAAATAAATAAATAAATAAATACTGTGTAGATCAGATCTATGGTCGCATGTTAGTCCAAGGATTCACATATTTGTCTCTCTTTTTTTTTTGTTGTACACATTCATCATAATCATGATGGTCTTCTCTGATCAACCAGATTGTAATTGAGAGTAAATTTGCTAGTTAGAGAGTTGTTAATGAGTGGAATTCCTTACCATCCGACGTAGTCTCAGCACCTACTATAATATCTTCCTTTAAACAAAAACTTGATGAAGTTACAGGACATGGATATGAACAAAGACCTGGAGCCTAAACCTTTATTTTTGAATTATTATGTATGTACATCCATAAATAAATAATATAATTATTCGGATTAATGAACTATCGATTTAGGCACGTGGTCTGTGAAGCATTATGGGTCGACTGGTTGCCACTCGGCTGATTTGCATATGCTACTGTACCCTGCTGCTTTACTTAACAACTGAAGTGAAAGTGACCACTGGAGGTAAGGATGTACTGTAGGCTGTGGCTGGTGTCACGAAATACTATTCGTTTGTGCGCCGGGTGATGGTGTCCGTCACCTGTGCAGTCCGGCTGATGTACAATATATACCACTTCATAATAGGATAATGCAACAGCCTTTACCTTGACAAAATGGCTTGCTTGCATAATAGACTACATATCATACAGTTTGATTGTATTCTTTGCGTGTGTGGGCAGAAACCCGCAAGGCACTGTGGCATCTTTTAAAACTACCTATTGTCTACCTCAACATATCTTGCATCATCAGTGTGCAGTAAGGCTATTAAAAGTTAAGTGGCAGTTGCTGGTCTTTGTGCTTGACTCCCCGGCAGCAGCAGCACTGGTTGTCATCACATGATCTAGTGATGCAGCGGCCAGTGATGCAGCGGCCAGTGATGCAGCGGCCAGTGATGCAGCGGCCAGTGATGCAGCGGCCAGTGATGCAGCGGCCAGTGATGCAGCGGCCAGTGATGCAGCGGCCAGTGATGCAGCGGCCAGTGATGCAGCGGCCAGTGATGCAGCGGCCAGTGATGCAGCGGCCAGTGATGCAGCGGCCAGTGATGCAGCGGCCAGTGATGCAGCGGCCAGTGATGCAGCGGCCAGTGATGCAGCGGCCAGTGATGCAGCGGCCAGTGATGCAGCGGCCAGTGATGCAGCGGCCAGTGATGCAGCGGCCAGTGATGCTATATATGATATAGATGTTTACGCACTACAAAATTATTGACTGCCAGCACATCTGTACTAAAATGTTGCTAGGAAGCATAAGCAAAATAATAGTCATTGCTTGCACAGTATATTTTGAAATACAATAGCTTGGAATATTATAATGCCAGTAAGAAATTGCTTATAATGTTTCCATAGCCTAATTGTATGAGCTATAACATGAAATGTATATGATGATGCTGCAATCTTGCAGAAAAGATAATATAGCTAGCACCATTTCTGTATCAAACTATATTTTGCTATTGCTTTTTACTTATTTGATTGACCTCACCACCATGGTCTTTACCCATATGTAGCAAAAGAGCTACATTTTGTTTGCTTGTTAGCTCATCTGTAACTAATCGTGTTTTTACACATGCATATATAGCAAGCACAGAACATGACCTGCTCCAATAAATTAATAGGTAGTACATGGTAGAAATATTACACTATTATCCATCACTCGAAGCATCGGATTGTGTATAATCATTAGAGCCTGTGGTACAGGGGCGGATCCAGACTTTTAAAAAGGCGTTCCACTCTGGAACATGGTAATTACAACTTCAGTATAACTACCTAGCATATTTCATAGCAAATAATTACTCTCAAGCAATGTTTCACTGTTAAATCTTGGCATTTAGAAATGCTTTGTGGAGTAGCTAGCCGTGCATTATAGCTAGCTATTTCTTTCTATTGAAACGCTAAACCTTAATACAAGATCTCATAAAAAATATGCCCATATTAGTGCAAACTCACCTGAAACCAAAGTGCCTCTAAAAATAATTATACTTTGCAGGTATTTGAGATGCTCATAGCCTTTAAAAAGCTTTAAGACTCCATAGCCATCTGCAAAGGCCATGCAAGCTGGCAAATATAATACTATCAAGAGGTGATTATTTGCTTCTTCATTTTCCCCCAGCCACGCACCTATGACTTAGCCTGTTTGTGCCCCTCCCCTTATCAGCTCCTGGATCCATCCCTGCAATAACTTTAAACAACGAAACGATAATTACTGTAGAGGCATCTATTGCGTATATATGAAGATGCTGAGGTATACCAGTTCAAGTGATTTTATAGTAAAGAAAGTAGCTAAAACAAGTGTTTTTGTCACTCTAAGTGTTTGCGATGAGTACTTGTTATTTCACTAGCATACTGAATTAGAGAAAAACTTGGCAGCAGCTTATCAAGTAATATTAAGGCTCTTCCAAAATGGTGGTTCCATGGAACCCTTTGAAACTTCCCCCCCTTCGGATCCGCCCCTGTGGTATCATGTCAGGTTTACATTAACTGCTGTATACCATTACAAAGGTTATTGGGTAAAACTAGATACCTATAATTATCACTAGTAGGATAGCAATTCCTATAAAAGCTGAAGTTGAATGCAGAGGAACTTCCTGCTCCTTTAGCACGTGTCTATAGAGAATGTGTTGCTTGAGGATGAAGCCACCACTGCATGCATGGGTCTGGAATTTGTTCGGTTTAGTGATGACATTCCATGATTTGCTGAACTTCTGTTCAAATAGTTACAATGATTATGATACATGCTAACATCAATGTACTGTGTAAATAAGTAAGAATATTTTTCACAAGCAATGTGATTTAAAATTCAAGAGTGAATAGTCTAAGAATGATTTATAGTCTAAGAATGATTTATAGTAATAAGTTAACTAGCTCACTATAATAGCCAATTTGCAAGGAAAAGTATGAATTCACAATTAACCATTGTGAAAATCTTCCCCCCACAAAGCATGAAGTGTTTGAAACGTTTGCACACACTTGAAATTCTGCATCATGAATATCAAGAAGGCAATAGTATTTACTACATGTGGTTACCACATGGAAATCCTTTCCTTTACCTAATATGTGTCACCGAACTGCCTTGTATGTACTTGTACATGATAACCAGCAACACTGGAATGGCTTATACTCACTCAGCATTTTCTATGTGTACATGCGGTTCTACTATAATGTATAATATCTATCATCTGAGTGCTACCAACTAAAAATTTATACCAGTTATAGTGAGCATGAAGGATAACATAATACGCTAAAGTAAATATTCACACCTGATAAGTGACCATTTAAACCACTGTATGTAGCTAAATACAACAATTCTAGAGCAACCAAGCTGTGTTTTACACTGTATAATGAGATGAAAGGTGACAATTAAGAAATGGCCACATTGACAATCAAATTTGATAATAACAGCATTGTCATGTCATGAATTGTAAAGGCCGTATCTTCTTTTCACGGCACATTTGTGCTATTAAACAGTTGTAGGAAATGCATTGCAATGAAAATGCGTCCTTCTCTTCTTGTTAATACTCATGCACCAAACTTTCTTGGCTGCATGACGCTGTGTGTCTTGAACTTTGGTGTTGCACGTCAGCTTTCTTGGCAACACAAAACACTATACTATTTGTCTTGATATGTAACTTACTAAATTGTGCATATACTCCAATACAAACATACACAGTATGTGAAAATTTATCCACTACCATCAAGTAACTGATAACAATAGACTAATTTTGTACCTCTGACCATGAGCTGAAATGGCAGTCATGGCACTCTGTATAGGCATATATATATATATATATATATAAAAAACCTGCAAAAACACTGCACCCTTCTTATATGCTTTAACTGATCTAGATATCATTAATGTGGTTTTATTCTGTAGTCAAGAGAAGGTACTGTAAGTGCATAGTTAATTCATTTTTTGTACTATATATGAGCTTAATTTTTTGTGTAAACTTTTTTCCTTACAGTCACGCAGTGTATTAACAGAATAGGACTGCTTGAAGAGGGATCACTAATCAGCTCTGTATTGGGTACAAGGGTAACTTCCACATCTGCAAATGAACAATACAAACCAGTTAAAGCAATAAAATCTGATATTGGGTGGTGTTCTGACTATTCTCAATGTTCTATTACACAAGATGAATACATTGAAATTGATTTTGGTGCTGAAGTTGTGGTAGAGGCGATATCAATTCTACAAGCTGCTGGTGGTTATGTAACTCAGTATTTTGTGGAGTATGCAAGGTCTGATAGGGTGTTTGACTGTATTAGGGAACAATTTTCAAACCAAATTGTAAGTAAAGATATTGCACATTATCAAATACTAGTTCACTATATACTTTTTAGATATTTGCTGGAAACAGTGTTTGCGGTTTGGAAGAAGAAACAAGGAATTTCTCCCATCCAGTACTAGCTCAGTTTGTACGTGTCACTCCTATACAGTGGGAAGGTGCTTCAGTTTGCCTTAGAATGGAACTATATGGATGTTTTGTTAAAGGTTAGATTAGTTAACTCACTATTACATGCAAGGGAAGGGGTTGAATGTGCCAGTGGTGTAGCTACTATTACGACAAACAAGGTAGCTGCCACAGAAAAGAACTTATTTTATCTCTTCCTATTTGTATTATCAAACACAAAATATATAACTACATGTGGAAAAACTTTATTCAAAATTTTCATGTTACTAATGTGCATTCTTTTCATTACAATTGCCCTTGTTGCCACTGTGTCACAGCATCGATGACACCCTTGCACAGAGAACTTACCTAATAAATTATTTTATTTTTGTATTTCCCCCTTTCTTTAGTTTGAGTTCCTGGCAGCACTTGCCAGTGGCTCTCAGTACCTTTATTTGTACTGTCAAACATTAATAAATAAATAAAATATGTGACTGAATTTGACAAAACCCGGCTTCGATGCACAAAGCTTCTTTAGGAGATATGGCGATTTTAAGTAATCATTGTGTAATAACTTCCCAGTGCCTACAGCTGTGCAAACAAAATTTGCACCAAGTATGCATCTATTTACTAGCTATCACTGAGTGGGTGTATACATTTCTGATACCCAAAATTAGCCCTGTTTTGGGCAGCTTTTCTCGAGCTGGTAATAATATCACAGGTGGTAGTAATAGGGTGGGAGGGTAGGGGGCGGTGGGTGGGCTCAATATAGGGGTATAAAATGAAACAAGAAGACGATTGGAATCCAGAGGCCAAGTTTGGGCTCTCCATGGCCCTCAAATCACTCCACATTGACTGAGAACACTATTGGCGAGCTCTCTGTGAAGTCCCAGCTCACTACACACCATTATCACAAAGCCATGGCCATTCAATGGCACCAATCTCCCACTCGTGGCTTTGACAGAATCAGAAGAAAGCTGCCACAGAAACCAGACTTGCCAGTCCTGAAGGAAGTACAGTGCGGAATATGATAGTGTATTAGGCTAGCAATCCATTTCTGGTAAAAACGTAAGTTTGATTTTGTGTGTGTGGAAGCCTGGTTATGTGAAATCCGGTCACATATATGCTATTAAGAGCAGTCTTGTCTATACTAGAACAGCCATGTATGTTTCACCTACTAAATTTTGTTGCTACACTCTTGAATCTACACTATATTAAATTTTGTGGTTACCCTTCTATTTACAAGGCACCTTCAAAACTGCTGTGTCTGTGACAAGCCGTCCTCATGGGTGCAATATTTGTCATCAATATGTACCTCCTATACATGTAAACTGTGGGAAGAGAAGTCTGTACTATTGTGACACAGTCATTTGGAACAGCCTTTCCACCATATCAACTAAAGCGGTACCATTTAGCTATGCTTTCATTTATTATGTATGTGTGTATGCTTGTTTGCTCAGGGCACAGCTGAGAAACAGCCTTGGCTAATGTTGTATCCCTGTTGAAATAACTAAAATTATAAAATATTGCAGTACACTGTACCTATAGTCCTTACAGAAAAAAGTTGTCAGTAATGGATTCAGTATTACTATACATGAGATTAGTATGTAAATTTAATGAATCCCCCCAACTATATAATTATGGAAACTAAGTAATTGTCTCTTAAAGTGGCATGTTAGCTAAAACATGAGCCTAGCTGAGTTTTACGAAACCATGAAATTTTCCATCATGATTTGTGGTCACAATTTTGCTGTTTTAATGATATTATTGCTATATTTAATGAGAGTACGTATACTATACACATTATTTTCATGTAGAATGCCCTGTTTTTGCTACCATCCATGATGATAACATAGACAAGGTTATGGTGACATCATCTGGTCGTCAATCTAAGAAGGTGTTGAACTTACAAGATCCCTGGTGTGCCTCACACAGAGCACCACAGAGTGCCACCATAACATTTACTGAATTGGTTTACCTGACACAACTACAAGTTGTTAGCACCAATAATGAAGTCTCCTTTAGTTTGTATTATGACTCCAGCGATGTACTCTACAGCAATATTGGTGGAGCAAATGTATGTATACATTACTACTACCAAGAACATAATGCATTTAATTTTGGTTTTTTAAGGAGTATACTTTACTTGGCACACTTGTTATGCCAATATTTCTACCTGTTAATTCAACTGAAATCAAGTTTCAAATACTTGATAGTGATGACGATCCTTGCTTTGCTGTTGAGCTAACTGGATGTCTAAGTAGTCAAGGTAATCAGCGGAATAGTGTTGGCATTATTATTATGGATATTACTATTATTTTTGTTCTTGCTGAGTTTTACTAAATAAGGTAAAATTAAATATTGGAGGTGCTACATGTATAGTCTCCATTATCTGGTTGATGTATCAATGAGAAGTGATGTTGCATGTCATACATTTGTAAAGTCCCAGGTTGTACAATATTGTTATAATCATTATTTTGTTAATTTATACACATAATATTATAGATTACCTTGTAATGTGTAGTTGTTAGCCACATGGAAGATATTGACGATTTACCAATAGCAACACAGACGTGTCGGAGTCAAGTAACTCCAGCAGCACCATCTACCATTGGTGTTTCATCCTCTACTAGTGTCAGGGTATCTACTTGTAGCAGTAGTATTTCAGAGTCCACATCCTCCAATAAAGTTGCAGAATCCAGCATCTCACCATCCAGTAGTAGTAGCACAGTTCAAAACACACCAAATACAGTATATGTAACTTACACTCACACTGCCGTTGTCATGTCTACAGTACAAATGACTATGTCTGTAGTGGACAAGCAGTTGGTTACATCAAGTGATAGTAGTGATTGCAACACTGCTGCTATTGTTGTTCCTATTGTTGTATCAGTTATCACTGTAGTGGTGGTCATAGTATCCATTGTGGTGGCTGCTGTTTGGTGGAGAAGAAGTAAACCTGAGCCTGTGATTATATCAGTGAAAAACAGCCATACCTGTGTTGTTGAAAATGATTTATATAAGTTAGCATATGTGTACATGTGCAGTTTAAATAATATAATAGCTATTAACTGTAAAGTTTGTTGTTCTTATAGTTTTTGTAAATTTCTTCCTTATGCACTGGATTTTCTTCTAGCATTGAATTTGTTCTGTTACAGTTTAAAACTCAATTATAGGAAGTTTGTCCCTTGAGTTGAGGCATTTGGTAGTACATCTGTTGTTTGGATTCATCCACTTTTATGCAGTTTATAGAATTATAATACCATATTGTTTTAAGGTGTGTGTGAGAAGAACAGCTAGGTGTCACAGAGAGTAAACTGGGAATGACAGACTTGCCAAATTTGCTAAACTAAACCATGCACACTGAAAATGAAAATGTGTATATAGTAAAGCATAAAGCTTGCTACCACTCGTATATACTATATACGAGTGGTAGCAAGCTTTATGCTTTAACGTGCAAATCTGTGTACGTGCATGCACAAAAGTCTTATGCTGCATGTGCTGTAGTGCTGTAATGTACAGCAACTATCAGAGCACATGATGGCCCCAAACCCACTCACATATTAACTAGCTTCAATAGCATAATATCTATCGTAAATAATTCATACATCAGTTACGTATACAGTTAACATCTTTATGTCTTATAGGTCAGAAGAAGTGGAGCAAAGTTTGAACAGGTATGTTATCAAATGTATAATTATAGCTGTTTAGAAATGTGACAGTCATATACAATAATATATACATAAAAATATATGTTTGCTGTACATACCTCTCAAGTGGAGTATTATCATGCATCTCTAAACTGTGTCATTTTAGTTGTTACTTACTTAGTTACATGACTTGTACATGTATGTGTGTGCATTAGGCTTGGACCATGAAACCTTGATCATGTGTAGTTAACCATGCAAAACAGCTAAGCTGTAAAAAGGGTGCATCCTTCAAAAGATTGGGTGAATAAAGGTGTGCATAATCAAAGGTGGTGGCCAAGAAATGGCTGCAGTACCTATCAATGGCTTATTAGCATTAACAACTAACATCATTGCAGCCATTCCAGCTATAAACTGGCTTTGTGATTTGTTTTTACCCAATTTCCTCACAGACAGAAATACAATAGTATTATAAATACTGTGAATTTTATTTGACTAATTTTTGTAATATTTTACTTCTTGTTGTACTGTATTTTAAATATCCCAAACCCATCCATCAACTGGTTTTGGGGCTTGTTTTTACCAAATTTCTTATCTACATTCACAATAATGATTATGATGATTCTGGAAGACAGAAATCACAGTGGTATTGTGGAATTTTCTTTGACTGTTGTATTATTAATTTTTAACGCATGGGATGTTTTAGAACAATTTGAATTATTCCTTTGGTAGATCTATGATTACTTATGAACTTTTGTTAGGATTTTGTAAAACTAGAATTTACATTTATACAAAGTGAGCTGAGCAGCTGACTGTAGTTCAGTGGTTAAGGATTTGGAAGTTAAAACTGTTGTTCGAGCTATAGACAACTTTTTGTTCACTTTTTATTTGGTGACTGTTCTATTAGAGTATTTTAACCCCTGCAATTGTACATCATGTTGGTTTTTCCTTGTAACTTTGCAACTCTCACTGCTATTTTTTATATATCTGCCAACCAGGAAACAGAAAAACTTGAAGACTCTGTTATGATGACCAGAACAGTTTGCTATATCTGCACATCATCATATAGGCAGAGACAGCAGGTGATTGCACTGGCATAGCACCCGGTCATTCCTGGGGAGTAGGCCACCTTCAACATGTAGCACATATATATTCACATACCCATCTTTTATGAGCATCACTATAGCTTTTAAAACTTGTGCATCACAAAGCTACTCATGGATTGCTGTACTTACAGTAATGGCGTCTTCTCAGTTGTCCATCTAAAGATATCTTTACTTGAATGCTGCTAAGCCATTGTTCCTTAGTTGTTCTTTTTAAACATGTCCTAGCCCTACTCCATTATTTCCCTCTACCATTACTGCAGTGTTTAACACTTGAGTTGGAAAATTCTTGAATTAAAAATGTGACACAAGGCCATGTTGCAACTTGGGAGTTGAGATGTATCAATTCAACCTAGAGGCTAAAACTAAATAAAATTCTCACCAAACACATACTACTTACCTTTTCTTTGGCCACAAAGCCTGGAGAGCAGGTGTTCATGGTGTCTGAACCAAGGGCTTTAGTAGTTGTATTGCCTCCTCAGCATTAGCCTCTTTTGAGTTCTGACGTAAACCCACGTCCAGATTCTGTTCATAGTACTGGTATTAAGCAGTAGCCAGTAGGTTCAAGGCCAATTCTTGATCAGGATTCAAACTGGCTGCCATATTCATTGAAGGGCTTCCCCATTCCTTAAGAATGGAGCACCACCCTACTTTACTCACAGAGCACCACCCTACTTTACTCACAGAGCACCACCCTACTTTACTCACCATTATTTTGATATGGTAAATTGTTTGACTCAATGAGTCTATATAATTAACAAACTGACTTTGATGTTTTTAGTAAATGGACAATTTTACTGCTCTACTTTAATTGCTGGGAAAATCTCTGCTTTGTTTGCTTATAATCATGCATTTGCATCTCTATTTATGGCCTAACTTTTATAGTGGAACCAACATCAAGTTAGGAAAGAAAGGATGACACAGTATCTTTGTGTATAACATTACAATGTGGTGGTTGTCATGAATAATGTTTCCTTGGGTTCATTGAATCACTACTGACTTCACATGCACCATTCCTTGGCCTCCATCAGATGACGTTACTCATGATACAATAAGCAAAACATGTTGTTCATAACTGCTACATGTTACTGTTTCGATTTGGTCTTGTTCATGAGCATCATTGTGAAGGTGCCACTAAACTTAGCTTGGGTCTACAATATGAACACTCAGCACTAGATGATCATCTCTCAGTGTAAGAAAACATGGTGCAAAGAAATTATCCACACAAATGCAGTACACTTGCAAATAGGAAGCCCACATGATGCTACCAATTATGTAAACTACGGATCATTCAAAGAACCAAAAGCACCTTGTACTGCTTGTATAAGACCTTGACTCTGGTCTCTCGCCTGAGCTTGGCAGTGAAATTGTGAGTCTCATGGTATTGATCCATGAGAATTGGTTGGCCTCATGAATTTAGAGCTACTGCTTATGAGAGCTTGAGCTTGATAGTAAAATTAGTCTCATGGTAAATCCCAGAGGCCGAGGGTTGATAGGCCTGCAATCTACACACAGACCAATTTTCAAGCCATTCCCTTAGGTGGTTTACCCTTCAGACATGAAAGTAATCATCCATAACTCCAAGAATATTAGACTTGGTGTATATATGAATTTACCTCAATACCTCCTTAATGTAATGCCAAAATTCACAGCAATCGAGTATTCGAGTTGTGCATTTGGATTTTATACTGGTTTTGTGTAAAGTGTGCAAGAAGAAGAATTATATAGGCTAAGGAAAGAAAGAAAAAGAGAGAGAGAGAAAGAAATTAAGCATAACTTTGAGGGCTTGTATTTCACAAATGCATGAAGAAATTTTGCTGAAATTTGGAAAGTGAAATACCAAAGGTAGCTGGCAACTATAATGCAAAAATTGTGTGCTTTCGAGAAAGCTATGCATGAGTTAAAAATGCATTTCTTCCTGTCAATATATTTATGGTGTGGTGCACACTACTTGACCGCACAACACACTGTCATGTGTCTTAAAATTATCAAGCATTATGCCAGTATAATGGGGGTGATTTTCAAAATTTATTTAATTAGAGTGTCATCAGCATGCTAAAAAGAAACACAGTATTACTACACTTCATATAAAAAGCATGTAAATATTGTTATATTAATTGTTTCATGGCTGATTATTTGCATTTTTACAAAAAAGATTGAGATATTTTAATAGAGCAGTCACTTACTCTAACACTGCTATCAGAAGCACTGATATACACTCTAATAAAACAGTCAGCTTTCTTAATTTTGAAGGGATAATTTGGGCTTGATTTTTGAGCACTGCTCACAAACACAATAGGCTGTTTTCAAAGCATAACTGGCTCAAGCTTGGTGCCTAATTTGTCTTGATTAGAGTGTAGAGCTTGATTGACAAGGGTAGAGCAGAATATTATGTAAGTTTAGAATTCTTGTTAATAAATCTGCTTAAGTTTTGAGATTGAGGAGTGCACAGGACATTTGATCCTTGTATTGAAGGGATAATAATTCGTTGTCTGTAATATTGTGTATATATTTTACTGTTTAGTGGTATGTGTAAAGGCTAACAGAGACGATGCTTACATGTCATAGATTTAAAGTGTGGTTTCAAAAGTGCATGCAAATTTTGCAGGATGTAAAGTTAACTGGTCTAAATATCAGTAGTATTGGAAATCAGTGAAAAGTTTACTTTTAGCAAATATTTCACTTAAGTACTATAATAGAGGATATATATGCATATCAAAAACGTTTTAATAAGCATGTGATTGTCATGATGGTGAATGAATGTATTGTGGCATGTGGCAGGAAGTGCGAATCAAATTTGTGAAATTTCCATCTAAAAATGTTGATAGCAAATGTTGCTCAGACTACAAATCACCACTAATGCTATGGGAGGGCTAGATGTACTTTAGACCAGTACAGCGCCTCTTACAAAGTGGTGATTTCTTCTGCCTGAGGTAGTACAATTGACTAGTGAAAGCCCACCTATAGCATTAGTGGTGAGTTATATATAGTCTGAGCCGCATTTGCTATCAACATTTTTATATGGGATTTTCAAAAATTTTTGATAGTTGTTCATCATTAACTTTTTTGGAAAGGGCTGCAGCACCACTTTAATCGATCATTGTTCTTTCAAATAATATAGTGTACATATCCTGTATTATTACTCAATACTTTGTATGACTGACCTTGTAGCACTGTGGGTAAAGTGATTAGCTGATGATGCTAACTGTTTCATAGTGGCCAAGGGCCACAAGTCTTTTTTTTTCATTTTACAAAAACATTTTGGCAACATTTTTTGCCATAATGTTTAACATTCATTGTCCATACTGAAAGTGCTCAGATGCAACCCTGCACTAAAGATTATTGGCATTGGGAACAGTAATTTTGTAGCCATTATATTGATTGGATATTGGTATATTGGTAAATTTTCATATCAGTGCACTTCTATAATTATCGGGTGGAACTTATCAAATTTTAATTTTACACTAACAGCAACTTTGTTACCATATTACGTATTTGTAGCTAGCATGTAAATATATTAAAACCACAAAGTGTTTGTATTAATTTTATGTTGTAACACCATATAAATATTTTAATTTTGTTTACAGTAATCATTCTCCACCAATCCGATATCCTAAACACTTTGTCAGGCACCATGGAGTATCAAATATTTATGATGAGCAGCAACATGAACACCCTTTAGAAATACCAGAAGGAGAAACTATTATTATTAATCCGTATGAGTATCCTGTAAACCGTGCAGTGGAAGGAGCTGCAAATTAAGAAAGCTGCAGTTAAGAATTAATATGGACAATATAATATCCTCATTTCAGCAGAACCTATTGCTTGCTGAAATATGCATATTCAATTAATCTGTTTTACTGACAGTAAAATTTGTGTGCAAATGTGTAAGGGGTTTTGGCAATTTTATCATAAAACTATTGTGGGAACTCATTCACGAACAGGAACTTTAATTAGGAAAACAAGTTTATTTATTTATTTGCTGATTAGCAAAACCCATCAAGGGTACAACACTAATGTACAAAAACCATGTATAGTGGTTAACTAACAATGAAATAAATAACCTTTAAAGGAATCTAAATCACAATTACTTAAGTCCTCAATGTTCAAGTTGTTCCAGTCCGGGATTGTGTAATGCTTCTCTGTATCATTATAGTGTTAGGGTATTAACATGTACTCGCATCTTTTTTCACCATATCCTTTCTGAGGGCTGCACCATTAACATTAATCTTGTTTAAATTATTTAAACACTGTATAAATAATAAAAAAGTGAAAAGTTAAGGAAACTTCCCTTTGAAATTTAGATTTCTAAGCTTTCCACCACTACAGGAACTTAGTTTGGTACAGCATGTAGCACAGCACAACAATTTTATAATAATTATCTCTCAGGGAAGGACTCACAGATGGGATGAGCCTGTTTGAAAATTCATAAAAAGATTGAGATACTAGTTAATTATACTCTAATAGAGCATTCATATAAATATCCATGTATTAACAGACTTATTTAATAATACTTTGTACTGTTGGAAAGGGTGTAGTGTTGAATTCAGGGTTTTCATTAGGGAAGGAATATTTCTAGATTAACCATTGTATATAGCAATATAAATGTGGACGATGCAAAACTGAGTATACGAGCTTATACTGCTATACATATATATATATATATATATATAGTCTGCAGTATTTTTAGTCATGCATGAGAATAGATATAGACCTCCTGTATTTATATCATGTACTTGGATGTACAAGACATATCGTCAATACACTTTATTGCAGTTAGAAAAAATAATACTTTGATTGCTTACAAATTATTACATTTTTGTCACTGGGTTCATCTCTGTATGTGCATGCCCATTTATCAATGTATCCCAGGCTGTTATACAAATAATTTCATTAAACTATCACATTAATTTATCCATGAAATGATCTGTTGGCTGTTGGACTATTAAGTTGTGCCCCAAGACCTCTGTTGCTTATAACACAGTTGCTGTTGGAAATCCCAAACTGGCTACATACAAATACTCTGTATACCCTATCAAAATAGTTGTATCAATTTTTTGGATTGCGCTGTTTTAGGTAGTTGTAGCCAAACCATAACCCAATGTTTTACTATAACTGTTACTGAAATCTACACTTTATAGAGTTCTTTGGCTTTAGATAAGTACCCCCATATAGGTTGTTTGTTATATTATACATTGTATACATATGGTTGCATTACATTACATATTTATAATACACAATTTGCAGGCATGCCATCATAGCTGTTACTACAAACCACTCTATGACTCTTTGTCAGTTGCACTGGCATTACTGGTGTAGCTATATAGTGGAGAATTGATGATCTGAACTAATATGGGGGAGGGGTGTTATAGTATGTAATAATCAAACATCCATTGATTTATATTCAGTAAATTACTCTAATAAAGCATACACTTGTTGACAAATACTTAATTGAGCAGTCAGTTTGGTGTTAGGATAATGAAATGTTCA
Source organism: Dysidea avara (assembly GCF_963678975.1). Lineage (NCBI taxonomy): Eukaryota > Metazoa > Porifera > Demospongiae > Dictyoceratida > Dysideidae > Dysidea > Dysidea avara. The sequence goes on from NC_089274.1 coordinate 24,989,376, forward strand.
GATAATTGGGTTCAGATAATTGACTGATTCTCCACTGTATAGGCAACCTCCCTTGTTTTAGTACTTTCTATTTCTATAATCCCTCATAGAAGGTAGTGGTTGTAGCCACCAGTGAAATATATGTTACAGGGTAAACTCATTAACTGGCCAGTTATTCCAGTTATCAGCTATATATATTATTGCATTATCGAATGACTATAATTATAATCTCTAAGATTGTTTGTTCAAAAATGTACATTTTGGGTGTTCTTCTCATGTATCACACTTCTGACATTTGTAGTAGGATTCTGCTATAATCACTTTGTGCCCATTACTTCGGCCACTATAGGCTAGGGACAATCTGAAAAACTGTACCAAAAATTTTAAGGGAGCATAACTTATAACTACATGCTAGCTAGGTGCAGCACAAAAATTGCAAGAAATATCAGTTAGCTGGATAATCGACAGTTATGATCTGCTCAGTAAGCGGATATGATATTCTGTCCAGTTCCACAACTCTACCCTGAAATATACGTATATACTAGTGGACAATCTCTATTTTAGTCTATACCCATGACTGAATTAGGGATGAATAGTAATGTTCACTAATATACCTTCAGGTGTAGGGGGACCTCACTTGTTTCACTACTTTTTATTCCTTTGATCCCTAAACAAACTTAGAATTTTAACATTTCCTTTTGTTTACTTTTTAATAACATAATTATGGCTGGACAGACTGTTGAACCCGTGCATTCTAGAAAGATAGGCACCAGAATTAATGATTTTGTCTGAATGCATGCCCCCAACTATTAATTTGAAAAGTGGAGAGTGGCCCATTACACTTTGTTGTTCAGCTATGTTCAACCTGTTACATAGCATTACAAATGAAAGAAGCGCCTCTGCAATCAATTCAGTTACTACAAAAAACTATGGACAATTTCTGTTATAAATGTATAGGGAAGCCATCAAAGCACCCCGCCACAATTGACATCTTGCACTGTCAGCAAAGATAAGTGACACACAAAGAGGAAAAGGTAATCCATGAAGCATGCAGTCTGCATGTGTACTGTGGTATGCCAAAAGGCACCTGTCGGGCTGAAGTGATATCTAGCAGTGAAAAAATCATCAGTAGCCTTAGCCATTATTGAGTTATGCTTGTCTGAAGGCATCAGGCAGTTAGTTAGACAGTCAGCAGAAAATTCCACCGAATACAAAAGAATTGTGACTTATAGTAAGCGTTTCGCATCATACTGAGGGCACTTTTGGGCTTGGTTATGCCTAACCAATACTGCCAAGGCACCATGTATTGTGAGGCTGGTTTCTGGTCAATATTTTGTTGTGAAAAGTTGCATACTTCCGTGATCCCTATATACAGTACTACCTAATATACAGCACTACCATACTTTTTGATCATCTTCACATTATATTGCATAAGTGGTCATGAGAAATGTGTAGTGTTAAGGTCATTTCTTTGGTTATGATAACTAATCGTTTGATTATGGTTTCTTTCATCTGTGTTTGTGGCATCCAGCATAAATCCAAATGTTGCATCTCCTTACATTACTCCACATGCAGTCAATGCACAAATAGGTTGAAATCATGTTTACTCTCAAATTGTAGTAGTGCTTAATTGAAAAAATATGTCATACCTGTAGCCAATTAACTAACTAGTCTAGCATTAATAAAAATGAACTAATTGCTTGATATTATTGCCTGCAAACTGGACTGTTATTTCAACGTACATTATAGAGTAAGAGTTATACAGCTTATTGGCTTTTATTGCTATAGGAATGTACTTTAGCTACCCATAAAAGGGGTTCACTATTGTAGCCAAGCAGTACAGTGCACACAAAGAGTCATGGGTGGTAACAGCACGAGTTTCTAAAAGTAGATATTATGTAATGTTTTGTAGCTAGTATTATATAATAATATCTAATCTTAGAAACTCATGCATGCTGTTACCACTAGTGATGTCTCATTGTGTTGCCACGACTCTTTGTGTTGCCACACTGCTTGGCAACAGCCACAAATAGCTTTGATCTACAGCACCCTCATATTATCTTATATGTAACATATTGCATAAGCAGTCATTCCACAGTATGAAAACTGAATGTAGGTCCATCCTTTGTGTTGTGCTGCATGGCAACAACCACACATAGCTTTGATCTTCTATTATCACAAATACCTTCACATTGTTTTATGTAACATATTGCATAAGCAGTCATGCCACACTGACAGCCATGGCTCGCCACGGCCATAAGTAGTCATGCCATAAGCAGTCATGCCACAGCCATGGCATTTTCAGTGATACTGAAAAATGTGGGTTCATCTCTTTGTGTTTGTGGCATCTAGCATAAATGTATATTGTTGTGTCTCCTTACATAATTCCATGTGCAGTTAACTTTTGGTTGCACACAACTATCTAAACCAGAATTCACCGACACAGTCCTAACAGGATAATAGCCATAAAATGATGGTGTATCTACAGGGGAGGATACAGAGGGGCTCATATGATAGTAAAATCACACCTTCAAAACCATTTTCAGAAAAATTCGACAAGTCTAAAAACATTACATCAGTAACTATTTTTAGCTAGAGGTACTAAATACATTGGAGGTCAAATTTGGGTAGTTTTATAATGAATGCAGGCAATTTGAGTGGTTTGAGCACTACTGGTAATATTAGTTTAACTTATATATGCAATAAGTAACCCATTTTAAATTTAGTGATAAACTTCACCTGTGAAGTGGACAATCAAGACAGAACCTACATTAAGATTCACCCTTGACCTACATCAAAGACCTGTGGACAACATGTAGCTACCACAGCCAGAATTATAAAGAATGGATTACAGGTAGGCTGAATGTCATTTTTATTGGGACATGTGACTATAGATTGTAGGGTATACAAGTATATACAATTCATCCATGCAATGTTAAAAATATAAAGTAACCTTATAAGCAACTCCCATTGGGGATATCCCTGGCCAGGGCCGGGAGGATTCAACACACCTGAATTTTACTAGAGAGTATAGCTAACTGCAATACTGCAAAAAGGGTAAAAACTAAAAACTAGACTGAGGAGTTAATGATAAAATTCACGTTACCAAAAGAATCTTTTTTACTCCATGCAACCTGACAATATCTACCATAAGCAGCTGAGTACTTATAAAATTGCGATGATAATTATTAAAGGTAAAGCTGTCACAATAGTTTTCACTACAAAGTATCCTAACTGACACGTTTGGTAGTCACTGAATAGCTGGTGCAACAAGGAATCAGTCAACTAAAAAATATTGTAGTCAGATACTCAGATTGCATAATGGAAAATTCTTTTGCAAACGTGAACTAACTCCTCTAGGGTAACTGCAACCCCCTATACATTATTAGCTTTTAATCGATAAAATTCCAGGTAGTAAAAAATACAATTTTAAATGTTATTTACTGACAATTTACTTATTGTATGTACCAAAAAGAGCATAATATCAATATTGCTGGCAGTGCAGATGGAAGTAGTTAACAGCATTGGTGACAACTGCATGTCACGTACTGCCTTCAGATATAGCTGTAACGGATGTACACTATATACTTCATTGTGTTACTGTAATTTATGTTGCTACTTATATAGTTGGGAATGCATGGCAGTAAAGTATGATTTTCTGATGTAGACATTTAGCTAGTTGAGAACATAATTCTCATGATGCCTAGTCATGATTTGCTGATGAATGTGATGATCAAACAAGGCATTACAAAATGGCAGTTTGTTAAGATGACAAAGTTGGATTTACAGTGTGATGTAGCCAGCTCACATCATTTGTTTACAATACAGTACATATGCCACATGTCAATACTTGCACTTACCCACAGCTGCAATTTCATTAATTAAATTTCAATCTTCTCAAGTGATGTTGAAGGATCTGTGATAGATAACGCTGAAATATGTACTTGAGTATAAATGCATGCATAAATGTTTATACATTTGAAGTGGTGGATAGCATGATACACAATTTGTAGGTATGCTGCCACAGCTGCTACCAATGATCAGTGACAACTCTTTGTCAGTTGCACTGCATGGATGAAAAGTGCTATTATCACCTGCATCTTCACACTGTCTTATATAACATATTGCATAAGTGGATATGCGAGCTTGACCATGTGTACAGTTAAGGCTATTTCGTTGGTTATGATAACTAACTGTTTGATATAATGTGGTTTCCCTTACCTCATTACAATTGTTATGATAGCTAACTGTTTGATATAATACGGTTTCTTTCATCTGCAACCAGCATAAATCCATATTGCATCTCCTTACGTAACTCCACATGCAGTCAATACACATAAGTATTAGGTTGTTCACTCCCAAATAGACATAAGCATAAATTATAATACTGCTTAATTGCAATGATTTGCTGTTAGTAAATGAGTTACACCTGTAACCAATCAGCCAGCTAGTCTAGCATTACAAAGTATTTAAATGAACCATTAGCTACCTGATTGATATTTATTACCTGCAAACCAGACTAATATTGCAATGTACAAGCATTATAGAGTTACAGCTTATTGGCTTTAATTGTTATAGGAATGTACTATAGCTACTCATCAAAGGGGTTCACTATTATACTGTTTTAGCCACACAGACAAGAGTCATGGGTGGTAGTGCATGAGTTTCTAAGAGTAGATATTATGTAACGTTGTAGCTGGGCAGTTGTAACCAGTATTATATAATAACATTACATAATATCTAGTCATAGAAACTCATGCTGAAGCCGTTACCATGGATGGCTCTTTGTGTTGCTGTCTTTTGTGCCAGCCCTGCATGGAAAACAACCATACATAGCTTTGACCTTCTATTATCACAACACCCTCACATTGTCTTATGTAACATATTGCATAAGCATGCAGTCACGCCACTGTGAGGACGATGGACAATAACTAATTACATATAAGGTCATTCAGTATGAGTATACTGTTGTATCTCTACATAATTCCACGTGCAGCCAATTTCAAGGACATTGGTTGCACCTCAAAGCCACGAAGTCGTATTTACAACCAAACCGGAAGTGACGGCCAACACGGTCACGACTCCCTAAAACGATGTTGTACCTGCAGGGTTTTACTCTTTTCACCACCTTTCATAACCCTTACGTAATATTAAGCTCAAAAGCATCCAGACTTCCTACTGTAGTTGTTGCTCTCTCTCTTCGACTTTAGGGCACGCATCTAGTAATTGCCGCGAGTAGTCGACTTTAGGGGATGCGTCCAGTAGTTGCCGCGAGTAGTAGACTTTAGGGGAAGCGTCCAGTAGTTGCCACGAGTAGTAGACTTTAGGGGAAGCGTCTAGTAGTGTTAGCGTTAGGGTTAGAGTTCAGCTTTGGTTTCTTCTTCACCTTTAGGGTTAGGTTCTTCTTACTATATACAGCTTATTTCGTTAGTCACATTTATAAGATACAAAAGAAGGGAATCAAGGGAGCTAGCAGCGGTAGCATAATCGGTAGCACACTGGCCCATCACACTGGCCCATCACACTGTCCCATCACACTGGGATCCTAGGTTCTATCCCACTTCAATACTGCACTTTTTTTTTCGCCTTTTTGGTTCACCGTTTTTAGTCTAAGTTCTGTAGGGTTATGAAATAGGGTGAAAAGAGTGATACCCTGTACCTGCAAGGGCGGATCCAGAGGAGTTCCACTCTGACGCATGACAGTAAAAATCGCTCCTTAACATAGCTTCAAAATTGGATCTACCATTTTTGATGCTGCAGCATGAGGATATCGGCTCGATCGGTATTACGATTTTACGGTTAGGCCCCTATTCGGTGATTATTAGTTTCTTATCCACCGCCCGCATCCTTCTTAAGCTACCGCATGGTAAGCCATTATTTACTCTGTGCTTGCTCAGAAGAACACGTGAGGCCAAACTCTTATAATATTTTGTTGATGAACGCTACAATGCGCTACATATCGCCAGGAGAACTGTTGTTGTCCTTAGCAAATTGGTGCAGTGCCAGTTGCAATCGTGTTCTATCGACTTCGCTTTCAGTTGACTGTCGAAAAACAGTTGGCGATCACGAAAAGTAGAATCAGCTGGTGAAGGAAATGTTTGTAGTAAGAAAGAAAGACAATTTGGACAAGGTCTGTACATCAGTGTGAAAATAATGGCATAATGGTAATACCCTCCCGCCCGAATCATAATAATTAGAAAGGCTGGATGAGAAACTAATAATCACCAAATAGGGGCCTTATCGTTTTGTTCACCCATGTTGAGTCCATAAGCGCCTCAGGCGCTTTTATAAAAATAATTAATCAGAGATTACAGTGCGCCTATGAAGATCGTCGATATTACGAGACACACAGGCACAAGCTTGGACACAAGAGAGAAGATATACTCAACTCTCAGGATGTGAGGTATGTTACTTTTTTGTACGAAACGTGTACTGCACGGTACTTATTATTATATTATTACTATGCAGACCTCTGAAAAGAGTATGGCGCACAGATCACAAACAAACATCAAACAAATAGCTTAATCAACATTAATACTTTACCCTGGGTGCATTATTTGAATGCTGTGACAGGAATTAAAGTCATAGTTTAACTTGCACAATATGCCTTGGCTTACAGGTGTGGTCAACTTAGAGGTTTGGGTAAAAGAAGTGTTGTAATGTTTATGAGTTTGGCACAATAGAGCAGGCAATGATTCTTAAGGCAATGGCACGTACACACTTTAATGTTATCATGCTAGCTATATACATATGCCGCACTCTGGGTGATTCCAATTGGCGTACCACAAGATGAGTATTTGGAGATACAAAGTAGTTAGAGGATAAATTACCTGCAGTATTCTAACTTTTGCGTGTGTCTTTGTGGAGGGTGCCAAACCATAAATGGTAGTTAGAAGTCTTCCAATTGCCCTAAGCAGCCTCTGTGGTGTGTGTAGCCTTTTTCTCTTTGTCATTAAGTTGGGTAGTAACTGGTACAGTTCAAACCTCATGCATTCTCGTATTCGTACACTACTCAGCTTATATTATTGTGTAGTAGAAAGCAATGTGATGAACAGCAGCCATTTGTGTTTCTAATTACAAGCATTCATATGTATTTACAAATTAATGTGACTAAAAGCATGGAGTATGTATATCATAATTATAATCTATGCTAAAAGTTGCATTTGGAATTTATTGAATTGGTTATAAGTTCTTTAGTGATAGACAGGTTGGCTGAATGTTGTATTTTTTTTGTTGCAGTTTTGTTACAATAGAGTTTAAACACATGGGCTATAAATGCTGCATGCTTTGAGGATATCGTGAGCGGGTGTTACAGTTAAAGCAGTGCTACATGTGTGTACGGAAAATACAGCATAAGGGGACATGTCAAGAGATGAGGCAAAATCAAGCGCTGTATTTGCCTCGAGACACACTCAAGTGCTGTATTCCTTGTACATACAAGCATATGTGGTACTTTAAATTATACTTGTACTTCCTGTTCTTGCTTGGAGCGTATGCCCTAATCGTTTCAATTTTTGGTGATCAGCAATGTAAACAGCGGTGTTCATGTGTGCATGTATACGTATGTACAGTATACCCTCTAATGTGCTGAGAACATTATTATTATTATTATTATAGGCTTTACAGCACAACATACAAGGGACTACGAAGTAAGTCATGCACATTCAGTGCAGTATGTATGAAAGTAAATGTGTTGAGGGTCTGGCAGAAATTACTTTTGCCAGCCTTAATTAATTTCAGTAAATTAACAAACTAGTCTGAAGACAAGAAAATAATGATTTGATTAGTTACGTACTCAACTTGAACGATACACTCTTTGTTCTTCATTCAGGTCGTCAAACATGAACCTCATGTTCCAAAAGAAAATTACTTTTAATGCTGAAATAAATACTGCAAGTGCTCAGATATTGTTTAGGATGTTGGTATTGAAATTAAGGTCACAAGATCCATGTTAGCCAGCTCATGTGATACATTTGTTACCTAACAATAACATCACGAAGGCTGTGGAATTTGATTTGTGAAATTTTAATGTGCTTTGACATGAGTACTTCTATATGACATGTTGATCATTATTGTTACTTGTAAAAATAGTGATGTAAAAATAGTGAAATTCCTTCTCCCTAGTGGATCTATAAGGAGTATTATCCTCAGTGGTGTCACCATTGTACGGAACTGTCTTCACGTACATACTGCAAATTAGTTTATAGTATTCTGTTTTATTTCATCAAAATTAGGATTTTACCGTTGATTACTATTGACAGTTTCAGACACATTATCTGTTTTGTGTCTCGAGTGTTTGGTTTGCCTTTAATGTTGTACAGTATGGCTGTTTGTAACAGCATGTGTTTGCATGCACTGGTAATGAAAAACGGCTTTGCCAGTTATGATGCAGTTACATTATTGTACGTGTACATATATTGTTTGCAGTATGATGTTAACTGACCTTCACTCTGGTAAACTACACAGATTCATCGTGAAGTTGATGTGAGTGATAGGGTAAGTACAGGGTCATAGTACAGGTCATTATAATGGTGTGAATATAGTTAGTGAGTGGGCAATATTACACTCCATTCCCAGTTTAGTAATACACAGTAAGTCTGACTATCACCAAAACATTACAAAGGGCAACTTGCACAGTGAAATCTCTCACCCTGATTTTATGAATACCACACACTAGATCAATTAAAGCTCAAAAAATGTCAGGATGGTTAGCTCATCAACTTACAAAGTCTTATTAGGAAACTATGTCGATTATGCATGTGTTTAGGTTTCACTGTATCAGGAGCTCATGATCATAAGCGCCACAAGGCACGTGTGATATTCACACATTATTATAAACATGCTGCCATGTGACCACTACTCTATTATACACTCTACTCCATAGCCTATACATGACCACTGGATGAAGTGACACAGCCGTGAGCAGTAATGATGCTAGCAGACAGACGGTTCCTCCTCCCAAGAGTACATTTATGAAATTGTATTTAGGTACACTTTACTGAGGGATGAAGTTTAGTTGTTTTAGTTACATCATTTCTTTATACAATTATTGTGAGACACATTATTATTTTGATGGTTAGACGATTGTTGTTCTTAATTCCTTTCTGGTCCGGCTTACACAGAGGATGTTACCTACACATGGACATAACTTATAGCATAGACCATAGGGTATGGAGTAAGCACTAAACTAAACTGAGTTACTTGCAAAGTGTTAAAGATGATTTCAAGTGTATGAAGGCTCTTGCTAATGGACACCATGTACTGTGTGTGGTACATGAAGCTGGGCTCAAACAAACTTTATAGGGGAAACAAAAAAGCTACAACTCAAAAGGACCAGTTGCAGTACAAAGAAAGCTGGGTTATCAGTAGATAACATGCATATCCTGTAAGCGGTATATTTTGTACAGACCTTGTGGTTATCATCAAGACACTTCCTGTGTAGACCTAGAGAAATATTTAATGGGAAGTGTAAGCATTATTATATAACATGAAGTGTGAGCTGCTTCATTTGTAACTTCTGCATAATCATAGACTTGATCACAGTAACCTGTTCATAAATTAGGTTGACTCGTTGAGGTCCAGTAGTTATAGTCTGTGTATATGTCATATGGTAGTGTCTGCTATTGACACCCGACAACTTGATGTAGTAAACTAAATCTGTAAACATATTGGAATATAATTAGGGGATTGGTCGTGTAATGTACCCTCTAGTACTTTAGAACCAGTCCCTTGACTTATCACATGCAATAATAACTTTTAATAGTAACAAATAAAACTGATAACACAACCACATGACAACTAACTAATAGATACTGTCAGGAGCTTATGAGCCGCCGAAGGCGGCGAAGGAGCATGAAACTTACGTAGCCTGCTGGGTGCCATCAAAATCCAAATTCATTAGCGATTAGTTTCCATATAAGGAAAGTAAAATCTCATTAATCGATGCTGTATACTAATTGTGTGCGACACTCGTAGCAATTTATTCAAAAAACGTGACGTAATTTGGATTGTGATGGAACCGAGTTTCATGCTCCTTCGCCGCCTTTGGTGGCTCATAAGCTCCTGATACTGTATATACAAGTGGTAACCATTAATGATGTCATACAAAACCTAATAACTACAACATGATTAAGTAATAAAAGTCTTGAGTTCAGTACAGGTCACATGTTACACAAGACCTAATGTGGACACAACTATTGTACACTATCATATCACATAAATATCGTACACACACATAAAGCAAAGTCTTTGACTACTGTGCTAGCACAGTCATCCCTACCTGGTGACTCAGAGCAGGGACATCTGTGGAAGTTTTCAGTATGTAATTATTACAAACGAAAGACATCATCACTGGTTCCAAGTAGATGGTATTATGGTTGTAAGTACAAAATCCATCTGCAATGATGAAATAAATAATATTATGTATCTAGATATCTACAATGCTTAGCTTCCAATAGGCACATTTTATTATCGGGATCTGGTGGTGAATAATCCCTGTGTGGAAACTATATTGGGAGTTGCGTTTTCAGGGGTATGATTGTATTGGTAGGGGCCTGTAAAGGGACATTCTAAAAGTATACACTATCAACTGTACACTATCAAGAGACTGAATGTTCAGTGCCCTTTATACGGAGGTCCTTTTAGAGAGGTTCCACTGTAGTTGCTTATACTTCATAACACCTCACTTAGAAGCCATGTGTTTAATAAGACTACTTTGATATAGTGGCCACCTCCAAACATAGCTACCGTATGCAAGGAAATTTTGATGTAAGAAAAATTTGACGAATTCACACTTCAGCAGATTTGACGAATAAAATGTTGACGAAAATCAAGAAATTGTAGACAAAACCTGTACTTTTAAAGGTGCTTATAAACATATGAATTTGTCGATTCATCAAATTTTTCTGACATCAAAATTTCCTTGCATACGTTAATGTGTATGGGACATACTGCTCCATTGTTGAGGCCATAATATAACCCTAGCCACATGACTCTATTAGTGAGGTTCATTCAATGCATGCCAACTGTATTTAATTAAGGTAACACCCAGCACATTTTTAGCCAGCATTTCTTTAATACTTCTTTCAAAAGTAATAATTGTTTATGGTGCTACAGTACCATATATAGCATTACAACATACAGATAGTTTACATAAGTTAGTGCAAAAACATTAGGGAATGGAATTACTATAATCAGCTCCTAGCATATTTTAATCTTGGAGGATAGTAGACAATAAGTGACCCGCTGAGCAAAAAAATGACTTGTCTGCATTTTCTTGAATTTCTGACTTTATTAGTTGGAAAACCAATGGGCTGTTAGTTTCAGCATTATCCGGTAAGTAATTTCGGAGTTGTAGCAATAGACATCAAGAAGGGCAAAACAATTGACTTGTACAGAAATTTACAGGCACTTTGTTTAATCGATCACAAGTCTTGAGTACAATAGGCTACAGAGTTGGGACTTGTGTCATTCTATTCACCATGAACTGGGGGCATTCATCAAGGTACAGTTGTATACATCGATGCTATTAAGCAAGAAGCTTTGAAACAGCAATGATAAAATTATGTTATACCGCAATGTAATCAAATGCACATAACTCATGCTTGTTTCATGGGAGAAAAAAACAACAAATTATTCTTATTCTCAGTGACTGCTGCTCATCATATTGCTTTCTATTACACAATAATATAAGCTGAGTAGTGTACGAATGCGAGTGTGTATGAGGTTTGAACTGTACCAGATACTACCCAACTCAATGACAAAGAAAAAGAAGTGCTGTGGCCACACACACCACAGAGACTGTTTAGGGAAATTGGAAGACTTCCAACAACTATTTACCTCCTTAAAAGACTAGCGCAAATGTTAGAATGCTGCAGGTAATTTATCCTGACTATTTTGTATTAGGGTTAAGACAATAACTTTTGGATGCTGCTTTACCCCACCAAAGCTTCATTACCACGGATACTAACAAGTTAAACCAGTTGCACAAGTATAGTCACTCCTTGTGGGAGCTGCCATTTACATATTTTTTGGTTAGTTATACAGTGAAACCCCTGTGTATTAATACCGAACAAGTGTCCAGATTATCGAGGTGTCCTGATTTTCCAGGTCAGATTGCATGCAAACGGACATTTTGAGACAATTACCATGCATCCAGGTTATACAGGTGTACTCATTTTCAAGTGTCCTGATTAACAGGTTCCACTGTATGTTTAAACAATGGTTGTACTGGAGCTATAATGAAGTGTACGAGTTTGTACTACAGTGTACAGTACCCCTAATAACCATCAGCTGTGTGCATTAATTGTTGACATGACATTTGTAACAAAGCTTTGGTAACATTTTCAAGAGTTTTGGAGGATGTATCTGTACATTCGTTCCAACCCTACATTGTATCTCCAAAAACTCATCTTGCAGCACATCAATTGGAATCACCAATGTGCGACATATGTACATAGCATGATAAAATTAAAGTGATGACCTTAAGAATCATTGCCTGCTCTATTATGCCAAACTCAGACATTACAACACTTCCCTTAGCCAAGCCTCTAAGTTGATTACACCTGTATAAGCCAAGGCAGATTGTGCAAGTTAAACCATGGCTACAAAGGGTCTGTCACAGTATAGACTATATTTAAATAATGCCCCCAGGGTAAATTACCGTGTAGTACACGTTTCGTACAAAAAAGTAACGTACCTCACATCCTGAAAGTTGAATATATCTTCTCTTTTGTGTCCAAGCTTGTGGTTGTGTGTCTCGTATTATTGATCTTTATAGGCGCACATTAATATCTGATTAATTATTTTTATAAAAGCACCTGAGGCGCTTATGGACTCAACATGGGTGAACAAAACGATAGCCCGATTGGACAATCCACCGGTAATTATTTTCAGAGGCGCTAACTAATTTGAGTAATTTCATTGGGAGATCAGAAAAACAACAACAACAAATGCAAGTGATTTGAGCAGCATGTAGCTAAACGTCATTTTACCTGGACAACTACTTCAGATTGTAGGCTAAGGGTATACATTCAATGCTAAAAAACATTGTGATATACAACACCAAGTGCCCATCTATCACCCTCCTAGAGTTAACCTGCCCTCTGGACTCCAGTCAGCATATTCAGGCCGTCCGCGATAGGAAGCAGAATAAAGTGGAGTATCTCCAATTTTTAGCTGAATTTGACCATCTAAACATCTCTAACTATTATGACACAATTGAGATATCTGTCCTAGGCCATTACCAACCATCCACAATCACGAATCTACTGAATTTATTAACTTTTCTCCATCCTGTAGTGAAACCATCAAGGTCAGCCATCAAGAAACTTCTAGATACTGCTGCATGCTTCTGCCAGTATGTTGGCATCCAGGAGAATATTCTTGGCGAAGGACTGTAGGGAGTGGAACCCTAATTAAGTAACATCCATATAATTGTATTTTTTTGTATTTTCCCTTGCCATGCCCACATTAGTTCCATTTGTGATCGCATGTTGACCGAGGGCCCACATGCGTATTTATTTGCACATATTTTCATCATTTGTGATGGTTTCTCTCTCTAATAAACATGAAGACTGGGCTGCATATTGTTCTGCAAGAAATGAAGTGAATAATAAACTGGAGTTAGCACACTCTTCCTACTGTAGAAGAATGTTTGATGATTCTTTTCTGGCAATCGCAGACAGTTTTGAAAGTACATCAAAGCCAAATGCAAAGATTCATCAGGAATTTTTCCTTTACTTGTGAATGGTTCCATAGTATCTGATCCACAGGGAAAAGCTGCTGCTTTAAGTGATCAATTCCAGTCTGTATTTACCCTAGAGGACACATCAAATATACCTAAATTGGATGACAACAGTTTTATTACTCCTATGCCAGCAATTTCTTTTTCAACCAGTGGTATACAAACTTTGTTACATAACCTCGACCCAAACAAGGCTCAAGGCCCCGATAAGATTGCCCCCTTTGTGTTAAAGAACTGTGCTGCAGAAATAGCTCCCATAGTGATTGTAATACTGAATTCTGAGCAGTGTTAGATGGCGATTTACCTTTAAAAGGGCCATATTTCCATCGTAATCCAACATCAATCGTCCTCCAATCAAAAAAACACATGGCAAAATCGAAATCAGCATATACGGTTTGCCCAGAACCACTTTCTTCGTCCTCATCAGCAGCAGATTCACGCGGGAACACTCAGAAACTTCGGCTATCACAGGTGCCACATTCTTCCAATTAGAATTACGTACGCAATTATTTGTATGGGCTCCCTATGGGGATTTTTATTTCTCAAACTTTGATTTGCTGTATTTCAATAAATAGCTACCGCATAGATTTTAATCCAGTAAAGTGCAATACAAAGTACGAAGCATTGGCTACTATTTACTGGAACGGCAGCTTGTGAAACGTTTATTGAAGGTGTATAATTTAAGTAGCAAAAATATGTGTGAAAAATTGGTAGGTTGGAAATCGCTGCTATTATGCTACTTAAAGAACGTGATGATATGGAAATTAATGCCTCGATATGGTTTCGTTGGATGAAGACAAGCAGCCTGATTGAAGATTAAAGAAAAGATAGGGCGTACACTCGTTGGAACCCCAAAAGGGGAATATACGGAGAATTTTTTATTAAAAAATCTCGGATACTGGAATGCCTATACTAATGGCACACCCATGCATCCACCACACTGCAACTCTAAGCTCTATTTAAAAAAAAGTAGTGCATGGTATCGCATGCGCAATACCGCTACGCCTTAATTCGCACTAAAAATACATGCAAGAAGTGCTGAAAGTTATGTAGCTACAATAATTATGTTGCATGCTGCGCATATACGTAGCTAGTTAATGCCATAGCTATAAATATTATATAGGGACGCTATATGCCCCTCTAAAACTATGCATACATACGCATGTATAGCTATGAGTGGCGAGGGCATAGCAGTAATCAAACTTTAAAAATATACATATACAACCTATATTATATATTGTAAAAAATTCACGTTATAGAAAAAAACAACCTATTGTTAAAAATAGCTATAAACCTAGATTACAAGCACCCTCGAGTAAACAGTCAGCAAACCGGCTTGCAGTCAGTCTTCAGATTTTTCCATTGTTGCAGTTCGTAACTTGGTTGGAGCAAAAATCTTTTAAGTCAAGGCCGACAGTGCTTTGAAATGATTCCGCTATCTTAGTATATGCACTACTGGGAAGGCTAGTACTACGTGCCATAACCATAGCTCCCTCGTAGTTCCAGTCCGCAACAGCACCACAGTAGTAGACCAGCACATATGACCCGTCATCAGCTTTATCTACGACCCACCATGTAGCATTGTTGGCTGCTCCTGCAAAGTCGTACGTGAATGTAAAGCCCTTTCCAGGTGGTTCAACAGGCATTTCAATTTTCAATGAAAAAGCTTTATGGGTACCATCAACAAGGGTCACAACAGATGATGAAGCAAACTGCCAAGTAGTGTCGCTCATTGATTCGAAATGCTGATGCGTGCAGGCGTAGCAATCAAAGACTGGATGATATCCACGAACTACCCACCAATCACCTTGAAGGTCTTTCACAGAAAGTTGCTTTGCTGGTTTTGCACTTGCCGCTCGACATGTGCTTGGTATGGGAGGAAGCTCCAAGCAATCGTTGCTGGCAGCGCAGGTCATGAATTTGTCGGAATTATCATCAGTATAAGTGAACTGGCACTTACTCGTGCAATTTAGGACATCATATTTCCCCTTGGTGGTGTCTTCATCCCAATGAGCTATGCACGTAGCACCACATGTCAAAAAATCTTGACAATTCTTTTCTTTGCATGCTACCATTTCGCTGTAGCAGTTATCGTAGAGACAAAGCAGGTTGAAACCTCCTCCTGAAGCAAAAGGTACTGCAGCTACCGCTGATATTATAGCGGAAAAGGCAATGATCCACGCACAGCTTAGCCTCATGTTTCTGGTAGCTATATAGCTAGATTTGAACAACTATGGTCTAGTCTATCTTGATACTTTCACCAACTTTATCCACCAGCTTTTGAGTGCCGCACGATCATTTAACCGTTTATATAGGCGATGTGTTATATAATAGGTTTTTTTTTTTTTTTTTTTTTTAACCATCAGAATAATGATGAAATGACAAAATTACATACAGAGCCTCGGACACATGCGACTACAAAGATAAGATCCGCGTAGGCATGGCAAGGATACATACAAAAATAATTAACTACAAAACTTAACTTAAAGTGTCCAGGTTGGATTACTACGTGCATAAAAGATTCTCTGAGAGGAAGTTATAGCCACAGCAGCTGCTCTATCAAGCAATGCTTTCGTCTTGGAAAAACTCAGATTTGAAACTCTTTTCATAGATGTTACTGTCTCTGTAAGGTAATGGCCAAGGCAACCAATTTCAACTGTGTGGTAATGACTAACAAAACCCAAGCGGTCAAGCTCAGCAATAATTTGCAGATATTCTGGCTTCTCCTGCTTACGTTCTCGTGCAGCAGAAAGGTCAGCACGAGAATTAAATGGGCAGGTAAGTTCCAGAAGTACAACAGATTTCATTTCTGCATTATATATAACAATGTCAGGTCGGTGATAACACACTAGTACAGCAGGGGGAATGGTGGCAGGAGGAGAGTCAGACTCACGTTTGCCATCCAAATCAGCAAATATTTCTACATTATCCAAACAAGCCTGCAACTCAGACATCAAACATAATAAAACAGCATCATGACGAAAAGTAAACCTGCCTTGCTGCAAAGCCACAGGACACCCATTTAGCACATGGTGACAAGTTGGACGAGGTGACAAACAAAGTGAACAAGTTGCACCAGTTTGTATATGCCAGCGACGTAAATTTAACGGAGTTGGTAATGTATCTGATGAAGCTCGCAGCACAAACGAAAGCTGGCCTGGATGAAAACCCAACAGGAGTCGATTCCACAGCTTAGAGTCAGCTTCCAGAACAGCACTTGATTCAAATTTACATTGAACAGAGAGAGTGTCCAGCTTCTCTCTGCATAGTGTCAGTTCTCTAGAAATGGCAAGGTGTTTGCTAGCTGTGTAGAGCTTGCGAGCCGTAGGAATAGAGTCCAGTTGAGCTCTGGCTTCATTGAGTAACTCCTGATGAGAACTGTTAATCTGGAGGAAATTGGAGGAAAGATCCACTTGTAAGGCCAACTCCTTAATCATCGGATCTGATGAAGAGGAGATGTTGGCAAGTAAACTAAGTTTACACTGCTTTGAAATTGAACGCACACTAGGACAGCAAACACCTGGATAGTTCAAGATCACACGAGTGGCACTGCGAGGTAAACAGAGCCAACGTTTCAGGTATTTAGTAGCTAGATTTTCCATTTTATTGATAGTGGATGGTCCAACACTATCAACAGTGAGATGGAATCTGATGATTGAGAGAACATAATTCCTATAAATCCATACTTGGTACTCAGGTCTTAATGGCAAACTATCAACTTTCTGTATAAGGTCAGAGAACCTAGCAAACATAGCTTTGCCAGAAGCACTTTTGGTAGCATGAGCAGAAACTCCAATCAACTTCCCCAAAAATTTGGTCGGGCCATCTAAGATAGTTTTGGTAGTACCACCAGATAGAGTTATTCCACAAGAACAAAATTTTGTGCCATCAAACAATAAGGAAACACATTTAGATGGCTTCAGTTTTAAGCCAACATCACCAGCTTTCGAGTCTATTTCAGTTAGCACTTTAGTGTGAACTTCTTTAGATGTAGAGATTAAAGTTGCATCATCGGCATATGCCTTGATAGAATGTTCTGAAGATGTAGCGATCTTAAGCTCTGATTTCCATCGAGGCTTCAACTGTTTAGGTCCTGTTGACAGTGAAACAAACCGAGCTGAACGCTTGTTACAGGGTAGCCATTCAACTTCTTCAAGCAAGACAATTTCAGAAACAATCACTGAAGAAGTATCATCATAGACTACTTTACATGAACCATCCAGGTTGTATTCACTAACTTGTGCCTTGTACCACCCCGGGAGTTCATCACCTGGTTCCAACCATTTAATGTAAATATATGCTCCAACTGGAGGGAGGTCGGAAGAGTTAGGGATCGACAACTGAAAAAGGAAACCATGGCCTTTGTTCAAATCTTCTGCTAACTTCAGTAGAGGATTAAACGTGAGAATAAATATTATGGGAGACATAGTGTCTCCTTGAAACACTCCACGGCGAATAGAAATTGGTGGAGTCGTCCACTGATGGCATTGAATAGTAGCAGACAAATGTGAGTAAACAGATTTAATGTATGAAACATATGGAGCTGGGACCTGAACTCCTTCCAACATGTCAAATATGTACTGGTGAGGGACAGACCCAAATGCATTCTGAAGGTCAATAAATGTCATCATCAACGGTGATTTAGAGGAGATAGCCTTTTCTATGATGTTAGAAACAGAATAAATGTGTTCAAAAATTCCAGGAAACCTGCAGATAAAGCCCTTTTGTACAGATGTATCAATAACATTGTTAGTAATAAGATAATGCTCCAGTCACTGACTAATGATCTTGTGGAACAATTTACCCACCACGGAGGTAAGAGCAATTGGCCTGAAGTTCTTAGGATCATCTGTAGCATTCTGCTTATACAATAACTTAATCCTAGCAGCAGACCACATAGGTGGAGAAGTTTTAGATTTTAACAGCTTATTAAATAAGGTGGCTAGAAAATGGTGAGACGCTGGTAAATTCTTGAGGTGGAAATATGTGATGTTGTTAGGACCTGGAGATGACTTAGCTGAGCAGCGGCCAAGGGTTCCCTTGACAATTCCAGGAGTAATGGCAGAATCATTAAATGGCACATTGAAGGAATCTGGAAGACTCTTTAGTACCCACTCAGGGAGACCAGTGTAAGAGACACTGCCTTCAGCATAGGTTTCAGTAAAATATCCAACTGCAGTGGACATAGGAAAAGTAGGCTCACACGAGTCCTTGGATGGAAAACACTGATCATGGGCATATGCCCAAGGGTTCTGTCGAAAACGTCTCTCATTTCGAAGTACTTTCCTGTCGTTCTCAAACTTTCGAAAACAGCGGAGGCTTTTATTGTGAGCACGCATCACGGTCAAGAATGATCTAGGATTGGTGGATAACTGATGACGGTGATTACGTTTCATAGCGGCCAGTTCAGAAACGGTAGACTCAATTTTCCTTACACGATGCTTTCCATGATGGCCGTGGGAGCGTAAAACATCAAATTCTAATAAGAGCTCACTCAGTATCTCAGAAAATCTTAATGCTGCAGTTCCAGAATCACAAATCTCGTTGCTAAGGTTAAAGTGAAGATCATTCAACCTTTGGCGAAGTTGTTCATCAATAATAGTCCAGTCAGGAGAAGTGGCACATTGCCAGGGGGGAGTAGCGCTACGCGCGAGCATCACGTGATCTCCGAACGTATATAGCTATATACGTAGCTTCAAGTTACGTCAAACTGTAAACGAAATTCTTTTTTGGTGAGAAGATCTTCTGGGAATTTCACCCTTTCAAGTACACTCAGTGAGATTTTTACACCTGTCATCGCAAAGTGGTCCAGGAATAAACTTGAATGTCAATGACAGATCTAGAAATTTTCAGAGGGGTTTCTCAAAAAAAAAGGGTTACTACGACATACTAGAGCAGCTCAGGTATTTCCGACCACCATGTACTTTAGGACGCAATATTTCCTAGAGGAGCAACAAGACTCGATCAATTATTACACTATTATGAAGACCTATGACTATAACCTCCATATATAAAATATAAAAGGATTCGGTTGCATCATCTGGCTGCAGTGACCTCGGAAAGCCACTGTCCAAAAACGTCGATGCTCGGACAACGACATGTGTGCTCGGACCCCACCCTCTACACCCTTCCCATGCAACTTCAATAGCTATTGTGCGGTAGTGATTGATAGAGCTAACCTTGAGCTACCTCATGATATAAGCAGATTATATTTTTATTAACTGGTATTGTAGATAGCCGGTTTTTCCCAAAGGTGGTAACTTGATCAAACGTCGGACGCAAAAAATCATTATATTTTCGGACTTTTCATTTATTTGTGATAATTTTGGTATTTTGCGCCTTTCAGTAAAGCACTAGCTTAAAAGGCTTTAATTGCAGCAATTTAAACACAGGTATAGGGTGTTTTTCGTCAATTCTAGGTGGAAGAAGCCAAGCTACATATAGCTGTAGTATAGTACGTCTATACAAATTAGCTAAATAAGGCCACTCCTCTTACTCATTTCACATTTTTCATATTGTTAAAATCAATTTCATTTCAGATAGTGGAGGTCAGCAATAAGCTGTAACAGTGTGCAAAACCTCGCTACCGCATATATGACTGTTCTATTAGAGTAGTTTATTGGTTGAGCGAATTTCACTTGTTAACTTTCGTGTTGTAAGCTCCTGTATTTTCCTAGAATTTGTTCTGGAGCAAGTCATAGACGTTGGGTCATGCAAACACGAAAACCTGTAAAATTTAAACCAGCGAAATTCGCTCAAAATATAAACTACTCTAATAGAACAGTCATATATGCGGTAGCGAGGCTTCACACACTGTTGCAGTTTACTGCTGACCTCCACTACCAGAAATTGACTTAAACAATATCAAAATGTCAAATGAGTAGAGAAGTAGCCTTATTTAGCTAATTTGTATAGACGTACTATAATACAGCTATATGTAGCTTGGCTTCTTCCACCTAAAATTGACAAAAACACCCTATACCTGTGTTTAAATTACTGCATTTAAAACCTTGTAAGTTAGTGCTTTACTGAAAGTCATAAAATACCAAAATTATCACAAATAAATGAAAAGTCCGAAAATATAATGATTTTTTTGCGTCCGACGATTGATCAAGTTACCACCTTTGGGAAAAACCGGCTATCTACAATACCAGTTAATAAAAATCCAATCTGCTTATATCATGGGGTAGCCCAAAGTTAGCTCTATCAATCACTACCACACAATAGCTATTGAAGTTGCATGGGAAGGGTGTAGAGGGTGGGGTCCGAGCACACATGTCGTTGTCCGAGCATCGACGTTTTTGGACAGTGGCTTTCCGAGGCCACTGCAGCCAGACGATACTACCGAATCCTTTTATATTTTATATATGGAGGTTATAGTCATAGGTCTTCATAATAGTGTAATAATTGATCGAATCTTGTTGTTCCTCTAGGAAATATTGCGTCCTAAAGTACATGGTGGTCGGAAATACCTGAGCTGCTCTACATGCTGTTGAACGCCGTAATGGGCAAAAGTATGAAGTTTCGCAGGTACATAACTCTTGGTGATTTATCACCCACACGAATCGTAGGAGTGATTATTAGCGCGCACGCCGCAACAATTAATTAAAATACTCGACTGTTGCGTAATCAATTTTGAAAGGTGGTTATCGTGGAAACCTTGGACCCCACCCCTAAATCGCGCCACTAAATTATGTCCTTTATTCTTCTTTATTATTCATTACTCTCTAGAATTCCTATGGATAGCTATAATTACATGAAAATAACAAGGAGAAAACATCCTGACCACCTGGTAGACTCCTGTAAGCGTTCGAGCGTAAATCGGATGGCTGCAGGTTCGAAGCTACCTAGGTCCAGTCATGGATTTTTTCTCCTTTCTCCAACTTTTCAAATACACCTTAAGTAGTTAAAGTCTAAGTAGCTAAAGTCTTTGAGCAGGCTGTAGGACCAGGTGTCCCACAGACCTTCAGCACTTGTGCTGTAAAGCATTAATAAAAATAAAACTGGGCAGGCAGCACAGCTGATTTGCCCAGTTCTGAGCAACACCACACTGTTAAAAATGATGAGTAACCACTACTCTAAAGAGTTTCCAGTGTAGGGAGGATTTAACACCCCTGGAAAGTAACCAACACTCTGAAGAGAATAACCATTGCTCTGAAGAGCAAGTGACACCACCTTCAGAGCATGTGTTACTCTTTTAGAGTAATGGTTACTCTCCAGGGGTGTTAAATCCTCCCTATTATGGGAACTCTGTAAGAGTTGTGGCTACTCTTCGTTTTAACAGTGCAGATGCAAGATTATAAATGGATTGTACAAATTAAGTGTGGTGGTGTTGAGGGTCAGATGGCTACATGTGCCAACTGCCCAAACTCTACTAACTAGATATGGCTACATACGTGGAGAGGCAAATGTCGATTTTTAGGGAAGTTACATAGTAACATAGGTAACAAGGTAACAGAAGGAGAGACTGTTTCAATTTTATGATTTCTATTTTCATTAACTTGATATTAATCAAATCTTATAGCTACAAAACTGTTGGAGCAGAGAGATACTGTACTGAGCAGTACTAGTTTTAAGTGCCACAACAGTACATGCGGTAACCCAGTTACCAGGCAAATGTCATGATTTAAGCAGTAGCTAATTACTGCTTTATAGGTAACAGAAGATTCAAAGCTGATCCTACAATGGGAGCAGCATGAGTTTGGGGTAGCATGGTTGTATTAGGTAACCATGTAACAAGGTAACTGTATACCAGCCAAATGTCAGAATTTATATAGTAACTGTCAGGTAACTGAAGAAAAATTCAAAGTTATAATGCCACAGTGGGAGCAGCACGAGTTCGGGATAGCATGGCTGTATATTAGGTAACCATGTAACAAGGCAGCTATCAGCCAAATGTCATGGTCTAGTAACTGTCAGGTAACTGAACAAAAACCAAATATATTTCAAAGTTAATACCACAGTGGGAATGGCATGAGTTTGCATGGATAGCATGATTATTTGAGGTAACCATGCATGTAACAAGGTAACTACCATTACACCCTTTACATCATAGTCACTTCAAATTTCTAGTCTCATTTATACTGTAGTACATCATATGTGTACTGTACTTCTTTACACTGACAAAAGCTATGCACCTGCATATATAGTGACTCTGAAATGCATAATAATATACAAGGGATGTATACATGCAGTACATGGTGATTTAGTACTAATTAGAGTCACTTGAAATTAGATTATTGTATATAATTATGTATATGTCAGTGAAGCAATCAAATAAATAGAATCTCTGGTAGCAGGAGGTATAGCTCCCACACATTGTAAACCTGCATTTTAACTATATACTACTTTAACTAATGCTTTAGTTGCTAAAGGAAGCAATTTAATTAGCCCAAGCGATCTAGCATTAAGTTTTTATATAGCTAAAAACTGAAAAAATCCATTATAGCTACATTGTATGAGGACTGTTTTCAGAATAGTCAGTGCAGTGGAGTAGCTAGTGTTGATAACTTATAATTAGCAGTATGGGATTTGCAAACAAATCCATTATTCACCCACAAACACTTGACCCTTGTTTTGAACTTTAGAACTTCATAGCTTTTTTTATCATTGCAGTCTGAAATATTCCATCATAAAGCTACAATATCTGGCCTTATTTGATATAAGGAGCACCTTAATCAGTAGGAAGAGTCAACTGTTATATGTTTGTATGTTTGCTAGCATGCTGGTGAAAAGATACCTTTTTGCAATCTGATTCAGAGTCGCCCACAGGGGGGGACAACTGGGGAATTTTTTCCTGGGCCCCAGCCTGAAAGGGGCCCCAGGAACATTGTTAAAACTGAGGTGCCATGGTAGCACCCATAGGCTGATCTAGGAGGCACTGTCAGGGGGGGCCAAGGAGGGGCAAGAAGTTTTAGTGTACAACAGTGTTTACTCCACTAAGAGGAATTCTAGTACACAAGTTATTATTCAATTGCATAACTCTATTCAGTATAGCTGGATGAATGATAGACATACAGTTTTAAGACTGTAGTTAGAGAAAACTCTTAAAATTTAGACCTTTTAGGTTTGAATTTGGAAGCATTTTTGATAGCATGTAGCTAAAAAAGTGTATGCTTGCAATGCATATATGAGATAAAACCTGTTTGATATGTATGAGGCGCCGTTTGAGACAAAATTACCTTTCCTGTTCTCTCTCACATTTTACACTTCTGATATGTATATACGAACTCGGATATATATATACGAACTCGGATATATATATGCGAACTCGGATATACATATACGAACTCGGATATATATATCCGAACTAGGATATGCATATCTAACTCGGATATACATATCTAAGTTCGGATATGCATATCCAACTGGGATATGTATATCTAAGTTCGGATATGCATATCCGACTAGGATATGTATAACTAAGTTCGGATATGCATATACGAACTCCGATATGTATATTTTCCAGATCCCACCTCCTGAGATGTCACAATGATATCCTATTCGTGACGTGGCACTGAAAAAAATCGTTTCTACAAGTATGAGCATTATCGATATCACATATAATAATCGTTATCATAACTATAGCTAATAGTAAAATTATGAATGTTCTATTAGAGTATATTTATAGTACATGACAAGGAGCGCATGTGCGCCTGCGCTCATGCATGATTGCATGCCTGAATCGACTTAATTAGTTGTTTGGGCGCATGCTTAATGATGTATATAATATAATATGCACTTTGGATACAGTCTAGTTATCTACACATAACTAGCAGGTATTTTATAAATTTCTACATACTGAGCTAGCTAGTCCTTCTTTACTGTACAAAATATTGCACAATGTACCAATAAGATCGTCTGTATAGAGGACCCGCTTTTCACACGAATTTAAACTTGTACCTTACCGGCCCAGAATCGACTTATATACACTGTTAAAATGAAGAATAACCACAATTAAAGAGTTCCCATAATAGGGAGGATTAGCACCCTTGGAGAGTAACCATCACTCTGAAGGTGTAACACATGCTCTGAAGGTGGTGTCACTTACTCTTCAGAGTAATCGTTATTCTCTTCAGAGTGTTGGTTACTCTCCAGGGGAGTTAAATCCTCCCTACACTGGGAACTCTTTAGAATGGTGGTTACTCTTCATTTTGAACAGTGTAATAAGTACTCCTTCCTTCCAAGAACTGTACCCAAATGGAATAGACTGAGTGATGATACTATTGAAACTGACTGTGTAGAATTATTTTAACAAAAAAAATTAGCACTAATCATGTAATAATTATTAACTATATTTGATTGTAATTGCACATCAGCATTATACCCCTGGAGCATAGGCAGTGGAGACGGGGCCAGGGGGGCCATGCCCCCCCCCCCCCCCCCCCTCCTCCCACTTTTACTGATGGGACACTGTTTACAAGAAAATATTGAGATACTCTAATAGGACAGCAGTGTAGCAAGCTACTTTGCTACGTATATGTGTAGTTATAAATAAGGAAATATAATTGGTGGAGAGCAGCTATCGTCAGCAGGTAATGACCTTTTTTTTGGTTTTCAACTTACAACTGGCCTGGCCTCCTCACTCTTTGGCCTGCTCCACCGCGCCCTTGCCCTGGAGACTCCTGCTGATTGAAAATAAATGAAACATATACATTGCAAACAAATATATGTAGCTAATAGCAATACACAGAATTATAAATAATATACCTTATGGTTTATTTATTTCAATATTACTGGACAGACAGAATCATGATAGTTATGTCCATGGGGATCAGCCTGGAGTAAGTTACAAAAATCAATAGTTACAGCAATAAATCATGTAATTTAGCTAACTAAAAACTGTTCAACAGTGAGAGATTCAAAAACGTGCATGCAATACATTCTACATGGAATGTATAATAATTTATTTTTATATATCTACAGGAATAATCATGCACAAGACATGAAAATGAAGAAATATGGCACAGTGAAAGATACAGCCAGTAATTGGATGACACCAAAGCGGCACTCAACAATGAAATCTATATAGTAATCTCTGCACAGTGTCATTTTCTATTAAGAGAAGCTTTTTCATACTCTAAATTATGCATTATCTACTAAGCCAGCTCTGCTTCAGCATGAGAAAATCAATTAGTATGACTAGGATGCATTATTAAATCCTATACACTGTATATGTAGGGTCTATATGTGGTCAATAATAAAAATATCATTTAAGCATGCATAATGACTTATGAAGGTATAATATTAATGGATTTATACAGTTTCCTTGTACGTGAATACATCTCGTACAGGAGGTATTAGTTAAACTACATAAGTATGCTGCATTCATAGTTTGCAACATTATGGGGTCATGTCATGCGCAAGTACAAAGTGGAGATCATACAACGCTGAGCTACTAGAATGATCTTGACTTGTCTTATCATGATTGACTGTATTTCATTTGAAGTTACCATGCATCATGTGAAGTATCAGTGCTAGGCTTAGAGAAGATATGTTTATTGTATTACTTTTGTATCAAACGGTTAACAATTTATGATATAAATTAGAGAAGTTTTTGTCATTTTCTATACACCATCACATCAAAGAGAGGACACAATTTTGAAGTCATTTGTGATCAAGCCCTACACTATTGTGTATCTAGATATTATATTTCTGTTTCGGTCAAGCTATACCTATTTGAAAAGTTGCTGCTCGGGTTCTGTTTACTGCAAAACGGGTCACCAGTGCTACCCAATCAGCTAGTGATTGATGACAACTCTCCCTACAGTGTAAAGCATGACCAGTGCATGCAAATATCTGCTGGACAGACACTATAATAATTATAAAGCATCAGGGGCATGCCTAGAATTTTATTTTTCAAAGATAGTTTCCACTGCAAAGCAGTCTAAGTAGATCCAGGTGCTCCATGCATTGATGAAGACATAAGTCCTGTACTCTGGATGCTACATATTATGGTCTACTTGTAGTCTAGCTACTGAACTGGCCTAAATATTATGCCTGATGATCTCTCTCTCTCACACACACTACACATACACACACCACATGCACACACAAAAGCAAATTAAAGCCTCATGCAGCTGTACAAAATACAGCTATTGCCACCCAGTGAGCCAGCACAGGGATGTCTGCACACCACTCAGGCACTTGAGTCTAGTGCAGGAAAATCCACCGGGGGCAGGACTAGTAACCCTCAGGAGGTAGTACCACGTCAGATGAAGGTGCTGCAACTGTAGAGGGTTTTAATGTGGTGACTTTTCTATTAGAGTATATCTCGAACTTGTGTAACCATATATTTTTGTTTGGGGGAGGAGGTGGGACTGTGCTCCTCCAGATCCTCCACTGTCATAGCAATAATACATTTTGATGTACCTGTGTTGATTTGTGCGGTTGCCAAGAAAATTAACAGTAACACACTGGCCTGGGCTTTGCTTGCTATTGAAATTACAGTTTCCTGAAATCCCTGGAAAGCCCATCGGAACATCCCTATACATGATATAAGTGGGTAAATTGTGTATAGCTTGATTTGAATGTACAAGCTATGCCTCTATCCATTACAATTACAGTTACTATACTATATAGTTAATGATAATTATACAGTACTAGATTTGATTCAGAAGTCATGATCCACATATCATGTTGCTGACCACAGCATGCTATATATTAGATGCATCATGCTAAACAAAGTAGCTCAATGACAAGGATCTAACTGGTGTATGTTTGTTGTATATACAAGCATTTATCAATTAAACTGGTGTTTTGTGCATATATATAATGCATGGCATGTAATCTATGGGTGGCTCAGGGAATTTTGGCAACTGGCTTTCAATTTAGATGTTTACCATGCTGGGTCTATACCTCTATTAACATCGTAACCAAAATCATGTACGTAGTAAGATACTCATAGACTTTAAATTATAGTGTGAGAAGCACCCTCACTATAGCATAATGGGAAGCACTCTAGAGTCTAGGGGGGCATGTTCTTCAGGGTGACTGCTAAATAATTATGAACTATACAGAAACCTCCTTTTCCCGGAGCTACCTGCATTTGGAAGAATTCTCTCTCTCTCTCTCTGATTCTCAAGTGACTTGCTATGCTATTGCTAAATCCAAACAATACAATTATTTCAGCTTTTACACAATCATATACATAGACAGCTGCAGATTAAATCTTACACATGAACTAATGCAGTATAGAAAATTAAATATCTATCTAAACAGTTTGATTTTCTAACAAAGCAAATACTAAGACAATGGTGTTGATATAGAGATCAACTCCGTATACTCTAGAATCCTGCAATGGATCTATATCAGTTCTTAAAACAACCATATTTTCTTCAGACAGTGGAGATGAAGTTTCAGGAACAGAAACCTCTCTTTCTGAGTCTTCTTCAATATCGTCATTGTCTGAGTCTATACCATATGATAGTTCATCCACATTTGTATCAAAAAGGGGATTTTCAAGTGAATAAGCTGTAAACAGTTGCATTGGAGACCATCCACATTCAGTAGACAATGCATGATGATTCCACCCTCGTTTAAAAATCTGAAGGGACTCTTGAATGCGTGGTAGGTACACATAGTGCAAACAAAATAAGTCAACCTCATTTTCAATATCTAGAACCCCTTCATTCTCTAAGCTATGAAACACAATTGCATAGGTAGACAGGACATTTGTTCTAACATCTCTCCAAAGCCTTTCAATTCGTGAATTATGTACACTAGACCCAGCAATGCATGATGCACGTCCTTCCCCACGCATGTAGTTCATGTACCTCCAAATGCCAATATTTTCACCACCACGATCTGTTCTAATGCGTGATGGCAGACCAAACTCTGAAGTAGATTTAATGAAATGCTCCAGTACTGTCTCGGCTGTATTGTCCACAGCACAGTTAATATAAGTAACTACTCGTGAAAAGCCATCAATTGCTGCATGCACTACTATCCTGTAGCGTATTAGTTTATGGTTGCCATCTGCATGCCAAAGATAGTTTGGCCCAGGTACACAGTATTCCCTTCTAACTATTGGTGAATGAATTTGCCTATTGTGACCTCTTACTCTATGGATACTGCTGCGTAATCTAGCACGTTGCAAAGACATTCCTCTGGAACTCAAATGTCCATTAAGCATGACTTCCCCAGCTGTTGGAAACTGTACCAAAATTTCTCTGACAGTGCTGTCTAATGCATCATCAGGTATATCGGTATACTTGGCGATATTCCAATCATTGGCTCTTCTCTGAAGTGTCTTTACCGAAATATTCAGTATCAATGAAATTTCTAACCAGGTGAAGCGCAAACCTCTCAAAAACTGCAGGTGATTGCGATCTACATCGACTCTTGGTCTGCCTACACCTAAAACACTAGTAGTGTTGGAATCGGAGCTTTGAGAATCTTCCATTTCACTGTTAGCTACTTCTCCTCAGATCTTCCAAATAACGCTCTCGGCCTCTGGTAGCAGCTAGTAGTCTCGTCCCCATCCGCCCACGCTATGATCACCTTTGCGTGGGTGTATGGAGAGTTTGTTGCGCATGTCACGTGCACCATGCACGTCTCACGCGGCGCGCCCGAGCGCAAGGTGATACAGCAGTCAACTCGTTATTTGGAAAGTTTTTGTAGTTGTTGGCGTGAATTCCTTGGGGAGAGGCCTGGGCCGTGGCGGAGTATTAAACTGAGTAACTAGCTATGTCTTCTAACTCCCGAGATCAGCTCCCACATAGTGGTCAGCCGCCAGGTTCCCTTGAATCCATAGCTGAGATAGTGACTGCTGCAGTAAGAGAGGGACTGAGCAGCTTGAATCGCAGCAGGATCTCATTGCCTGAGACTTTGGATTTGTCGCCATCTAACCTTGACACTACAGGTGAGCTAGCTAACCCGTTGTTGCAGGACAGACCGTGCAGTGGAAAGTTAACCGTCTGTCTGCATTCTTTTAGTAGCTACTAATACTGTCTAATAAATCGTTGGTGTGACTGGCCACGGAATGCAAGCCCACTGAAATTGGTAATCACAGTTCAGTCGGCAAAAACTGAGTAACTGGCAAGTCAGACATGTTAGCTATACTGGACGGCCGGGTTTAAGTGGAATAGGCATCACTAAGCAATTTGCCTGATCATTTTAACTAGCTATATATTTGTTGCTCTCCTTTCCTGAATGTGCATGTTTCGGCCACTCAGTCAACATAGATATTTACTTTAAGCATTGTAGCTACGTACAACTCAATTACCATACACTTGACTGAAGGACTGAATTTGCCTAAGTGTATAGTCAGTAGCTATCCATTAATTTGCTATAGTGCCTATCAGTTAGAGACACTGATATCTTGTTCATTCTAACTTTTAATGTGCAGATGAATAGCTACGTACCACTAGTAGCTAATATTTAAAATTACTGTAATAGTTACTAAGGCAAGCTAGGTAGGCCAGCACAACATAACAATATTATTGACCTTGGGGGCATGCCTTTGTGGTCATTAACACATACTGTAACTTGATTATTTACTATATGTCTGGCCTATTTGCTAGCCTAGTAACTATGTACCCTAAAACTGTGTTCCATTGCTAAAGGACATTATTTCCTGGCAAATTCTGTACCATGTGGGCTTTAATTATGATAAGTTTATTGGGATGCTGCAAAACATGGCATGTAGAATGGACTGGAATGGTTGTATGCTTTTTTGTAAAATAGTTTTACTACTTAGCTATTGGTTGTGTTTAATCATATTCATGTAAGGTCTATAGAGGAATGTCAGTTTAAAAGTTTTCACTCACCAAAATGACTGTGTCCTCACAATTAGAATCTCTACAAAGAGCAACTATACTCACCATAATTATGACAGATTTATTAGTGTGCAGGGAGCAGGGCACATACTGCAGCAGCTATTTCCCTGACCATAGCCTGTTTGGGACCTCAGTAAAATGTTGACTCTATTTCTTTTCCATACTGCAGGGACCCTACTTTTATTTTCTGTTCTTGCTTCTGGTGGCCCTGCAAGTGAGCTCTCAGTAGTCTCAGATAGAAGAAATGATCTGCATGATGTAATAATTATATGCATAGCTGACTCCCACCTTATCCCACAAACCTGGTCACTGATCAAAGGTTATGTTCTTGTGTAAACTATAGTGGACAGGGTCTGAACTGAGCCAGTATATGTGTCACTTACTAACCTCCCTAATATTCAAGTATAGGGTATATTAATGTGGAAGGGAGAGTATTCAACTACAGTACTATAATATAGTCTTGTACAAATGTGCCCTTGAAAATGAATTTTGTTAAATGGTTTCAGAACCGAGCCTGGGGGGTCAAAGGTCTTTAAGGGTTTCTATGTAAATTCAAAAGGCTTCTGGTGAAATAAATTAGCTAAAGTTTGGTCAAATGCAGAAAACTACAGAGTTATCCTGTATATAAAAAGCTTAGAAGCTCTTAGGCTTTACAGGCACATTTGTACAAGCAAGGCTATGCAGCAGTGGGATACTCTCCCTCCACATTATTAACTTGTGGAATAATGCTTCTCATTCCTTAATTATATTCACATGCTTATTGTTATTTGTGTGTAGACTTAGCCTCCCATGGGTCAGCAACCTGTCTCTGGTATTGTTAAAGGGAAGCTGCACAAGTATATCTAGGCAATGGTTGAGTGCAGCAAGATTCACATTCATATTCTGTTGCATGACAATGCTAACTCTATTTGCTCAGAGCAGCACATCACACACTCTATTGACTCCCAGGATATCACTGAAATTGCATATGTAGTACATTTGTATTAAATAATTTTATTATTCTGTAGCTGTGACAACAAAATCGCTTTGGAACTAGTACATCTGTTTTGAATTGAATAATTTTATCACTCTATGACACCAGTTACATAAGTTCTTTGTCACCTCCTATAAGTATCGTGTATGTTTAAAGGATATTATATATTTTACAATGCTTTACTGGTCCATTAGCTGTATTCTGCACCATCTTAATTTTTCCCAAGCACATGCAGTGGACTAAGCTGGACATGTATAAAATTAAAGCCTCATGTAGTACACATAGTGGTAATATGGCTTTATTACATGCAGTTAGTGCAGCGCACAAGTTGACATTTGTGCATTTGTGGTCACAGCCTTGGTTTGCAAGGAGTGTGTTTTTTCTTAGTACCATAATGACAATTGCTCTAACACCTGGTAAGCCTTACATGACTGCGTAAGCTAAAGTGATACCATTAGCAGATTTAAGGGGTTCAGCATTCTTGCATGGAATCCAGCTGCATATATATATAGTTGTTTCCAAATGATATGTGTCTGTTACTTGGTGGCTGAAACATTTTGTTTCAGATGGCTGAATATTTCATTGTCTAAAATTTAAAACAATAAAATAATATCTTTGTTATTTGCATACTCTTGTGTTTTATTTCGAGCAGTACATTGATATTATGATAATCTCATTAATCTTGTTAGCAGGAAGATCCCAAACATCTATATTTGCACAGGTGGCAGGCCTGCATCATGCTGGAAACTCAGAATCAAGAAGACGGCCAAGTAGCAAACTCACTCCAAGTTTATTTTTAAAGAAACGAAAGAAGTTTAAAAAGAAACGAAAGAAGTTTAATCAAGCTACCAAGGCATCTCAGTTTGTTCATGATATTTTATGCTTACCAAAGAGTTGGTGCACCAAGCCACAGATACCAATTCCAAGAGGACACCGTCGGAATTTTTTGGCTGAGAGAGGCCTACTTGGTAAAATGCAGTTTAATTCACTAATGTCATCAGATGACATTGTTCTGGAAGTCTCCCATGTCTTTGCCCAACCACTGGGCCTTTCAAAGACAGAAATAGAAGATGGAGGGGAAAGATTTAATTTTTTGTTCCTGCAGCGAGCTGGAGCTGGGTCCCGTACACTTTTTAGGCCTTCTTTAGCTGATTCCTTTGAGTGGGATGGGAAGAATGTAGCTTCACTGGCAAAGTCTGGAATGATTATCTACATCCAGGCACTGAACCCTTTGCCATTTGTATTGGTATGCAGATATAACAACGTACTGCATATATGTGTATGTGATTATATGCTGATGTGTGGGTGCTAAAAACTAGGAAGATCATAACCTCTCGAGTGCTATTTTTGATTCCTATCATAGCTACTGTATATATGGGGTTTTGATCATACAATAGCACTGTACTATAGGTTTTTACCAAAATAGGCATGTTACTGGGTCAGCAGTATAGCCTACCGAGTGCTGAAAGCAAATAACTATTCTGATCAGCAGTAAGTTGAGAATTCCATCTCAATGACAATTGTAGCAAATGTGTATCACATGGTGGTAACAGTACCACATTCATAAATTTGACTTTAGTTAATTGCAAATATTTAGCCTTAAGCTCACTTCTTGTCCCGGGCTTCACTGCATTTTAGCAGTTTACAGTGGGACTGTTAATCAGGATACTTGAAATGGAGGACATCTGCATAATCTGGATACTTGGTAATGGTCCCAAAATACATGTAAACTGACATAGAAAAGCAGGACACCTTGATAATCAGGAAACTTTTGGTTGGTCCAAAAAGGTGTCCTTGATACACAGGTTTAGCTGTACACTTTTAATTATTTCCCCTCACATGAGTAGCAATTTCAGGAAGACACACCAGTTCCACTCAGCAAGCTGTTCCCTCTGTTTTCAATTTTGTAGTCAATGGGAAGGGATCTTTTGTAGTTAATTGATCATATGATATAGTCGAGGAAGATACGTTGTATGGACTATGCACCATGTGTACTAAATATATTGCTTATAAGGTTTTAGTGTACTAATAAGTGTAGGCTGTTACTTTTTATCATACAGGAAGATGAAGAAACATACAGTGATGAGGATGCAAATCTTGAAGTAATGTGATTTGTAACTACATTGTGCAGATCTTGCTTGTAACTGATAACCTGTGATGCGGCACTGTTAAGAGTTATTAATCTCCTATTAATATCAATATTGTTAAAATATGGCTGATAACTGATTTCCAATTATTTACTGGTTAATTGGTGCATCACTGCTCATATATAACTGTTGACCAAACTGCATGCAATAGAATATCTACTCATTACTGTGTTATGGTATACACTGTAATTGGTGAAGTATTTCTCCAGAAAATTTGAAATTTGGTATATCCCTTAAACCATCTATGTGTAGTATACCTAATATAACTATATTTGTTGTTCATTATGAAATATTATATGTTTTTATAGTGAGTACATATTGCATCAATCCGTCAGGGGTGTTTGAGCATGTTAAAGAGATTTCCTGTATTTGCTACAGTACTCGTATCTCTTTAAGCATTCTGATAGCAAATTTAGAGTGGATGCAGGTTGGAATACATATATTCCCACACACAGTTATTGCTGCTAAGTATTATAAATGCTTACCTAGTACCTAGCTATAACTGCTACATACATATCTCTATGCATGGCTGCAGGTGGTAGCTATTAGCTATTATTATGGTAGATATTATTAAATTCACCTTGGCAGACATAGTCAAGCCCAAAGGTATGTTCATTGTGACGTGAACCTCTTCCAATAGTTGCTATGTAGAATTTTATGCTGACTGACTGGCTGCTTTGTGTTCCCTCACTTTCCAATAACAGTCCCAGGTGTCAATTTTCAGTGGTGCATATATACGGTTTCCTCTCCGCTGAGTATCTAAAATTATCCATATTTTCTGTAGTGACTGGACTCATTGCATTGGTGTTTCTCTACTTTTATTCATCTATAATGCTGCATAGTAACCTGAAGTCCTGAACATAGCTAAAATGAAGGATAATGGAACTTGCCTATTTGTTAATAATTATTATAGTATGTATACACTGAGCTGGGTACTTAGAAAACAGGTAAGAACAAAAGGTAGATGTTTTCTGAAAGAGATATACCATTTCAGGCAACCAGATGATTAGTAGTGACAGGAAAGTTGTCCAGAGCAGAGTCGACATGTGCAGTTTATGGGGAATTTTTATTGACCATAAACAATTATGTCAGGCATTTAAATGAAAATGTTTTGAAGTAGTTTTAGCAGGTCAAACAATACTACAAAGCCAAATTTCAAGAATTTATGTAATTCCATCCAAGAGTTATTAATTGTTTTAGAGGATCCAGTTCAACACGTATATACTATAGTTGGGGCATGTGTTCAGACACTACATTGGTATGCCAGGTGTCATTCTTCTTCTGATGTGGTATGCCCTTTTTGAGTCATACAATAGTATGTTATAAAAAGTAAACAACAAAAATTAGACAAGTATACAGAGAAATGCACAGTAGAGATATAGTACTTCTTATTGTTTTACTGTGATCGAATATCGTGCACTACTCCAGCTTGTTTCAGTACTTTTTATTGATGTGTTATGGTCCCTACTCTAGTTGAAAATTCCAAATCTTTCTGTGTACTTGTTTGTTAACTTTTTTTTGTAAATAATTATTAAGACTGGTGAACTCACGCATACTGCATCTGAAATGGCACCGCGCAACCCAATTATCGTCTGAAAAGTGAAGTAACCATTATGCTTCGTTGTCAGCCATGTTCAACCTGTTACGCAGTATTTCGAAACAAGAAACTGTTCAAAAAGCACCTCTGCAATCGCCAAATCAACACTTTAGACTATCAGGCTTTAGTGATCACCTTAAAGATTTAAAGCAAAGGCAAGTCACTGTAAAGAGGCACCTTTGCATGCTATCGTCAAATCAACACTTTTCGCTGTCAGCAAAGATGAATGGGAAACAAAAGAGGACACTGGTAAGTCCATGAAGAATGCATTGTACATACTGCGGTATGCCAAAAGGCACCTCTTGGGCCAAAGCAACATCGAACAGTGAAAAAATCAAGCCCGTAGCCTTAGCCGTTATTGAGTTATGCTTGTCTGAAGACATCAGTCAGTCAGTAGAAAATTCCATTAAATCAATTATTTTCAAAATTCCATAGCAACTTGTTGAAAGCATTTCGGGTCAATCTGAAAGCTTGTTTGGGCTTAGTTTCACCTAACCATTACTGCCTCATTGTCATCACGGGAAATTGAGACTGTTTTTTGGGTGATAATATTTTGTGGGCCATGCCTACTCCTTTGTGGTCCCTACTATACAGCAATATCATACTGTATGATACTAACATACTGTATGATTAGGGAACAAAAAAAAATTATTAGCTAACAAGGAAATAGCTAAAAAGTAGTGAAACAAAAGAGGTTGTCTATACCTGCAGTTTTATTAGCTAGTTAACTCGGTCATGGTTATAGGCTGAAGTATAGGGATTAAAATTCTAATGTCCACTATTATATTTGCAACCTTTTCCCCCTCCTTTTTAGCTGTATATTCCCTTGTTTCATACCTTTTTTGGTTGATCACTAATCCTGCTTAGATTCCACAGTTCTCCTTCAATCTGCTTGTTGTAATAATTCCTACTAGCTTGTATAATACCTAACTTTTATATTGTATAGGTTGAGACATGTTCAAAGTGCTTTGAGTTGTTTCCAATTTTCGAACTGCCTGAGCATTTGGAAGTTTGTGATGGGTAGGTATTGCATACAAATTACATGGAGTATCAGAATGATATAATTTTATTCTATTTTTATATGCACATGTAGTATTGGAGATAGTGATGAAGATTTATTAATACCATTTCCATCAAGACGAAATCAAGGACAACCTGGACAGAATGAGGTTTCAGAGACCCAAGATGTAGACAGAAGGTCGAGGGAAGTCACTGAGAGTAGGTCAAGGGGAGATGTAGAGAGACAGTTAAGGGGAGATGAAGATAGGATATCAAACAGAGGTGCAGAGAGGAGATCAAGGGGAGATGAAGAGAGGAGATCAACCAGAGGTGCAGAGAGGAGATCAAGAGGAGATGAAGAGAGGGTATCAACCAGAGGTGCAGAGCGGAGATCAAGGGGAGATGCAGAGAGGAGGTTGATTGGATTTGATCATTATTTTACAATTCACTGTTTGGACTAATTGCATGCACTTCAGCACACACATATTCTGGAAATCATACAATTAAAACAATGCACTATATAAATTGAAATACAGACACACATACAAATAATATAATAAAATTAATGCAACCTCGTTTCACATAAAAATAATAAACCAAGCTAAGAGTTAAGGATGCATTAATGTTTTTATAGTCTAAGAGTACATTCACATCTTTGCAGGTCAAGGGAAAATGAAGATAGGAGGAATAGGGAAGATGAAGAAAGAAGGTCCAGGGAAGATGAAGTGAGGAGTTCAAGGGAAAATGAAGTGAGGAGTTCAAGGGAAGATGAAGAGAGGAGGTCAAGGGAAGATGAAGAGAGGTCAAGGGAAGACGAAGAGAGGATGTCAAGGGAAGATGTAGTACAAATAAGGTAAAAGCTAAGGTGTATACATTGTTAACTTTAATAATTGATAGTAGTGATGAGAGTGATAGTGGACCTTATACGAGTGATGGAAATCAGTATCAAAGTGATAACAGGTAACTTAAATATAGTGTAGCCATGCCACTTTTTATGATACATTGTCAGTGGTATAATTCTACTAAGTGTTGATGAGCAAGAGACAGATGAGTGTATATTGCTACAAACTTGTAGTAATAGTGTAGAAAATACTGGAAATCCTGACCCTCAAAATTTTAACAAGTATAATATTATAAGCAATACCGTAATTAAGTTTTTATTGTGCTTTTGTTCATTAGCATACAGTCAATCATACAGCATCTTCAATCATCTTTAAATGATGAACTCAGCATTGACATTCGACGCAGCAACTTATTAAAGGATGCTTTAAAAGAAGCAAAGAAGAAGAAGTTTGATCCAATGAAGTCTCTAATGGTAATGTACAATCCATGTATGCTTGTTAGTTAACATGAGACTGATTTAGGTCACATTTGTTGGTGAGGCTGGAATAGACTATGGCGGCCCAAAACGTGAATTCTTTCGTTTGCTAATTAAAGCATTCAAAGAATCAGACATCATGTATGGTGGGATGAAGAAGTTTCTCACTGGTAATGTTCCAGCAATCCAGGTAATTCTGCACAGAAATTTCTGGTGTGTCTATACTTCAAATATTCTCCAAGGCTGGGCATTTCAAAGCAATGGGATGTTATGCTGGAATGTCCATTGCTCAAGGTGGGCCAGGATTTCCTATCCTTGCTGATGCTCTATTTCGTTACATGACCACTGGTCAGACAACCGGAATTAAAGTGCCAAGTGAACACTTACCACTGCAACTCCAATCTGTTGTTGCTGAGGTACTTGGCTATAAGTTTCTGTACCTGCAATATATGCTATAATTTTGCATATAGATTGAAGCTGCAAATACAGATGAACAGTTATGTGACATTTTTAAAGAGCCTGAAAATGAATTTCTGTTGCTAGAGACTGGCTGCCACATGCTAACTACTGCTTTAAAGATACAAGATAAACATAGCATTGTATCTTTATTAATTGATTATCACTGTGTCATTAAGCCAAAGGCAGCCATTGACCAATTTATTGAAGGGCTGCACTGCAGTGGTGTCATGCATTATGTTAAGCACTACCCGGAAATAATGGAGCCTCTATTTTGTAAACCAAAGATACCACTGACTGCAGGTTAGCACAAATCACATTGAGTATTTTTTAATAAATTTATACCTCCACATGTATTTTTAAAGTAATGTTAAAAGGAATGTTTAGCACATCCTTTTCAGAAGATAGCAACCCACTCAGAGCAACAGAGGAGCAATCATATATATATTTTGTTGACTTCCTGGACAGATGTGAAGGTGAATGTGTATAATAACTTATAACCATTGTTTATACACATGTACATACACTGATTGTAGCTGGTGAAGGCATATGTAAGCTGGAGGAAGTGTTGATCTTCTGCACTGGTGCAGACTGCGTACCACCCTTAGGATTTAATAAAAAGATTGACCTTGTCTTCTTGGGCTCCCAACAATATTTGCCAACTGCATCTACCTGTTTGTTGATTCTGAGGATACCTACATGCTACCAGGATGCAGATTTGTTTAATGAAAAGATGGAGATGGGTTTGAAAGGGGGTCAGCATAATTTTGGAGTTGTGTAGCCAACTTTTAGCAATCTAAATAATATTGAAATGATTACTGTTACAACCACTTTATGTTACTATACATGAATCATCAACTTATTACAAAGTAGTTATAGTATAGTAACTAAAAGATTTTGTATGGTGCATCTAGATAAAAAATTATAATTAAGTTTATAAAGCTACAGATGTTATAGCTCAATAGCAGAATTGTTATGCTTCACAGGTGCTGCTACATGCTGTGAAGCTTTAAAATATAAAAGTAATTGTTTTAATTGGGAATTGATAGTTCTTACACTTAAGCTTAGTTTTGTATTCATATATATTTTGTTGACTTCCTAGACAGATGTGAAGACCATGAAAATGCATAATAACTTAGTAGTGGATTGAGGGGTTGCACTGGTTTCAATGGAAAGCACCATTTGAAATGATGTGCATGCCTCAAATCTATTTACGATTCGGGTAGGTGGTACAAATCACTAAGAGATTTAACTAATGGAGCTTTCTATTGGTCAAACTTCATATATTTACCTTGAAATTGCTCAAAACATGTGTTGAGCGCCTCTAAAAGTATTTACTATTTTAATTAGCACAATTGCTATTTCGGTTCAAAGCTTTCTGCAAAGGCTAGATTCAACTTTGAAACAATGTTGTGGGGTGATTTTATTGACTATCATTGCTGCTATAGATTATATTTGAGTAGTTAACATTCAGCCTAACAACTCCAGCTGGATTAGTCACTGCAAACTTCCTGAACCTGAAACCCCTCTGAAAATTTCGAGATCCGTCACTGCAACCATTCTTATATACATGTATGTATACTGATTTGAACTAGTGAAGGCATATGGAAGCGTTGATCTTTTGTACTGGTACAGACTGTATCCCACCATTAGGATCTAATAAAAAGATTGATCTTGAATGTCTTCTTGACTTCCCAACAATATTACCAACTGCATCTACCTGTTTGTTAATTTACATGGATGTGTTGTGGTAGGAAAATATTAACACTGCATAATATATTACATACATGACCTATTGACCTCGTAAAGGGTGTAATAGAGATGATTATAGACTATAGGATACGCATCAAATTTTGAGAGAAAAAACCTTTTTCTGTTCTATATCTGAAGGTATGTAGTGCTAACTTCAGAGCATGCCATGCATTATATATATGCACACAACACCGGTTTAATTGATAAATGCTTGTATATACAACAAACATACACCAGTTAGATCCTTGTCATTGAGCTACTTTGTTTAGCATGATGTATCTAATATATAGCATGCTGTGGTCAACAACATGATATGTGGATCATGACTTCTGAATCAAATCTAGTACTGTATAATTATCATTAACTATATAGTATAGTAACTGTAATTGTAATGGATAGAGGCACAGCTTGTACATTCAAATCAAGCTATACACAATTTACCCACTTATATCATGTATAGGGATGTTCCGATGGGCTTTCCAGGGGTTTCAGGAAACTGTAATTTTCAATAGCAAGCAAAGCCCAGGCCAGTGTGTTACTGTTAATTTTCTTGGCAACCGCACAAATCAACACAGGTACATCAAAATGTATTATTGCTATTACAGTGGAGGATCTGGAGGAGCACAGTCCCACCTCCTCCCCCAAACAAAAATATATGGTTACACAAGTTCGAGATATACTCTAATAGAAAAGTCACCACATTAAAACCCTCTACAGTTGCAGCACCTTCATCTGACGTGGTACTACCTCCTGAGGGTTACTAGTCCTGCCCCCGGTGGATTTTCCTGCACTAGACTCAAGTGCCTGAGTGGTGTGCAGACATCCCTGTGCTGGCTCACTGGGTGGCAATAGCTGTATTTTGTACAGCTGCATGAGGCTTTAATTTGCTTTTGTGTGTGCATGTGGTGTGTGTATGTGTAGTGTGTGTGAGAGAGAGAGATCATCAGGCATAATATTTAGGTCAGTTCAGTAGCTAGACTACAAGTAGACCATAATATGTAGCATCCAGAGTACAGGACTTATGTCTTCATCAATGCATGGAGCACCTGGATCTACTTAGACTGCTTTGCAGTGGAAACTATCTTTGAAAAATAAAATTCTAGGCATGCCCCTGATGCTTTATAATTATTATAGTGTCTGTCCAGCAGATATTTGCATGCACTGGTCATGATTTACACTGTAGGGAGAGTTGTCATCAATCACTAGCTGATTGGGTAGCACTGGTGACCCGTTTTGCAGTAAACAGAACCCGAGCAACAACTTTTCAAATAGGTATAGCTTGACCGAAACAGAAATATAATATCTAGATACACAATAGTGTAGGGCTTGATCACAAATGACTTCAAAATTGTGTCCTCTCTTTGATGTGATGGTGTATAGAAAATGACAAAAACTTCTCTAATTTATATCATAAATTGTTAACCGTTTGATACAAAAGTAATACGATAAACATATCTTCTCTAAGCCTAGCACTGATACTTCACATGATGCATGGTAACTTCAAATGAAATACAGTCAATCATGATAAGACAAGTCAAGATCATTCTAGTAGCTCAGCGTTGTATGATCTCCACTTTGTACTTGCGCATGACATGACCCCATAATGTTGCAAACTATGAATGCAGCATACTTATGTAGTTTAACTAATACTTCCTGTACGAGATGTATTCACGTACAAGGAAACTGTATAAATCCATTAATATTATACCTTCATAAGTCATTATGCATGCTTAAATGATATTTTTATTATTGACCACATATAGACCCTACATATACAGTGTATAGGATTTAATAATGCATCCTAGTCATACTAATTGATTTTCTCATGCTGAAGCAGAGCTGGCTTAGTAGATAATGCATAATTTAGAGTATGAAAAAGCTTCTCTTAATAGAAAATGACACTGTGCAGAGATTACTATATAGATTTCATTGTTGAGTGCCGCTTTGGTGTCATCCAATTACTGGCTGTATCTTTCACTGTGCCATATTTCTTCATTTTCATGTCTTGTGCATGATTATTCCTGTAGATATATAAAAATAAATTATTATACATTCCATGTAGAATGTATTGCATGCACGTTT
This sequence comes from Dysidea avara, assembly GCF_963678975.1. Taxonomy (NCBI): domain Eukaryota; kingdom Metazoa; phylum Porifera; class Demospongiae; order Dictyoceratida; family Dysideidae; genus Dysidea; species Dysidea avara. Next base: position 25,031,201 of record NC_089274.1, read on the forward strand.
TTGAATCTCTCACTGTTGAACAGTTTTTAGTTAGCTAAATTACATGATTTATTGCTGTAACTATTGATTTTTGTAACTTACTCCAGGCTGATCCCCATGGACATAACTATCATGATTCTGTCTGTCCAGTAATATTGAAATAAATAAACCATAAGGTATATTATTTATAATTCTGTGTATTGCTATTAGCTACATATATTTGTTTGCAATGTATATGTTTCATTTATTTTCAATCAGCAGGAGTCTCCAGGGCAAGGGCGCGGTGGAGCAGGCCAAAGAGTGAGGAGGCCAGGCCAGTTGTAAGTTGAAAACCAAAAAAAAGGTCATTACCTGCTGACGATAGCTGCTCTCCACCAATTATATTTCCTTATTTATAACTACACATATACGTAGCAAAGTAGCTTGCTACACTGCTGTCCTATTAGAGTATCTCAATATTTTCTTGTAAACAGTGTCCCATCAGTAAAAGTGGGAGGAGGGGGGGGGGGGGGGGGGGCATGGCCCCCCTGGCCCCGTCTCCACTGCCTATGCTCCAGGGGTATAATGCTGATGTGCAATTACAATCAAATATAGTTAATAATTATTACATGATTAGTGCTAATTTTTTTTGTTAAAATAATTCTACACAGTCAGTTTCAATAGTATCATCACTCAGTCTATTCCATTTGGGTACAGTTCTTGGAAGGAAGGAGTACTTATTACACTGTTCAAAATGAAGAGTAACCACCATTCTAAAGAGTTCCCAGTGTAGGGAGGATTTAACTCCCCTGGAGAGTAACCAACACTCTGAAGAGAATAACGATTACTCTGAAGAGTAAGTGACACCACCTTCAGAGCATGTGTTACACCTTCAGAGTGATGGTTACTCTCCAAGGGTGCTAATCCTCCCTATTATGGGAACTCTTTAATTGTGGTTATTCTTCATTTTAACAGTGTATATAAGTCGATTCTGGGCCGGTAAGGTACAAGTTTAAATTCGTGTGAAAAGCGGGTCCTCTATACAGACGATCTTATTGGTACATTGTGCAATATTTTGTACAGTAAAGAAGGACTAGCTAGCTCAGTATGTAGAAATTTATAAAATACCTGCTAGTTATGTGTAGATAACTAGACTGTATCCAAAGTGCATATTATATTATATACATCATTAAGCATGCGCCCAAACAACTAATTAAGTCGATTCAGGCATGCAATCATGCATGAGCGCAGGCGCACATGCGCTCCTTGTCATGTACTATAAATATACTCTAATAGAACATTCATAATTTTACTATTAGCTATAGTTATGATAACGATTATTATATGTGATATCGATAATGCTCATACTTGTAGAAACGATTTTTTTCAGTGCCACGTCACGAATAGGATATCATTGTGACATCTCAGGAGGTGGGATCTGGAAAATATACATATCGGAGTTCGTATATGCATATCCGAACTTAGTTATACATATCCTAGTCGGATATGCATATCCGAACTTAGATATACATATCCCAGTTGGATATGCATATCCGAACTTAGATATGTATATCCGAGTTAGATATGCATATCCTAGTTCGGATATATATATCCGAGTTCGTATATGTATATCCGAGTTCGCATATATATATCCGAGTTCGCATATATATATCCGAGTTCGTATATACATATCAGAAGTGTAAAATGTGAGAGAGAACAGGAAAGGTAATTTTGTCTCAAACGGCACCTCATAGTTTGATTGTAAAGTGTAATATAAAGGTGTATAGCATTGTTATAATGACATTAGAAATGTGACTGTTCTATTAGAGTAGTGACTGCTCTATTAGAGTATCTCGATCTTGGCACAAAAATTTTAACTTGTTGCCTCACTTTCTTTAAAATGTATACAGTATAACTGTAAAGTACATTTATAACTGTTGTCTTCTATTTGCCCATTGGCTTTCTATACTTCTGAATACAGTATGAATGCATGATTCCAGTTTCAGGTATCAATATAGTACTGAGTCCAAGGGGGGCAAGAGAAGGGCCAGGTGGGGCACAGCACCCCTTGGCCCCCCCTTAGATCCGCCTATGGTAGCACCTAAAAGTGCTAAATTTTGACTGCTTCAGTCAAAAAATAGCACCTAGAGGTGCTGCCATAGCACTTTATTTTTAATAGTGAGGCCCCAATTGAATACCTGTTTAAAAGATCGATATACTCTAATAGAGCAATCAGATCTAAATACTCTAATAGAGCAGTCACAGTATTCTTCAGAAGAGCAGTATAGCAAGCTTATAAATAAGGAGATATGGTTGGTGAGGGGTAGCTGTTGACATTGTCAGCATGTAATGACCTTTTCTTTTTTTTTGGCCTTCAACTTACAGTTTGGCCCATGGGGCCCCATGCACTTCAACTCGGCCCCTTAATTTCTCTGGGTGGCCCTGATCTGATTATACCTCGGATTATACCTTTGCTAACCAACAAAGCATTATTAGTTTGTGACTGAATTTTGGAAAATCACCCATATGGGTGCATTTGACACCTATAATATTTAATGATTAAATAACAAACTTTACAGTGCAAATCTACTTGTTAATAGTTGTAAGTAGGGCTGCACCGATTCCCCGATACTTCAAATACCAAGTACTCAGCTGGGAAGTATCTGCAAGTACAAGTACCGATACCAAGTACCCTAAAGTAGCTACTTCATAGTGCACACATTTATTATATAGTGCATTTCATGGTTTTCTTGTACACGTTTTCAGTATGGTCCATGTTTATAATGAAGTAGCCAATCAAGATTTACAAAGAAGGAAGTCACTGAAATGCATACCAGTGGATATTCCAGTATTCTTCTGGAGAAGTTTAGATAATATCATAATGTTGCTTACAAAAACACAGAATATTCTAATACTGAAACAGTCACTTCTACCTGATTGCTCTATTAGAGTTATTGATATTAGAGTATATCGATCTTTTTCTCAGTACAGCATTTTCACATGTAGGTTTCAGCATAGATCAGTAGTCTTGCTGGTAGTTATTAGTGTTATACTTGATACTTTTAGGTGTCCACTGTGCTAGTAAAATAAGCAAGTACAAACAAACGTTATTTTATTCTCGCACGTGATAAGAATCGGTATCTGCAACAATATAATGGCTGATTCCGATACTTCATGAAAACAGCAGTATCGGCCCGATACTGATACCGATACTAGAATTGGTGCAGCCCTAGTTGTAAGCCATTCTCAATACCTTAAATTACAAGAAAATTCTTGAAATAATTTTAAAGCTGTGTCCTGCCTTTGTTAGCAACCCACTAAACATAAAAATTCTAATTATTTCATGCACGCCCACATGGGTGATTTTCCAAAATTCAGTCACATTTGTGTATTAGAATATTCAATGTAGGTGACTACTCTATTAGCATGTTTTCACTGTTTTAGCAGAAAGATTTATATAACAATACTGCAGAGAAGTATTGCATTAACATTAATAACACACTGAGCATTTTTTTTATTGGTCTTTCCTATTCTTACTTTCTTTTCTGGTTTCCTAGAATTCCAATTGCTCTTACAATATAGCATTATAATTATGTGGGAAAATCCATACTTTGACATTGAATTATGGTAGCTCACTCCATTATTCAAACACCATTGTGCCAGTTCATGTGTGAAGCTCATTCATTTGTTATACAGACATCTGTTAAACTATTCTACTGTACTCTAACAGAACATACAGCAGATGTCAAATACTCTAGTAGAACAGTCATTCATATACTGTTCAGATAATTAAAGTTGAACCTGGATAATTGAGAACCTATTGTATAACATGCATGATAATGTAGGAATTTTCCCACATGATTATATCAGGGGCGGATCCAGGAGCTGGCATGGGGAGGAGCACAAACAGGCTAAGTTGTAGAGCCGGATTGCTAGTTGCTGCATTTTTAATGCATGGACTGTTTTTGTTATGACACGTTCTGGTACAAACTAATTATAAGCGATGACTCAGTGACTTGAGTGAAGTGTGGATCAAAATATGGGTGACCCCTTTCTGTGAGTCACGAAATACCTGTTTGAATATTACCATGTAAAGAGGTGGTCTTTGAAAAGAAGTGGACTTTATAAAAGGTGACCATGAAGCTGTCTAATCATCATGTATGTCTTTAGAACCTATTTACAATGTGGTCTTTGTACAGAGCTCGAGGTGGTCTTTGTAAAAAGGTGGTCTTTAAGAGGTGACCACTAAGTGAGGTTTTTACTCTAGGATACCATTTCCGTTTTCCATTTCCACTTTCCGTTTCCAGTTTCCATTTCCACTGTTTCCAATTGCCCCATGTAACATTAGCTACATTTTTTCATGCTGCTATAGACTACATGCATCAGGTGATTCTTCACGCGTGATGATGGAAAGGAGTGTGCTATATACATTATCCTTTCACTATTGTCTGCTATTCCTGACAACTGAAGTTGAACTGATTACCGGAGGTAATATCTACTTGTGTATGCTTGTAGCATAGATATACCAACCCCAGGTTAGTATATCTATGCTTGTAGCTACGTGCATGTACTGAGAGGCGAGTGCGAGAATTTGTGTCACGGCAGTGGCGAGGTCGGTAGCTAGCTACTATAATGCCATTGGCGTGGGATCCCTCCTCAGTGGTGACTTAGCATGGCTAGACACCTAGACACAATCTTTGATGTGTACACTACTATTATACCCCTTGTGCAAGTTGCAAAGTGATAGACAAATAGCAGATGTAGCATGCATGCATGCATAAGCTAGCTAGCTACCCAGTCTACAATAATTACTGAAGGTATATCATCATTGAAGACAGTATAGTATTTTCATTGAAGGGTCCACTCAGGAGGTACAGACTGAAGTAACTATATACAATGATGCTAAGTACAGTGTGTGCAAGTGCTACGTACATATACTATATATGATCAAACAATCAAATACTGTCAGTCAATGGTATTTATGGTCAGTGGCATAGCCAAACATGCATGGGGGGTGATCAGCTGACATCAGTAATATGTGTGAGACCTTCTGGATGAATGTCATTATAACTTGTATTCATAGATATAACAGCATTATATGGAAGTCATTTATAAATTCTTCCACCTTGTTTACTACTTGAAATTACCAGCCAGTAAAAGAGGTAGACTGAATGAGTACTGATACTTCATATCATGGCTTTGGTCACAAATAATTGCCACACTTTTTGGATCATGTGCCCAAGTGATTTACTTGATATGCACAATATCAAGCAAACCACGGGTGTAGATTATCTCATAGTGAGAACTTTGGTAAAATTACTTGATACACTTCATGTTACCAACCATGCAGCTACGATATGTTGGGGTTAATTCATTATGAGAATACAAGTTACGTTAGCACTGAAGGGCAGGTTTGCAGCTGTAGACTTAGCTACACAGGTGTACTGAGATTCAACACACTTGCAATGGTGCATGATACAACTGATATTGCCATGCCCATTGTGGTATAATAGCTGGCACCAGTATAGTGATGAGTAATGAGTCAGTCAAATTAATGAAAAGTTCATTACATATAAACACTCCTGAAAAATCCAATTTTGGGTCAGCAGCAACCATTATTATAGCTAAGTTTGTTGACAATTATAAATGATGAAGTCATAGTATTATTTTCAGGTTAGCAATTTCACAAGTGTCTTGAAAGAAGCAAAGGTGTGGCAATTATTTGAAACCATCCAAAATACTTGTAAATATGCAACAGTGTTAATTATAAAAGCCTGTAGAATGGGATATTGAAATGCTTTGCTTTTAATTTGATCAAATCAATTTGTGATTAAAATTACATAGATATTAATCAACACATAACTTCTGCAATAAATTCTGTTGGAAGTTAACAAGTAATGCTGGATAATTAACACATCACTCATTGTAAGGAGCCTTTGACATTGAAGTTATGCAGTAGAAGTGCATCTCTTAACTATATTCAATTGCCGCAACAGGTCAATTACTTTCTTCGAGCTGTTTTACAGGCTGGTGTTTACTTTTACATAATTGGGCATCATGCTATACTCCAGTGGGTTATACTAGTTGTTGAACTATGGTCATAGATGCCCATAAAGCCTGCTCACCTCAGGGATCTGATTTTGAAAAATTAGAGTTATTATAACTGGTTACAGACAGTTAATCAAAACTGCTACACTTATCTGTAGCTGCACTTGGACTGAAGTTAATTCCATAAGTTTGTATATTACAAGTTCTTTGTCATCTTTTCTTACTACAGTTACACAATGTGTTAATAGAATTGGATTACTAGATGAGGCATCTTTAATCCATCCAATATTTGGTACACGAGCAAGTGCTACATCTTCTAGCAGTCCTCATGTGCCAACTGAAGTATCACCATCTGGATTTGGATGGTGCTCAGATTTTACCACATGTGCTAGTGCAGGAGATGAATACATTGAAATTGACTTTGCTGCTGAAATTGTGGTAGAAGCAATATCCATTTTTGGTGCTGCTGGTGGTTATGTAACTCAGTACAATGTGGAATATGCAAGGTCTAGTGGAGAATTTAATTGTGTTACGGAACAAGAATCTAATCAAACTGTGAGTTCTCAATACAATGGCTCATGTTCAATGAATGTATGAATTTCAGGCCTTTTCTACCAGTAGTGACTGCAGTTTGGTTAAAGATACAAGAAACTTTTCTCATCCAGTATTGGCTCAGTTCATACGTGTCACTCCCACACAATGGGTTGGTACAGTAGCTTGTCTAAGGATGGAATTGTATGGATGTTTTGTCAATGGTAAGATTGTTTATCATTAATCATGCTTCATGCAGTATATTATTGTGGGCTATATCAGTAACTCTATCAATTTAGCCAGAGATTCATCCTTTTGGATAAACATTAATTTTGGTAGTGTATTGCAAGTATTGGTCTTCTGTCATCCTAATGAACTAACAATCTTATCAATTTTCATTATGTAATTATGGCCTGTCTATATGTCAGTTCTACAATTACCTACCTAATGGAATATCATACAGTACAATAGTACTGTATAGCAGGGACATCAAAGGTGTGGGGGCAATCCTTGATATCATATAACCCAAAAACCTGCCGCGATTTTTCCTCACAACGACATGACAGTATTGATTGGGTAAAACCAACCCCAAAAGTGTCTTCAGATTGATCCGAAATGCTTCCGTCAAGTTGCTACAGAATTAAAAAAAAATTCTTCTACTGCCTGCCTGCCTGCCTGATGCCTTCAGTCAAGCATAATGGAAAACTGGCTACAGCTCTTGCTACAGCTACAGCCCTAATTCTTTCGCAGAAACGTTTCTAGCTTGCTTAAGAAAAACCTTTGGTATATTGATAAACATACAATGCTTGTGCTATTGCCTTACCTTTTATCCTTCTTTACCATGGCCATCAGTCAAGGTTCTACTACTGAGTGTTAAAAGACTACAGCACACAGCTTTCATCTACCAGTGTATATTGCATCAAACTATTCGAATACAATTGGTCGCCGATTGCATCAAAATATTTGAACACACGCGTACGTGACTTGCTGTTGATATCGATCACTGAGAGCAACTCGCAGCAAACTATATAGCAATGTGTAAGTCAATAAAATTTATTTAGTAAGAATAACAAGTCGGGTCATCCAGGTTCCGCTTTAAAGATTATTCAGGTCTGACCCACGTACTAAATTAAATGTTGATGTGTTACTACACATTATAGCATAGCCCTACTTCTTTCGTGAGCCACGCCCTCTTATGTAAATTACTGTCTGTAGACATGTGGTAGCCATGCCCATTCATCAGTCTGTAGGTATGCATGAATCCATGTTCATTATTTTCTGCAGGCTTATGTAGAGCCATGCCCACTGATCAGTATTGTTATTGTATGAGTCATAGTCTAGTATAATAGTACTGTGATTAACTCTTTTAAAATATTGTGACTGGTTTTGTGAAAAGCAGGTTATTTAGTGGTCATGAGCTTGCTAAAAAACTTTACAAACAAAACTTTAGGAATTTTAAATTAGATTAGGGACAGTGTATAGTACTGCAATGAAAAGTACTGGATTGGAGTAGTACGTAATGTCCAAATACTGTAAAACAGTAAGAAGTGAATATCCCTACTGTGGTACACTCAATGCACAGTAGGGATATTCACTTCTTATTGTTTTACAGTATTTGGACATTACATACTACTCCGATCCAGCTTGTTTCAGTACTCTTTATTGCAGCACTATACACTGTCCCTACTCTAATTTAAAATTCCTAATTTTTTTTAGTAATAGAAAGTCTGAAACAACTATATATAGGCTAGATGGTTTGAGCATATAGCTAGCAGTGAACAGGGGCATAGCAGACTTTTGGCCTAGCTGTATAGCAAGACCAAAAAAAAGGAAAACTACTTGCTGACAATAGCTGCCCTCCACAAACTACATTTCCTTAAATACTGTGACTGCTTTATTAGACTATCTTGATCTTAGTGATTATACAATTATTGATGCCTGGGTTTTGGCTACACCTCTGGCAGTGAAATATATATAACTAAAATTGCATGTCTGAGTGTAGAATTTTTCTGGAGAAGCATGTCCCCAGACCCCCTAGAATGCTAGTGTTTCACATTACACTCTACTCCTTTCAGGCAACACCTAGTAGCAATTTTAACAGCAATTTTCCTTCCTCAGGCTCTGATGTACCTTTGCATGTTATGAGCCTTATTAATTTCCTGTGTTTAAAAAGTATATAGGATCAATTGACTGTTAAATTCAAGTGGCCATTCTATATGCAAAATCATTGTTTTAGAGTGTGACCAGGCATGCAAACACCAAGTTTGTGATACCTGCATGATCACATGAAATATCCTGAATGAAATGTCTGCAATCTGTAACTAAATAGTTTGAAAAGTATTGAAGATTGCATAATAACCAAATGTTGAGATATTTCAAAATTGATGTGTTCATGATCACATCCTTCCTGCACAATTTATTATGCTGTATGTATTTCCTTTCTATATAGAATGTCCGGTTACCACAAGATTTGATGCTAGCATGGTAAACATGTTAACAATATTTGTGACATCTGCCAAGAATGATTCTGCAAAAGTGTTGGAATTATTTGATCCATACTGTGCTGCAGAAGTATCCTTTCAACGTGCCATCATTCAATTCAATGAATTCGTGTACTTGACAAGAATGAGAGCTTCTAGCAGCAATGGAATTGGTTTTAGGTTGTATTATAATTCAAATGACATGTTATACGTAAATGTTGGTGGAATAATTGTGAGTTTTTATCACTATAATAGTTAAATATGTGATGTATTTGTTTACGTCTATTTAGGGATATGCAATACAGGCATTAACTATTAGAACTATATCACTATGGTTACCTATTAATTCAACAAGATTTACATTTGAATTGCTTGGATCCAGTGTACCTCCTTGTTTTGCTGTTGAACTATCTGGATGCCTATCTCATGAAGGTAAAAACATGTTGCACTGTCAACCTCACAAAGCAGTACATTTTTGCTCAGCATTGTAAAGTGGCCAATGATGATAAGAATTACTTGAAGAGTTTAGTAAAATAGCATGCATTAGTGCATGTAATAAAAGATTGTGTACTACCAAGGCCATTAAACTGGTGAACAGTGTAGAAAGCCAGACCCATCGGTAAATCATTTAAATTCATGTGTCAACTACTTCTGTATAGACATGGTTAGCTCTCAACAGCATACAGCATATATCCCTTTAGATGAAGTCTTCTTAGAGTACAAATGGTGCAAGGTTTATAGTAGTGCGTGTTTTTCACATGCATATGCAGTAGGCCGGCTAGTTCCTATATAAATCAGACCACAAAATTTATTTACATATTTCTGAAGTGAGCCGGTTACATTAAATTTTGATTTAGTGCACTGCACCAATATTGTACAGACCATCTCTTCTATGTACATGCACAACACAAAGGTGGAATACAATTGCACAATTTGTTCTTCTGTAATGCTAATTGACCTGTAATAAGGCCAAACATGACCCTGCGAATACGAATCTTGAAACTAAAATTTTGTGAACGTAGAAAATTCTTAACCTGCATAGGTGTAGCAAGCATCTCATGGTTTGGGGAGGGGGGGGCAGACAATGGTAAGGATAAAATAAAAGCTAAGCATGCTAAACTAGGGGTGTTTGCCCCAAGAATTTTTTTTAAAACACTTGAGAAAACTAACACTTTGGGATTGAATTTCAGATAGTAAAAACATGCTTGAGCAGTGCATTCTTATTTGTGTAATTTACTTCTATGTTAGTCACAAACACTACAAAAACTAATTTTAGAGGAGGTGCTTGTCACAATCGTCGATCTGAGTGTTTCTGAGGAGACACTGTGCAAGCTGATAATTTCATAATTCTTTATGGATTGCTGATTTAATAGAAAGGTGAAATTATAGAATAATCTGAAACATTGGTGGTAACTATAAGTAGACAGTTGAGTACTTAGGGGATGGCTAGCCAAATTATTGGGAGGGGGGGTGGGTGGGCATACCCCACTTCCTACACCTATGATTCCTGGTCACCTGTTCAATTTTGAAGAGTTAGTAGGACCCGGCAGAAACATTATTGTATGGCCTGATGTGCATTAATTAAGATAGTTGTACTGCCTAACATGCCATCAGCAAAAGATTCTAAAGTTTGTTTCACTTCAAAATTATAATTTATTCCAATTATGTGACCAGCTATAGTATGTTCATGTTGAGCTGAACCCTGAAAAACAGCTAAAAATTAAAAGTGGATTTTTTCTCAACAGAGTTAACATTTCAGCCAACCAGATGATTATTGGTAATAGCAAAGGTGTCAACAACAGACACGTACAGTTTGGCCCCATTACAAGTTCGGGAAAGGGCTGTAATGGACACTGTACTTATATGGCTTCCCCATAGGAAATGTATTGTGAAAATTTTGATTGGCCGTAAATATTATGTCAAACATTTGAACAGAAAAATTTTGAAACATTTTTAGCGGGTCAAGCAGTACTACAAATGAGCCAAATTTCAAGATCGTGTGTAATTGCATCCATGAGTTATTAAATGTTTTTGAGGATTCAGCTCAACGTGAACATACTATAATTATTGCTAACATCTTTCATGTATGTATATAGTGGTCAATCACATAGAGGACATGGACGCTTCACCGGTTCTACCTACACTACAGACATGCCAGATTCATCCAACAACAGCTGTAGAATCTACCACAGTATCCACTGCACCAGTGTCAATGAATAATACTTCATCAGAAGTGTTCTCCACAAATGTACCTGCTACTTGTAATGTTACAAACACTATAAATGTCACTTCAACTGTGTATCTGATAACCTCCATTATCACTGTACAAGTTACTGCAACTTCTGATCCAATGGTTCAACTAGCATCAAGTGATAATGACAACTGTGGTCCAGCAATCATTGTGGTTCCTATTGTGGTAATATTTATTGCTATTGGGGTGGTCACAATTGTTGTCGTGGCTGCTATTTGGTGGAGGAGAAGTGAACCCAAACGTTCAATGACATCAATGCTGAATAGTACCACCTGTGTTGTCGAAAATGATCTATACCAGTTAGTCTGTTATATATTATATATATATATATATATCCTGTGTTACGCTGCATTATATGATAAAAAGTGTTTGTATTCTTTATTGTTGGCTAAGATGTTATAATTACATTAATTTTATGTGTATTTAAGGTCTATTATCACTATAGCTCTGATATTTAAAGAAAACATTTTTGTTACACAGGCCATCTTCCCAAACATTATGTAACACTGTAAAGTCTTCTAATGCCACAACTATCAGTTAAGAAAAAAGTGCTTTAATATGAACAAGAACAAGTCAGTTATATGACACACAAATTTTCACACAAAATTTCTTGTAACATGTTTTTTTTTTCAATATGAAGCTATTGAGAGAAAAAATAATTCACTTGCTTGATATTACAGGACTCATGTGAATGCAAATAGACTCTAGTTGTTGATGTATGGGTCCTTTTTATTTATATACTTTTTGTTGTATAGATCACAAGATGTCGAGGAGAGCACTAAAAAGTATGTTCATGTATGTGTTTTGTAGCAATGTGAATGGCAAACACATTGATACTTATTCAAGTAGCTTGACACTGATCATGTGTAGATACAGAGCATAGATGGATCCAAAGGAGGATACGTTACTCCTTAGGCAGAAAATTCATAATAGGGTATATGTCATGAAACATCTCCAATTGAATAAAAGATCTAAATTAAAGGACCAGGGAAGGTCTTAGGGGTATTGGCAAAGTAGGAAATGCCTGCTATAGTGCCCCGTGCAAGCATACCAAATCTAGGGCTCCAAAATTCCAGATACAAGCCCCAAGGAGTAAAATATGCAAATTATAAAAAGTGTATCACTGAGCTAACATGGTATGTACATAGTTCCCTTAACAAATTAACTGGACCACTAATTTATACCAGTAAGAAAGATTGAAATACTCCAATAGAGCTAGGGCTGTGCGATATAATGAAAAAAACCTGTATTATGATAAGTTTTGATAACAAAAATGATAAACCATTATTATCTTGATAATGAAATATTGTCAACAAGTACTTTTACAAGTACAGTTTTGTGTAATAATAATTGTTTAAGGCTGGAAAATTGCCTTTTTCAGCATCACTACAGCTGATTGTGTGACCTTGTACTCATAAGAGTATCATCTGCCTGCTTTTAATATACAATAGTCTATGAAGATTTACTATTATCTTGAGTTATCCACAATAGAAAATTCATTATCTTTACCACAATAATGACATAGGTATCACAATAATCACGTTATCATTATTATTGCACAACCCCAAATAGATCAGTCAAAGAATAGACAGTTACTGTGAAAACTAAAGCAACAACAATATACTCATTAAACCTATGCAACTGCACTAATAATTGGTACTTACCTGAATGGTCACATAATTTCCAGTCAGATCTGCTTCTAGATTCATTCTCAAAGGGTTGATTTTTGAAATAAAAATCTGTCTGGGGGCATGTCCCTCCCCCAGCAGGAGCATGCTTCAAGGGTGGCTCCAGGAATTTCAGTGACAGGTTTACAAATTTTCTGTTGCATGCACCTTTAAATTTAGGGGCATGCTCTTCCAGGAAATTATTATTCTGAAATTATCTGGTACCAATTTTCACCTAAAAATCTTTATAGCTGACATTTTAAACATGTGTTAAGATTGGTATAGGCTGCTTTTGCTTGCTTCTGCTGGCATATCAGGAGCAGGCTAAAGACTTAAGAGGCAGAATTATGTAAAGTTTGAAGTATACAACAAACATGGATAGCATTGTGGGGGTCTGGGGGCACGTTCTGAGGAAAATTTTCGTACCTTAAACATGCTGAGATACAATTTTAGACTATTTTTACTGTGTTGGTATACATGTAAACTATGCAACTTTTACAAAATGTGACTGTTGTATTAGGATAGTTGACTTCTCTATTAGAGTATTTCAATCTGAGCATTTGATACCTTTGCAAATATGTAATATCTATTTTAATTGCTTGAATATACTGGAAACCTCAGAAACCCCCTGGATCAGCCCCTTCGCTTTGCATACTGTGTGTTTTTGTGACCACCTTTTAGCTCTCCACTTAGTGCCACAAATTCACGTTTGTGCATATATCATCATAAGGGCCTTAAAAAAACCCTTTTGCTAGGGCCCCAGGATCATTCTGTGAAAGATTACTCTACATTTGCTATACCATATTCTGGTTTAAATACAGAAGAATGTCACCATGCTTTTATGTACAAAACATGTGTTTGCAACTGAATTAGAAACAGTTGAGCAATAAAGACTGCTCAATTTGAAATTGAGATTTTTTTTTGCTTTTGCCAACTAAAGTAATGACACATCCACATCCCTTTGTCTATAGAGTCTCAGCTACCTAGGGTGCAGGTTGCCAAAATAGTCACCCTTCATGCATATATTTCATCATGTTAAAATTGGCTCATTCCTGTTGAACATAACGTATGGTTTCTTTATTGCAGTGAAATGACAGATCATTCTTTACTTCAAAGTTCATCATTGTCACAAAGCCATCAGAATCCCCATACAGAGAGAAACGTATCAAACATCTACTACACACCAGATGAAGTTGATTCTGGTAAAACAGTTGATGTGATAAGAGATGAGAACTTGAGGTCACCAGTGAAAGCCAATCGCGCTACCAGTAGTCATCTATATGAATACCCTGCACCCTCAATAGAAGATGATGTGCGGTATGAGACTGTGAGTGATACTCTGAAGAAAAAGAGTAGTGAGCCACCATCCTCTGATTCTACTAGTATAACTGCAGTTAATAATAATTCTTATGGTGTACATGTTGTACAACATAGCACACAAGATGATTAATTAATGTATACAAAATTATTTTGCTTATAATATTATTATGTGCATGAATTTTGTATCACTTTAGCAGTTGATGGCAGAAAATTTGTTTATATAACAGTGTATCACCAGTTTATAGTGTGGTGTGTATTTTTGCCATGGTTTCTATAATAATATTGACATTCAATGTAATAGCTATAGATTCATTTTTGGACAGCTGTCACAGCTTCTATCAAACAATACTCTGTGTATTATGTTTGTGTACTGATTTGAACTTTTTAGTTACAAGGTACCTATCCACCAAGACACTAGTCTTCATCCCAATGACATGACCACACAACTCCCTGCCAGTAGTAATATTTAGCTCATGTGGCTATCAAATGCAATAATAAATTTGCATGCGGCTTTAAAATTACCATGCGGTCGGGTGACAGGAACAAGGAATCTATAATTGGTGGCCTTAGGATTAGGGTTTGTTTACCTCTTTAATATAAGCTAAATCATTGTTTTGTACTGTCTTGCATTTACAGTAGTCAATTCAGGGTTAAAGTCAAAAGTGTGCCCAAAAAATACACCCGGCCCAGATATATAGTTCAATTATTTTTTTAATTGTATCACGTGGTATCCCACAGTATCGCCGGTCACAGACGGAACGTATGGGCTCGTTTCACAGCTTATTTTCTGGGCCAAATTCTAGGCTCACTACAGATCCCGACTTAAATACACATCAGAATAATGGAGAGTCTCAGAGTATCCTTCTGTCACTCCCGACAGAGTTGTTAGTTCGTATGATATCGTCGTTATCAGTACGTGACAAGACTAAGTTGCTATATGTTTCACGAAGACTAAGAAGTGTGATGGAAACACCGTCACTGTGGAGAGAGTTTGTGTGGCCTTATTACCACACTGGTGATGAAGGATATGTGAATAATGTGTTGAAGTTGTGTGGGCAACATGTGAAACGATTATCCTTTCTGGATCACAAGACACCTCCATCTAGACTGGTCACAGTAATGGGATATTGTAACAATCTGATAGAACTTAGCCTACCAACAACTAAGTTAGACTCTGAACTACTAAAAACGATTTTGTTTCAGGTGATTGATCTACAGAGACTTGATGTTCAGTGCCAGGATAGTTTTGATATCAAACAGTTACTTGAGATTGTGGGTGGTGACATTGTAAACCTGAAAGTACTCACAATCAGATTTCAGCCGAATAATTCATTTGATTTCCCACCCACGATGCTAAATGAAACAGCATCATGGTTGGATTATTGGATATCAAAAGGATTAGTACCGCAGAGATTGAACATTGTGTTTGCCAGCCCACTAATGCTTAGAGATGGAATAATGTACAGTTGGAATAACGCACACTCTAAATGTACACCTCACCACACTGGTCATATTGAGGTCTATAGTAGCTTTAGAGCTCCATTGAACTTGTTCACTGTTCTGCCGAAATTCCAGTTGGACTTTGGTCACGCAGCTACCCCACCATATGTAAAACCCAACAGTGTTGGATTGTTGGGATTAGATGATTATGCGGTTACATGGTTTACTGGAAAGATTCATGCTGGTAGTGGTAAGGTAGCACGTAAAACATCACCGGGTGTAGTTTACATTGCAGAAGAGCAACTGTTTAATGGTAACTATGATTCTTGGTTATTACTTGAATTTGATGTCTCTGACTGTGAATTGTGTCCTGAAGACCTTGAGCAACTTGCTGTTGCTTGTCCAAACCTTCAGCGACTCAGTTTGATGTATAATGACGAGTGCTTGACTAGTTTACAAGGTCTGCGCACCATTGCCAGCACCTGTCACAACCTACAGGGACTAAACTTGTTGGGTATACAAGTTCGCCATGTAGAGAGCCATGTACTATTGTGGGAAATATTAAGTGATATGAAGTTAACCCACCTAGCAGTAGAAGTATGTGCTTTGCTAACTACAGAAAATGATAAACTACAATTGATTGTATCATTTCAGAAATGTACTAGTCTACGTGCAATTGAATTGTGGTCTACACAGTGTGATAGGGAGTGCAGGTCCCTATTAGCTGATGGTAGCATTTCAGTTTTGTCCCACTTCCCATCACTTATCCACTGTGTGTTGGATGTGTCCCTACACTCTCACTATATCACTGGCCTGCAAGATATATTAACCAGCTGTAAGGAGCTGAAGTATTTACATTATAGTCATGATCTTCTTAGCCAGTCACTCTTTGTATTATGCAACACAAACTTGCAGCAGTTGTACATAGAAAGTTATACTGCTGTGATCTCCTCTACTTTTATGAGTACAATATCAGCTCATGGTGGACTGGTACATGTTGTGTTGAATGTGAAATCAGTGACCAGTGAAGGTGTTGCTATACTTGTTGCTAACTCTCCCAATCTAATAACAATTCATATTGTTGTGAATGCTGCTGTTCATGGTGACAAAGCAATTAGAAAGCTTGAGACCAAAATTAAGCGGATGTTTTGCCACAGACACTTGTTTACATCAGGTAGTTTTACAATAGAGAGAGTGTCACTTATGATGCATTATGAGATTAGCACAAGGATTTGTGTGAAACAGCGATATTACACAGATTTGTTTTCTCTGTGGACATAAAAGATGTACATGCACACACTTAGTAATATACATGTAGTAAAATTATTGTTGTTTGGTCTTTAGTATGTCAGTATCTTTGCAAGTGCATGTATACAGGGACATGCGATAAATTAAGAAAAGTGACCTTTCTTAGTCGAATGAGATGCATGAGTTTATCTGGGTAGCTATATTATATTCTGTGTTTTGTACCAATAATCCTTACGGAGGGATGGCAAAATGGTTTTCACTGCAAATTTATATATACAACAGATGTCTCAAGGAATTGACAGAGTGCAGAAAGTAGCTGCATTATGCAGGACACAATTCCAGAAATACTGTTAACAAAAAAATACCTGTATGAGTTTGTTGTAGAATTCTTGCACAGAGGTCTTCATTACAGACTGTGATAGCAAGGGTGTGCTGGGGTTTCAGGCAACCCCTTTGGATGGATTTTCTACACTATTGAGAGTACAGCTCAGAGTATATAGCTACAGCTTCCATAGTCTGAGCACAAACTTAAATATCTCAAGTTGCTTGTCATGATCAAACAGCTGTTTTTTTGCTATGAATTTAATGAAAATTACATTTCAGCAATATTACAATGATACAATTCCTACCATGAAAAAGAGTGGCTCTGCCAATCATTGAGAGAAAATCATTGCAAATTTAAATGGTGGAGGTAGAAAATGATAAAATATGCTCCAATAAAGCAATCATACAGACAGCTGTATCTACTCTAATAGAACTTAACAGAAATCTGTGAAAATATGATTCACAGAAAGAGCTATAGATTCCTAACCTCATTTAATATAATCCCCCTCCCACTTACAACTCTTCATGATCAGTATACAGACCTTATAATCTAATAAACAGCTTTTTTACATCACATCAGATCATTAGCATCATTAATACCTTCATATGACAAATACATAATTTTTGATATATTATTGAATTACCATTTAGTGGTTTGAGCGGGAACAAATATTCCACTTGCAATATTTGATTCCCTATTTTAAAAATGCTGTACTATGAAGGGACAATAAATTATTTATTTGACCCTCTTTAAAAATTTGAAGTAACTTAAACAATTAAATGCAGACTGTACAAGATTTATATCTGTTGACTATTCTTGCTTCAGTAGTGTAACTAAAAACTCTCAGATCCTAACATTCCTATATAGCCTTGAATGAAGAAGAGAAATTTCTGAGCTAGTATTAATAATTGTAAAACTCATAAAAAATTCAGTGTAAATACAATATCTTTTGATTAGTAATTACTGTTCATAAAATATAGACAGAAAATGTGTTCAAATTCAGTTAGTGTGCAATCATTAGTAGCTAATTGGCAATTTGTTCCACAAATTTTATCAATCTAGGAAAGAAGCTAAATTTGTATACAGTGAAGTGGAGTAGATTAAGCTTATGTTCATTTCCTTGTGTACGTGATCTCTTATTATTGGAGATGTAGCTGGGTAAGCAGTGGCGGATCCAGGATGGGGCATTTGGGGCAAATGCCCCCCCCCCCCTTCACGAAATTGCATACAAGATCGAGATACTCTAATAGAGCAGTCAATTACTCTAATAAAGTAGTCACAATGTTCATGAGGCAGTGTAGCTTACCTATGAAGCTATAAATAGGATTTTATTTTACGTAACAGACGTGATATAGTTGGTAAGGATAACTAGCTATTATTGTTGCGACCTTTTTTTTTTTTTTTTTTTTTTTTTTGGTCTTCAACTGGTTTTCAGTAAGTTTTTTTGGTCTTCAACTGTTTTTGAGAAAGGTGCCCCCCCTCTTTCCAAACTCTGGATCCGCCCCTGGTAAGGAGAGTTCCACTAATTATCATCTTTTCCTACAAGATTGCTTATTGAAATCCCTCATTTTATTGACTCATCCAATAGAGGCCACAATCTCACATTAGGGTCATTCCATACCAAATCAACAAAAAAAAATCCGGACCCCTTTTGATTTTCGTGAAATTTGGCACAAACATGGACCTTTTCAAGAAACTTTCTCACACCAAAATTTGGCTCATTTCATAGGTCTCCCTTTAAGTTATGACCACTTAAAGTTTCTGCTGAAAATTTTATATTGCTTACATGTCTTCAATAAAATGGCCATAACTTTGCTTGTGATTGACGTAGAAACATCTGGTTTAGAGTTTTGAAATGTTTATTAAAGTCTCTTTCAGGTGATATATAATGTTTTATAATTGCTCAAAGGAAAAGGTCAAACCACAAAAATGTAGCCTTTTCCTTTGATCTTAATTTTCTAAAATATGTATTCTTTAATTAAATTTATTTTTGGTTTACATGTTGCTCTAATACCTACCATTCATCACTGTGAGTTTAAAGTTGGGACCAATAGTAGATCATGAGTTATAAGTGTTAATGTGTAGCCTTGTAATCACTGCTGTTTGTATGGTTCAAATACGCTAAGATGCAATACCAATTGCAAGTAACTTTATATAATAGTATGTCACAATTATTTTATACATTGCTGGTTTGTAAGTAAAGTTAATTTGTTTATGTTTTGTAAGAAAACCCAGTAAAAGCTTGTAATTAAATACATATACTCAAGTAATTTACCCCTTATCAAGCTTGTATATATTGTTTCTGATTATGACGCCAAGTCTATTGTATAGTAGTGAAATATTAAACTTGATGACATTTTTACTAGCTACAGTAACTGCTACTGCTACTGTTAGCATTTAATGCTGATTGTTGATATGCAAGTACGTATTTTGATACACAAATGTAGCTATAGTGGAAGCTGTCTAAGCCAGTAAGGCCAATTTTTTTTGGCCTTAATAATGTAGGTGGCTATTTACTACAGGGTAATTTGTTTGTAGCTGAACTCTCTACAAGTTTATTTGTGTGTAGCTGATCTCTCTGCAGGTTGATTTGTTTGTAGCCGATCTCTCTACAGGGCAATTTGTTTGTAGTTGATCTCTCTACAGGGTGATTTTTTGTAGCTGACCTCTCTTCAGGGTGATTTGTTTCTAGCTGATCTCTCTACAGGGTGATTTGTTTCTAGCTGATTGCTCTACAGGTTGATTTGTTTGTAGATTAACTCTCTACAGGGTAATTTGCTTGTAGCTGAACTCCTTACTTTGTGTCTAGTTTGTAGCTGATCTCTCTACAGGGTGATTTGTTTATAGCTGAACTCCTTACATTGTGTGTAGTTTCTAGCTGATCTCTCTACAGGGTGATTTGTTTGTAGCTGATCTCTCTACAAGTTGATTTGTGTGTATATAGCTGATCTCTCTGCAGGTTGATTTGTTTGTAGCCGATCTCTCTACAGGTAATCTGTTTGTAGCTGAACTCTCTATAAGGTGATTTGTTTGTAGCTGATCTCTCTGCAGGTTGATTTGTTTTAGCTGAACTCTCTACAGGGTGATTGCTTGTAGCTGAACTCCTTACATTGTGTCTAGTTTCTAGCTGATGTCTCTACAGGGTGATTTTTTGTAGCTGAACTCTCTTCAGGGTGATTTGTTTCTAGCTGATCTCTCTACAGGTAGATTTGTGTTGATTTGTTCATTGCTGATCGCTCTAAAGGTAATTGATTTGTTGCAGTTGAACACCCTGCAAAGTGTTTTGTTTGTAGCTGATCACTCTAAAGGGTAATTTGTTTGTAGCAGAACTCTCTCCACAGTGACTTGTGTGTAGCTGAATTCTGTGTAACTGAATTCTCTAGAGAGTGACTTAATTGTAGCTGAATTTTCTGCACAGTGCATGACTTGTTTATAGCTGAACTTTCTTCAGTGTGACTTGTAATGTTCTGAATCTCTATAGTGGTATATTTGCTTAACTCTCCACATGGTGACTGTCTTCTTGCTGAACTGTCTATAAGATTAACTGTTTGCAGCTGAACTCCCTACAGAATAACTTGTGATGTAATAAAATTCTATAATGGAGTAAATAAATTAGCCGAATGCTCTATTAGGGTGACTGTTCTATTAGAGTATTTCGATCTCGCATTTGCTACACGGAGTTGGCTTTCAAATCATAACTCAGTGGTTTGTAATCCGATTCTTCTGTACTACTGCAAGGACTTTCTATGAAGATTATTCCAGCTATATATACACCGACTTTTAGCTCATTGCTCTAAGCGGTTTGCCTAGTAGGCGTGAAAACTAATACTTTTTTATTCATTAAAATCGATCGCGTAATTATGACACAGGTTGGGTTTTGTGTCATATCTCCGTGGTCTTTATCTCGATTTCTTTCAAACCACCAAAAGGCACTCCTACGATGGTTACTCCATCTACATAGCAATTTTCAACTCATTCCATGAAGCGGTTTACCCTGTAGGCGTGACAACAAATCGATCTTGTTTTACGCGAATAATCGGTCATAACTCCTGAACCATTCATCGGATTTGTACCAAATTTGATGCTAGGATTCGCCTTTGGACTCCCTTTCTGTGTGCCAAATTTCAAGGCGATCGGAGTACGCGTTTGCTTGTTATAGCAATTTTTGCAAGTGTGCGAAAAGACGAAGAAGAAGAAGAAAAAAAAAACGAAGAAAAAAAAAACGAAACTTTGGCAGCTCGTATCTCGGAAATGGCTGGAGCGATTTCCTTCAAATTTGGAATGTAGACTCCCTTGACTGGCGGGCAACTGTGTAGCAAATTTGGTTCTAATCAGATACGTGATCACCGAGATACAAAGGTGTGAAAATGACGTTTTCGTTCTTCCTGTCAATATACTCACGGTCTGGCGCGCCGGCTTCTTGGGCCGCACGACACACTACCGTGTGTCTTGATTTGTACATTTACTGATAAAATCAGAAATATCTAAAGTACATCTGCTTCATCTTTTCTTCTTCCTGTGGCAAAGAAAAAAATATAGGTTAAAAAAGTCCCAAAGCCGGCCATAGGCTGGCTTTGGGGTATGCAAATACAAAAAGAAGTGAAATCTAATCCAAAACAGCCAAGCTGTAAAAAAAGTGTGCGGCCCTCAAAAAGGCTATGGTGAAAAAAGATGTGAAATCCAAGGTGGCGGCCAAGAAATGGCTGTGATGGTAGGTTAATGGTAAAAAATTTAATAACGCCAATTCAGGTGAATTTTGGTGCCGCTTGGCCTTTTTCACCAAAGCCTTTTTGAGGGCCGCACACTAGGGACCCGCCGATTATGCTGGCATAATTTTGAGCATAATAGGTACCTAAAAGCATTGAGCATAATGCCAGCATAATAGGTTAAATATTTGTACGATAGTATAAATTCTTGCTGGAAAATGACAATTGCAAAATAAGATCGATATACTCTAATAGAGCAGTCAGTAACTCTAATAGAACAATCATCAAACTGACGAGTATATCGATCTTTTCTCTTACATATGCAGCAGGAATTTATTATTTATGCTCCAGCCACTCATTTTTTTCTATACAGTGTTAAACTAGTAGCAAAGCATATGAACTAAGGTATGAACATTGAGCATAATCGAGCATAATAGGTAAATATTGAGCATTAATTTAATGAGCAGTGCAGCATAGCATAATAGGTAAAATTATGAGCATAATCGGCGGGTCCCTACCGCACACTTTTTTTAACAGCTTGGCTATTTTGGATTAGATAAATATATACAGGAGATCCATCCATATATAAGTCCACACCCAGCTTTGTATGATCTATACTTACAATGCGGGCTGTAAGAATTCCTTGGAAATAAACTCTGAAATCTCAAATGCTCTATTAGACTATCTTTCAACAAACAGTTTAGTAAGGATTCTGGCATGTTCCATCTCTAAATTCTGAGAATTGAATATAAATTGTTGTACTGTGCTCATATGTTGTTACTTTTGTATTGTATAACAAATGGTGTGTTCAGTTTCTGTTTATTAAAATTTTAAGGGGGTTTGGAACATTTGGAAACCCTGCACTTGAGGTGCACAGTGGAAGGAGTCAGACATTTCTCCAAATACATCATGGTTCATCATATTACAGCACAGAATCTTGTTGTAGATAATTAAGTCATCCAAAGTAGGCAGGTTAAATACGCCCCTTCGATATGGATGTAAAGACAGACATACACAGGCTCTGTTTTGGAAGTCCTCATGTTGCAAACCTCGTGATACAAAGGTCATGTGATGCAACATGATCACATGTGCACTATATTGAAATCATTTTGAATATAAAAACATTGCATGCATGCAGCTTTATATTAATGATGTCTATGTCAGGATCATTAGGTATATAACATAAAAATAGTGTGTTTGTCACAAGGAAAGTATACACTAGTGATTACACTTCCCCACTTCCGGCTTAGCTACTGCAATCTATGTCAGGATCATCAGGTAAAATAAAAGCAGTCTGTTTGTCACAAGGAAAGTATACACTACACTTCCCCACTTCTCAGTTACTGTAATGTCAGGATCATTAGGTAAAATAAAACAGTCTGTTTGTCACAAGGAAAGTATACGCCATACTTCCCACTTCTTCCATCAAATGAAGGTACTCAGTGGCAGATCTAGATGGGTTCCTGGGGTTTCGACAGAAACCCCCTTTTAAATTTAGTTCAGTTGCAGTCTAAATACATAAACATTGTTGTACTGACAATTTGTCGTAGCAAACAACTATATACCACTGTACGTAGTAGCATGCATGCAGTTGCACTTATCTAACACCATTTATACCTCAGCAACACTTCACTTTTTATCTCCTGCAACAAGAATGATTGAGATACCTAATAGAGCAGTCATGTAACTACTCTAATAGAGCAACCAAGGCTATAGTTTGTAGTCACCATATTTTCCCTATAGAGTTAGCTATAGTATTTACAGTTTAAAGCATTGGATTTGTTGCAATTGGTAACTAAAAATAGCCTAAAATCTGATTTCAAAAAAAATCTCAGTTTCTAAAATCTCAAAAATTTCC
The DNA here is from genome assembly GCF_963678975.1 of Dysidea avara. Classification (NCBI taxonomy): domain Eukaryota; kingdom Metazoa; phylum Porifera; class Demospongiae; order Dictyoceratida; family Dysideidae; genus Dysidea; species Dysidea avara. The sequence goes on from NC_089274.1 coordinate 25,055,033, forward strand.
AGAGAAATGTCATCAGATGTCGTATTCAGCTATGCCAACTTTCAGAAACCCCCTTTTAAAATCCTAGATCTGCCACTGGTACTGTCCCTTTGTGCCACTTTTCTACTCCTCCTTTTATAGAAAACTTTATTTTAATGGTTTTCCCCATCAAACTCAAGTCAGGTGGGTTGTACAGTGGAACCTCTTTTAATGGACCCTCCCTGTAAAGGACACTGTACATTTAACCTCCTTATAAAGGACAGTTACTGAAGTCCCTATAGACCTTTACCAATACAATTTACCTCTGAAAGAGGACAACCTCCTTATAACAGTAAAATTTCACTAAAATTGGTTGGTCCCAAAGTGTCCGTTAAATAGAGGTTCTACTGTAGATGGTACCGATATCACTCTGTGAGCTATATACAAATATATACATGTAAATAATATACATGCATCATATACAATATTGAGAATTATGGCATAATTATGTGACTGGATCTGGGCTGAAGCCCTTTTTCTAGCATGTCTACTGCTGTAAATTTAAAATGACAGCACATGAGTCCACGGATAAACCACCTGCCACAATACACTGCTATGTTTTGTATGAAACTTACATGTACATAACTGTTTAAGTTACACAAAAACATAATTATTTTATAAAATTTACAAACAGATATTCCCTACACAGCCTTACAGATATGAGAAACACCTTTGCAGTAAATCTGGCCACTACGGAAATACAGACTATTTTGTTCAAGATAAACATGATAATCAGCATACGTAGAAGAAATCGTATGTGCTACAAACTGACATTTTGCACTGTTAGTGAAAAGAAATGGCATGATGTGTGCATACATTGTAGGTACTGTGGTATGCCAAAAGGCACCAGTCAGGCTGAAACAATGTTTAACAGTGCAAGCTTGTAACCCTAACTGTTATCAAGTTACTTGATTGAAGGCATCAGTCAGTTAGTCAATTCTACTGAATAAAAAATTCATAGCAATCTAGTGTACGCAAGTTGCCAATTATCGACAGGTACCAATTATATTGGCACTTGTAAATTATACAAACTATGGAATATATGAAGTTATGTAAAATAATTTTGTATTGGAAACCAGTATGCTTTTATTTCTGAACTGAATATCTCTTGAATGGCTGTCTTCATCTTCATAAAACTTGTGTGAAACAGAGTTATCCAAGGACTGTATATCCCACAAAACTTTCACAATGAACCAACAAGGCACCAGAGAGATACTGATTAATTTGCAAAATCTGCAGATAATTGGTCAATCACTGAAGTAAAGAGTGTCAATAATATGTACCTCATGCCAATAATTGGGGCATGATATGTTTTGCAACTTCACTCACTACACGATGATCACCAATGTTAAATTTATGTGTGCTAAGAGACTAAAGACTGCTCTATTGAATAGTGCAAACTGGAATTTCATATAACACATCATTCCAAACGGATGACATGGTGCCGGTAATTGGTGGCTTACACTATTGAAATTGTTTCAGGTTGTACTGAAGGCTTTTGGGCTTGACTATACGTAACCAATACTGCCAAGGCACCATGAAGGTATTGTGAGGCTGGTTTTGGGGTGGTGTTTTTGGCCAGAAAACCTCAAAACTTCCAATATTGTAAGTTTGAATAATAATAGCTAACCATTATAAAGTATTTTGCATGGGAGGATCACTGAGGTTTATTTTCCACAAAATACAGCATTCTTTTGAAAGACATCATGTATAAACCCAACATTTAACACGTTGAAGAACAAAGCTAAATCTTGTTCTCCCTTTACGCTATTTAACATGCTTACCTTTACCGTTTCACATTGAAGACAGCATACATAAAAAATACTATATACCAGTTAAAGTACCATTTAGTGATACTGTACAAAAGATACTGTAGAGTGCTCATGGTTGAAACCTCAGCTTTGCCTGTGCAGCATTGCCCTCTTGACCTCACTACTCAAGCTATATTCCAATACAACTGATGTAATTATGTAAATACAAATACCATGTCAAACTACATGTATGTATAATGAGCACTATAAGCCCATGCATGAAACACACTTCATGATATATATACCTTAACAAGCTACTCTGTAGTCTACTGAAAACCAAAGATTTAGATCTGTGCATAAGGTAAATAACAATAATAATATGCATCTCAATGCAAGTATAATATATCAAGCAACATAGCATATCAAGCTTAAGACACATCAAGTCATCAGGTCAAGGACTGAGACACACTCAAAAATAAAAGCAGCTACTACCTAAAGTCTATTATAAGAATGAAATCCCCGTAAAAGTATAAATTGGCCCACTTTCGAAGAGACCTTTTCTTCAAGTCATCTTGCATGCTTATCTGGTAGACTGGTGCATTCTGCTTCTTGCTGATGTTGGCGTTTTCTTTGCTGTTTTCATTTGGCTGCAGTCACTTGCTTTTTAGCCTCACTTTGGTCATTGTAGGACACTGAATGTCCTTGCTTTGCAACAACATATTTAGCACAAAGAGCTTTGTCCATTTTGTATAGATTAACTAAAGCAGGAAGTAACAATTGTGGAGTAGCAGTTTTACAATCTCTATTCTTCTGTTCAACAGCATTGGTTGTTGGTGGACATCTCTTCCAAGTATCAATATCCATGTCAGCATGATCTTTATGTAGCATTTTTAAGTGTTAGGGCTGATCCACCTTTCAACCCTTTTCTTAGCAGCAATCCAATTGCAGTTTTTGTCCAGAAATTCCACTTCTTCCAATGACAAAACTTTTATAACATTAAGTAGAGTTTTTGTAGATGATTGTGAGCACAATACTTTAAAGTATTTCAGTGCACTAGGGGCATCACAGTGTATACTAGCTGTAGCAGTTTTGTTGAATATCTGCTTTTTCTTTAACCTTTTCCATACTCTGCCACGTACACAGTGCCAGGATCTAATCCAATGCACCTTGCAACCTATCAGTAATTGCATGGCTGAATCTTCTCCAATACTTCTTTTTAATCCATTTATTTCAGTATCTGACCAATCTGTCACTATTCTCAAAAGAGTTTCGGAAATTGGGATGATCCGCTTTGCATTTTTAAAACATTTTGGTGAAAGAAAGTGCATGCGCATCGCTATTTTGATGGGAAAGATGTACCCTAGACACCACTTCCCATTCCATCAAGTAATAGTCAAATGCTATAGTATTGGACAAGTATGTAAATTCTGTACTTACATTGTATTGTTATATCTGTTTGTATAAACTCAGACATTGATAGCGATTCACTCATGTATGGATTCATTGTCAATATGTATTTTATTCCATCCTCCAGTCCAGCAGAAACTAGATATGGTCTTGATAATTTTTTAACCACATATCCTTGAGTAGCGTCACCTAGCTGTTTAATCTCTTCTGTATCAATTTTATCAAGATTCTGTTCCATCTGTAAAAAGTCAAATGTTTTCTCTGCAGATGATGTCAGTTTGGCCTTTTTTATTTCAGTCCTTATTTGGCCAAAATGTGTACTAGCCTTATCAACTACACCTGGCACAAATTCTAAACCGTTTCCTTGACTTATATCAATAGGTGCTAGTGTTGAATTAAGTGATGCAGCTCTAGAAATATTTTCCTGTACGCACTTGGCAGTTTTAGTTGGCCCATGAATTGCATGACTATGTAAATTAATCGTCAGTTCTTTTTGATTTCTGATGAGTGCAAATATCCGATGACGGTTGTCATTTGAATTTTCTGGAAACAAATATGCAAACTCTACTGCACAGTCATTTACATGGCTTAATGGTGCAAATGGATGCAATTTGCATCATCTTTTTTTCTCACACTGCAGCAACATAGCTGCATGAAGGCTCACTGCATACTTTCACTCCACCACAGGGTGCAGATTAATATAAATATTTTCTTTTTTACCACCTACATCCATTTCCACCAGCCTACTTTTGTTTAACTTTCCTTTAGACAAATGGATATCATTCCAAATAAAACCAGGATCACTTTCCACTAATTGTTATAATGCTTTGTAATCATTTATTTGATAACACACTGAGTCTGGGCAGTTTCATACACATCAGGATACTGACGTTAACTTTGCGTTTGTCAACGTTTTCTAATTTTCTTCCTCACTCATCATTTACCTAGCTATCATTAGTGTTGGTGTTCCTCAGAGTTAGCTACCTGAGCAGGTTGAAAGTAAAAGGTATTGTAATCTTATTGTCTTCTGTAGTAATGAATTCATGACCTTTTGTGATTTGGGATACACCCAGAATTGCATAATGGCCATTTTTTATCAGTGACTTTATTTCTCATTGTATAAAGCCATATATATAGGAATAGCAAATTTTTATGAATAGTCGCCACCATGTTTCAGATTAAAATTTCCATGTGATGGTGTAAGTTTGTCATACTCCTGTATCCAAGCTGCATTTGATCCTCTGATCCACTGAGAAATTTTAAGCTCACCTTTTACCCCTATTGTATCTATAGCATTCTCCATGCTTCTATCAGACAGAAAGTAGTGTAAAATCTAAAAATAGCTAGCTGTAGTTGCATAGAAGTAATACAATAGTAGCTAGCTTACCCTCGCATGACTAAGGGAATTGTATATAAGTATACTGCAGCCACTACAGTAATTAGAAGGGCTATTCCGATAATGACACCAGCAGCCAATGGCTCAGCATCCAGAGCTACGAGGTTGTGTGAAGCAAAGAGGATTTCCAAAGCAGAGCAGTAAAATCCATGTAGATCTTGATCTCGACAGAGAACACATCTCAGCACTATTGTTTAACAAGGAGTCTCGTACAACAATGCTCACGTGATAAGTTTAACAAGTCGATAGGAATCTTGATTAACAATGCTCACGTGATTAGATCGCATCACGTGACATTTGTATCACGTGATTTACAAAGTTACGTAAAGTCTTCCCAGGGATAAGGCTCTCAAGTGGATCTCCTACCTTCTACCAGCATTTTACGTGAGTGTAAAGTACGTAAAATCTTCCCATGAGTGACCCAAGGGTATAGTGACGTTATTCTTTCCCATGAGTGACCCATGGGAGTGCTCACGTTAAATCTTCTCATGGGAGCCCCATGGGATTAAGTGCCTTTTTACGTCAAGATGTAAACGACCCCCTACTCTAGTTGAAAATTCCAAATTTTTTCGTGTACTTTTAATGATGTAATCAAACATCTCTTGCATGTATTTTGTAAACATGCTGTAAAGTACAAAAATAACAACAAAAACAATTCAGCACAAATTTACGGTAGCTATTTCTAATGGAAACCTTGGGGTAAACAACTCAATCAGTTGTAAAGGTCACCTGCTGTTCTGCCCTGCAGGGCACTGCTATAACTTCGTAGAAGTGTAGCTAGGTGATTTTTATTGACGGTGTGACAGGTTATCCTGATCAACTTGTGAGTCCCGCATCTCTAGTGGCTAGTAATATAGCTAGCTACGTAGCCTATCTGCAGCTCAGTTGAGTTCATTCCAAGGTTCATTCAGTCACACCGAGCCAGAATCGTGTGTAAATGGGTCGACGTCCTATTCCACTTACTAAAATCAAAATTCTTCTGTTCTACAACTGTTTTCTGTACTTTACAAATGAAATTACCAAGACTGCTGGAAGTAAGTCAATTATTATATAAACTATATAATTATATAACTACTCTCTGAGTTAGCTAATTAAGCTGCTAATAGCTAGCTAGCTAGCTATAACTCTTCTTTGGGGGTGGTTAGAAGTTACAAGTTATATAGTAGACATAGCTAGCTAGTCATGAATAGTTAAGACAGGCCAAAGAAATATAGCTACATTTGTATTATCAGGACTGGAGGGGATTTATATTTGCTTAGATTTTCTTTCAATCAGTGCACATTATAGCCATGCATCATTGTGACAACACTGAAGGTTTATGTTACCAGTTGAATTTACTGCTATTGGTGGCTGACATGTCTGAGCGATAGAAGACATTACTGGCATATGATCTGTGCTTTCCAAATGGTGGACAACTGTACAAAAAAATATATATAGTTTTACAAGGTTATTAGCAAAGTTATTTTACTGTGGTATATATGAGTTCATGAATTTTGGTTTAACCATAGATGTTTCAGTGACTCATATGCATGCTATCACACATGCACGCGCACACACACACCCACACACACACACACACACACACACACACACACACACACACACACACACACACACACACACACACACACACACACACACACACACACACACACACACGCACGCACACACAATAATGAGTAGCTGTAACCCAAGCATGTTTAGCTAAATAGGTTCTTCACATCATATTAAAAAAATACCCACACACATATGTATAGCTTCTTTGTTAAAATACACACTATGTACATAGTGGATGCATGCAACACAATAAAACAAAGTGAATACTTTCCCTGTCAGTAGAACTTATATGTGATTTTAAAATGTATACTAAACTTAGTATGCATATATATCATGCAGCATACCTTGACTTAGTGGGCATCCAATTAGCTGAACAGCAAAGCAAGGAAAGCCATTGTTGCTATACATATGAAACTGAAAGTAACTTGAATTAATTGGTGGCCATATTGGCATAGTAAATGTTCCACTTAAATTCCTATACACCAGTGCAAGAACATTTCAATAGGACCAACACCTGTAAAAGACTTACATTTGCTTTGTTAATGTTATTATAGACTCTCCCATTTGAATCAGTGTACAAGCTAAAATGAATACCATCGGTGCTAACAGCTTGTATTTGTGTCAAATAAATTAATTCACTGAACTACATGGTAACATTTTGAGGGGCATCAGCATCAGCACACCATGGATCTGATAAGTTTGAAACTTCGTCAGAATCAGAACGGGATGATGTTACCATCACTGATTGTGCTCTGTTAGCATCAAATATAGTGAGAGTTAAACATTCTGTGTAAGGCAAGCATGACAGTTATGTGGGTTTACCTCCCCACAAAGCACAAACACTACTGTAATATTAAATTCAAAAAAAGAAGTAATCAGTATTTATACATAGGAGTAAGCCCAAAAACTGCACAATAATAATTGGTATCTTAGTTAACAGAAATACGTACCTCCGAATAGCAGTCACAATTCTGTGTAGTTAGCTAATAAATATTCCTAATATGTAATTGGATAAAGTATGGTAACTGAGAGATTCTAAAAACAGTGAAGAGTAAAGCACAACTCCCACAAGTTGTGGATCATCATTACACACATGACAACTATACTATTGTCTTCCATAGATTTGTGGCATAGCTACTGTATTCAGGAATCATATTACATGTATTATTGCTGAGTGTATAAAATGACACATGGAATCTATACTATACAACATTATGGAAAGCTCAAATTACCCATGCACTATACATTTTATAAACATCAATAATAGTCAATATGCTAGTATACCAATTGGTCCTATGTACGTACCATCAATAAAGCATCCATACAGTTCCATTTTAAGATAGGCTGAAGTACCAACCCATTGTGTAGGAAAAACACGTACAAACTGAGCTAATACTGGATGAGAAAAATTTCTTAACTCTTCACCCAAATTACAGTTGCTATTTCCAACAAACGCCTGCAAAGATATAGTTTATGGGTATACAAAATATATATTGCAGATGTAAACGTATAGTCTGATTTGATATTTGTTCTCTAATACAATTATATTCTCCATTGGATCTTGCATATTGCACATAATACTGAGTCACATAACCATCACCAGCACTAACAGTGCTTATTGCTTCTACTACAACTTCAGCACCAAAGTCAATTTCAATGTATTCATACTCATCTGTTGTGCTATTGCATGTAAGATAATTGGAGCACCATCCAAACCTAGACTTTCTGGCTTCCATTGGCTCATGAGGACTATTATAGGATGTGGCACTTGTGCGTGTTCCTAGTACAGAACTGGTTAGCAATGCCTCATCAAGTAATCCAATTCTGTTACCACATGGTGTAACTGTAAGAAATAATACACATGCATACATGTCACATGCTAATTTACATATATACTAGTGATCTTTTGTTGTAGCTATCACAGTGTCATCTGTTAATGGTATGACTGTCTTTACAAGTGACTAGTCAGTGTACATTATTGACATTACACAGTGCAAGGTACTGATTCTAGCTGCCCAGTAGCTCAGAAAAGAGAAGGCAATAGTGACTGCATTGATTGTGATCTGATTATTAAAGTTGTTCCAACTGCTGCAGTTGTCTTTGCTATCACTGTGGTGCTGTGCAATGTGGTAGTGTTGATTTGTTGGACCAGGCATAAGAATAAACAAAGTGATTCATCAAAGCCAAGGAGCCAGACCTGTGTTGTTATTAATGATTTATACAAGTTAGTACTTGTGTACACACTTATAATATGATGGCATGGGCCTGCTTAACATTGTATGGACACACATAAGTGACGTAAAAGACAACTTAGTGTATATTTACTAAAGGTCCTAATGTTATCTATGCAGCACAATGACACTATGTACATACAAGTAGCTATATTTCTATTTGCTATAATAATATATTCTACAATTTTTACAGTGATTCTTTGGGTGAGATTCACTACTCTTTGGTTAGAGATCCTAATTTAGGAGGCCGCAGAAAAGTTGACAAAAAAAAGAGAAGAAGCCACAAATATCTCTAACTCATGGCACTAAAATCCTCCAGCAGAACCAGCGGTAACAAATAACAGAACAGTTACAGATGAAAACTCAACGATGCCACAAAACATCAGTACTCCTGCAAACTTTGATGGAGTGGTACAGAAATCATCAAATGAAGATATCATTGCAGATTATGAATTACTGGATGTATCTATGTAAGAAGATGAAATTCAATCATCACTCTATGAATCTACTACCTCAGTTGCTGTTAATCCAATTTATGGCGAACAGCATGTCATTCAGCAAGAATGATATAGCTGCTACAGGGTGTATGTATGACACAATGTGGACTCTGTTTTTGCATAGCTTTAGTACTTATTACTCAGCTATATAATGTCACATGTCAACATAATATTCATAACTGTTTAGCTATACTATTCTTTATATACAGTGTACCAATAAAAAATGTAACGATTTTTAAAATGATTTAGTTTGTAGTTATAGTGTAGTTGGTCATAATTATGAAGGGTTCAATTTCAGCTCACACACTTGTTTTTTATGGCTTCAATGAAATAAATGTAGACGTTCTATAGAATAGTAAGACTATTTCTCAATTTAACCATTTCTTGTTAAATATAAATTTGATTACTTCTCATTGATCTTTAGAAGTGATTATCCCTTGAGTAATTCCCCTTGCTCTTTCCTTGCATCTTGTGCCTACAATACAATTGCACTTGTTGCTTCTGCTAGCTACCTAGCTTTCTACTAGTAAGGTAATTGAACTATGGCTGTCTATTGCATATCATAGACAGTAACATCATCATGTCACACATTCTGATATGACAAGAATCAGACTAGCTACCAGTGCTGATGCATATGACCTGCAGGGTCTTTAATTATTGCAAATGCAAGTTAACTGCTATACATAGCTATATGTAGTCCTTATTCAGTTTATAGCTACCTTGAAATATCAATGGAGCTGATGCCATGCTCATTGGAATGGCAGATAGATTGCACATCCTAACTTTGTAACAGCCAAAAATTAAAAATTCTTGCAATCAAGAATATTAATTCCTAATTTTTGTATATATTTAAATCAGATGAACGCATAGACACAGGTGTATGTATGTAGCTCTGCATTCTTTGAATTACCTTGATGGGAGTACATTGACTTGTCAAAATTGATCACAGAGGATGCCAATATTCAAGTCACCTATGCAGTGATAATAAATAGGCAAGTGGTGACAGTGGAGCCCATGCCCCAAGTCAGTCTTGATCAATTTTGATATAGCTAGCTAGCTATTAGCCTAGCTATTGGTTTGCTAGTGTCCCCTTGCTTCATGGTGACAAGCCAGTTATTAAGTTTAGCTGCTATGTAGTGCTATATTATTCATTGTAAATGCTAATTTCTCGAAACATTTCTGAAATAGATGTGATTTATTAAGTTAGGCCTTTGATTCAATGCCCGGCTTATTGAGAAGTTAAAAAGGCTATGGAATTGGAGGCAATTTTCTACTGTGGTTAAAGAATTTTCTTGATGGTCATTTACAAAGAGTAGTATTAAATAGAATCCAATCTCATTGGTCTAAAGTAACTTGTGGAGTCCCCCAAGGATTGGTACTAGGACCACTGCTCTTTGTATTGTACATTAATGATCTTGCAGAAGTTATTCAGTGTGAGTTAGATATGTTTGCGGATGATACCAAGGTATGCTCAATAATCAAGAGTGTCTGTGATGCTATGGAACTACAAAGGGACCTAAGAAAGGCACAAGAACGGTCTTTGGAGAGAGTGCAGAGAAGAGCGACCAAACTTGTCCCCAGACTATCTTTCCGTATGAATCCAGATTAAGGAAACTACTCCCTGTATTATCAAAGGAAACGTGGAGACCTCATTGAGACTTATAAACTATTGAACAGCTACTACAATATTAGTATTAGTATTTGTGTACAGGTAAAGAAGGCTCAAGGAGTCTGTAAAGTCTGATCTGTTCCATATTGACTAGTCTAAATTTTTAAAACTAGCTAAGTACTGTACACCACACAAGAGGCCATTACCTGAAATTAAAAAAAGAATGTTTTAGATGAAATGGCTGGGGCATCAATTTCTGCATCTCAGAGGATCTTTTTTTGGGAGGAACTGTAAAGAATGGACTATCGACCCAGACTGGTTGAACTAGATTTTGTAGTTACTTTATAGGACTTTTTCTTTTTGTATGTATGTATGTATGTATGTATGTATGTATGTATGCATGTAGTTACATTTTTTCTTTCCTTGCCATGCCCACAACTGACTACTGATGTTTTTCAGGAATTGATTAACCTTGATGTCTCTAAGGCTTATGGTCCTGACCTTATTCCTCCATTATTATTAAAGAAGGCAGCTGCTTACATTTGTGTACCTTTGTCTAAACTGTTTAATCAGTCAATGATAACTTAAAAGCTGCCACAGGATTGGGTCACTGCTAATGTTGTTCCTGTATTTAAGAAGGGTGATTTGTAGTAACTACAGACCTATTAGTCTCACATCTATTATTGTTAAGGTGATAGAGAGAATTCTTCGTTGTCAAATTGGATCTGCCCTTTCTAATCACTGTAGACTTAGTAAATGTCAACATGGTTTTTGCCCAAACCATTCTACTATTTCCTTATTGTTGTCTGTGATTCATAACTGGGCACTTTGTCTTGAACGTCGGAGTACTACCCACTGTATATTCCTTGATTATGCAAAGGCCTTTGACTCTGTCTCTCATGAGCATCTGCTTATTAAACTCAATGCAATAGGGATTACAGGGTCACTTCTGAATTGGTTGAGGGGTTTTCTGACCAATCGTCATCAACGGGTGGTGGTGAATGGCTGCTACTCTGATTGGTTACCAGTTCTCTTGGGGGTGCCCCAAGGTTCAGTTCTTGGACCGCTACTGTTCCCCTTGTACATCAATGATTTACATGAAGTCATATCTCACTCTGAGCTTAATGTTTTTGCTGATGATGTAGCACTGTATAAAGAGATTAAGTCCAGTAGTGACTGCAATTTACTGCAAGAGGATTTGAATAATGTCTTTTTCTGGTCAGAACACTGGCAACTTCGCCTTGGTCCACCTAAATGTGAGGCTCTGTACATCTCAAACAAACGCTCTCCAATTACTACTACTTACTCTGTGAATGATATTCCACTTCGGTGGTCCATCTCAGTATGCTCTTTGGGGCTTCATATTGCTACTAATTTATGTTGGTCTAAACATTGTAAAATTATTGCTGCTAAGGCTACCAAATGTTTGAATTATTTATGCCACACTCTGTGGGGTGCCCCTCCACAAGTTAAATCTACTGCCTATAGATGCGTTGTTCGCCCTTTGTTAGAATATGGATGTCAGCTATGGAATCCTTTTACTCAAAAGAACATTCAGCTTTTGGAAAACACCCAATGTCGTGCTGCTCGTTGGGTATGTGGTAGTCGGTGGGATCCCTCTGTGTTTTTATGGATCAAGTCATCAGATCAATGTTTGGAACAGTTGAGATGGCCATCTTTAAAATCTCGCCGTGATTATCTTTCAGTCAATCTCCTTTATGATATTATTAACAATAGAATTGCGGTCAAATTTAATGACTTTTGTTCTTTTGTGACCTCTTGTACGAGACGGCATTCACTTTCCATTCTCCCACTGCAGTCTACCATCAATGCCCTCTGGTATTCTTGTTTTGGCAATACACCATTTATATGGAACAATATTCCTTTTGACATTTTATCGTCGTCAAATTGTACTGCTTTTCGTCATGCTGTAAAGCACTACTTTTTTGATTCTGTGTAATCTGTTAGTTTGTCTTGTGTGTGCATGTGTTGCGTTTTCTTGCTTTTTGTACATGTTCTCTGTGCAGTTATTTCTTATTTTTTTGTATGCTATAGTAACTTATATGTACACGTATGTGTGTAATATTTTGGGGAAGCACCCTCGTGCAGGTCTAACCTTTTGGTGCCACCCCTTCCTATTTGGATGAATTAGATAATAAATAAATAAATACTGTGTAGATCAGATCTGTGGTCGCATGTTAGTCCAAGGATTCACATATTTGTCTCTCTTTTTTTTTGTTGTTCACATTCATCATAATCATAATGGTCTTCTCTGATCAACCAGATTGAAATTGAGAGCAAATTTGCTAGTTAGAGAGTTGTTAATGAGTGGAATTCCTTACCATCTGACGTAGTCTCAGCACCTACTATATCTTCCTTTAAACAAAAACTTGATGAAGTTACAGGACATGGATATGAACAAAGACCTGGAGCCTAAACCTTTATTTTTGAATTATTATGTATGTACATCCATAAATAAATAATAATAAAATACAATAATATTCGGAATAATGAACTATCGATTTAGGCACGTGATCTGTGAAGCATTATGGGTCGACTGGTTGCTACTCGGCTGATTTGCATATGCTACTGTACCCTGCTGCTTTACTTAACAACAGAAGTGAAAGTGACCACTGGAGGTAAGGATGTACTGTAGGCTGTGGCTGGTGTCACAAAATACTATTCGTTTGTGCGCCGGGTGATGGTGCCGGTCCGTCACCTGTGCAGTCCGGCTGATGTACAATATATACCACTTCATAATCGGATAATGCAACAGCCTTTACCTTGACAAAATGGCTTGCTTGCATAATAGACTACATATCATACAGTTTGATTGTATTCTTTGCGTGTGTGGGCAGAAACCCGCAAGGCACTGTGGCATCTTTTAAAACTACCTATTGTCTACCTCAACATATCTTGCATCATCAGTGTGCAGTAAGGCTATTAAAAGTTAAGTGGCAGTTGCTGGTCTTTGTGCTTGACTCCCCGGCAGCAGCAGCACTGGTTGTCATCACATGATCTAGTGATGCAGCGGCCAGTGATGCAGCGGCCAGTGATGCAGCGGCCAGTGATGCAGCGGCCAGTGATGCTATATATGATATAGATGTTTACGCACTACAAAATTATTGACTGCCAGCACATCTGTACTAATGTTGCTAGGAAGCATAAGCAAAATAATAGTCATTGCTTGCACAGTATATTTTGAAATACAATAGCTTGGAATATTATAATGCCAGTAAGAAATTGCTTATAATGTTTCCATAGCCTAATTGTATGAGCTATAACATGAAATGTATATGATGATGCTGCAATCTTGCAGAAAAGATAATATAGCTAGCACCATTTCTGTATTAAACTACATTTTGCTATCACTTTTTACTTATGTAATTGACCTCACCACTATGGTCTTTACCCATATGTAGCAAAAGAGCTACATTTTGTTTGCTTGTTAGCTCATCTGTAACTAATCGTGTTTTACACATACATATATAGCAAGCACAGAACATGACCTGCTCCAATAAATTAATAGGTAGTACATGGTAGAAATATTACACTATTATCCATCACTCGAAGCATCAGATTGTGTATAATCATTAGAGCCTGTGGTACAGGGGCGGATCCAGACTTTTAAAAAGGAGTTCCACTCTGGAACATGGTAATTACAACTTCAGTATAACTACCTAGCATATTTCATAGCAAATAATTACTCTCAAGCAATGTTTCACTGTTAAATCTTGGCATTTAGAAATGCTTTGTGGAGTAGCTAGCCGTGCATTATAGCTAGTTATTTCTTTCTATTGAAACGCTAAACCTTAATACAAGATCTCATAAAAAATATGCCCATATTAGTGCAAACTCACCTGAAACCAAAGTGCCTCTAAAAATAATTATACTTTGCGGGTATTTGAGATGCTCATAGCCTTTAAAAAGCTTTAAAACTCCATAGCCATCTGCAAAGACCATGCAAGCTGGCAAATATAATACTATCAAGAGGTGATTATTTGCTTCTTCATTTTCCCCCAGCCACGCACCTATGACTTAGCCTGTTTGTGCCCCTCCCCTTGTCAGCTCCTGGATCCATCCCTGCAATAACTTTAAACAACAAAACGATAATTACTTTAGAGGCATCTATTGCGTATATATGAAGACGCTGGGGTATACCAGTTCAAGTGATTTTATAGTAAAGAAAGTAGCTAAAACAAGTGTTTTTGTCACTCTAAGTGTTTGCGATGAGTACTTGTTATTTCACTAGCATACTGAATTAGAGAAAAACTTGGCAACAGCTTATCAAATAATATTAAGGCTCTTCCAAAATGGTGGTTCCATGGAACCCTTTGAAACTTCCCCCCCTTCGGATCCGCCCCTGTGGTATCATGTCAGGTTTACATTAGCTGCCATAAACCATGCATTACAAAAGCTATTGGGTAAAACTAGATACCTATAATTATCACTAGTAGGATAGCAATTCCTATAAAAGCTGAAGTTGAATGCAGAGGAACTTCCTGCTCCTTTAGCACGTGTCTATAGAGAATGTGTTGCTTGAGGATGAAGCCATCACTGCATGCATGGGTCTGGAATTTGTTCGGTTTAGTGATGACATTCCATGATTTGCTGAACTTCTGTTCAAATAGTTACAATGATTATGATACATGCTAACATCAATGTACTGTGTAAATAAGTAAGAATATTTTTCACAAGCAATGTGATTTAAAATTCAAGAGTGAATAGTCTAAGAATGATTTATAGTCTAAGAATGATTTATAGTAATAAGTTAACTAGCTCACTATAATAGCCAATTTGCAAGGAAAAGTATGAATTCACAATTAACCATTGTGAAAATCTTCCCCCCACAAAGCATGAAGTGTTTGAAATGTTTGCACACACTTGAAATTCTGCATCATGAATATCAAGAAGGCAATAGTATTTACTACATGTGGTTACCACATGGAAATCCTTTCCTTTACCTAATATGTGTCACCAAACTGCCTTGTATGTACTTGTACATGATAACCAGCAACACTGGAATGGCTTATACTCACTCAGCATTTTCTATGTGTACATGTGGTTCTACTATAATGCATAATATCTATCATCTGAGTGCTACCAACTAAAAATTTATACCAGTTATAGTGAGCATGAAGGATAACATAATACGCTAAAGTAAATATTCACACATGATAAGTGACCATTTAAACCACTATATGTAGCTAAATACAACAATTCTAGAGCAACCAAGCTGTGTTTTACACTGTATAATGAGATGAAAGGTGACAATCAAGAAATGGCCACATTGACAATCAAATTTGATAATAACAGCATTGTCATGTCATGAATTGTAAAGGCCGTATCTTCTTTTCACGGCACATTTGTGCTATTAAACAGTTGTAGGAAATGCATTGCCATGAAAATGCGTCCTTCTCTTCTTGTTAATACTCATGCACCAAACTTTCTTGGCTGCATGACGCTGTGTGTCTTGAACTTTGGTGTTGCACGTCAGCTTTCTTGGCAACACAAAACACTATACTATTTGTCTTGATATGTAACTTACTAAATTGTGCATATACTCCAATACAAACATACACAGTATGTGAAAATTTATCCACTACCATCAAGTAACTAAGATAACAATAGACTAATTTTGTACCTCTGATCATGAGCTGAAATGGCAGTCATGGCACTCTGTATAGGCATATATATATATATATATAAACCTGCAAAAACACTGCACCCTTCTTATATGCTTTAACTCATCTAAATATCATTAATGTGGTTTTATTCTGTAGTCAAGAGATAGGTACTGTAAGTGTATAGTTAATTTATTTTTTGTACTATATATGAGCTTAATTTTTTGTGTAAACTTTTTTCCTTACAGTCACGCAGTGTATTAACAGAATAGGACTACTTGAAGAGGGATCACTAATCAGCTCTGTATTGGGTACAAGGGTAACTTCCACATCTGCAAATGAACAATACAAACCAGTTAAAGCAATAAAATCTGATATTGGGTGGTGTTCTGACTATTCTCAATGTTCTATTACACAAGATGAATACATTGAAATTGATTTTGGTGCTGAAGTTGTGGTAGAGGCGATATCAATTCTACAAGCTGCTGGTGGTTATGTAACTCAGTATTTTGTGGAGTATGCAAGGTCTGATAGGGTGTTTGACTGTATTAGGGAACAATTTTCAAACCAAATTGTAAGTAAAGATATTGCACATTATCAAATACTAGTTCACTATATACTTTTTAGATATTTGCTGGAAACAGTGTTTGCGGTTTGGAAGAAGAAACAAGGAATTTCTCCCATCCAGTACTAGCTCAGTTTGTACGTGTCACTCCTATACAGTGGGAAGGTGCTTCAGTTTGCCTTAGAATGGAACTATATGGATGTTTTGTTAAAGGTTAGATTAGTTAACTCACTATTACGTGCAAGGGAAGGGGTTGAATATGCCAGTGGTGTAGCTACTATTATGACAAACAAGGTAGCTGCCACAGAAAAGAACTTAGATATTTTATCTCTTCCTATTTGCATTATCAAACGTAAACTATATAACTATACATGTGGAAAAACTTTATTCAAAATTTTCATGATACTAATGTGCATTCTTTTCATTACAACTGCCCTTGTTGCCACTGTGTCACAGCATTGATGACACCCTTGCACAGAGAACTTACCTAATAAATTATTTTATTTTTGTATTTCCCCCTTTCTTTAGTTTGAGTTCCTGGCAGCACTTGCCAGTGGCTCTCAGTACCTTTATTTGTACTGTCAAACATTAATAAATAAATAAAATATGTGACTGAATTTGACAAAACCCGGCTTCGACGCACAAAGCTTCTTTAGGAGATATGGCGATTTTAAGTAATCATTGTGTAATAACTTCCCAGTGCCTACAGCTGTGCAAACAAAATTTGCACCAAGTATTTACTAGCTATCACTGAGTGGGTGTATACATTTCTGATACCCAAAATTAGCCCTGTTTTGGGCAGCTTTTCTCGAGCGGGTAATAATATCACAGGTGGTAGTAATAGGGTGGGAGGGTGGGGGGCGGTGGGTGGGCTCAATATAAGGGTATAAAATAAAACAAGAAGACGATTGGAATCCAGAAGCCAAGTTTGGGCTCTCCATGGCCCTCCATGGCCCTCAAATCACTCCAAATTGACTGAGAACACTATTGGCGAGCTCTCTGTGAAGTCCCAGCTCACTACACACCATTATCACAAAGCCATGGCCATTCAATGGCACCAATCTCCCACTCGTGGCTTTGACAGGGTCGGAAGAAAGCTGCCACAGAAACCAGACTTGCCAGTCCTGAAGGAAGTACAGTGTGGAATATGATAGTGTATTAGGCTAGCAATCCAATTCTGGTAAAAACGTAAGTTTGATTTTGTGTGTGTGGAAGCCTGGTTATGTGAAATCCGGTCACATATATGCTATTAAGAGCAGTCTTGTCTATACTAGAACAGCCATGTATGTTTCACCTACTAAATTTTGTTGCTACACTCTTGAATCTACACTATATTAAATTTTGTGGTTACCCTTCTATTTACAAGGCACCTTCAAAACTGCTGTGTCTGTGACAAGCCGTCCTCATGGGTGCAATATTTGTCATCAATATGTACCTCCTATACATTTAAACTGTGGGAAGAGAAGTCTGTACTATTGTGACACAGTCATTTGGAACAGCCTTTCCACCATATCAACTAAAGCGGTACCATTTAGCTATGCTTTCATTTATTATGTATGTGTGTATGCTTGTTTGCTCAGGGCACAGCTGAGAAACAGCCTTGGCTAATGTTGTATCCCTGTTGAAATAACTAAAATTATAAAATATTGCAGTACACTGTACCTATAGTCCTTACAGAACAAAGTTGTCAGTAATGGACTCAGTACTACTATACATGAGATTAGTATGTAAATTTAATGAATCCCCCCAACTATATAATTATGGAAACTAAGTAATTGTCTCTTAAAGTGGCATGTTAGCTAAAACATGAGCCTAGCTGAGTTTTATGAAACCATGAAATTTTCCATCATGATTTGTGGTCACAATTTCGCTGTTTTAATGATATTATTGCTATATTTAATGAGAGTACGTATACTATACACATTATTTTCATGTAGAATGCCCTGTTGTTGCTACCATTAATGATGATAACATAGACAAGGTTATGGTGACATCATCTGGTCGTCAATCTAAGAAGGTGTTGAACTTACAAGATCCCTGGTGTGCCTCACACAGAGCACCACAGAGTGCCACCATAACATTTACTGAATTGGTTTACCTGACACAACTACAAGTTGTTAGCACCAATAATGAAGTCTCCTTTAGTTTGTATTATGACTCCAGCGATGTACTCTACAGCAATATTGGTGGAGCAAATGTATGTATACATTACTACTACCAAGAACATAATGCATTTAATTTTGGTTTTTTAAGGAGTATACTTTACTTGGCACACTTGTTATGCCAATATTTCTACCTGTTAATTCAACTGAAATCAAGTTTCAAATACTTGATAGTGATGACGATCCTTGCTTTGCTGTTGAGCTAACTGGATGTCTAAGTAGTCAAGGTAATCAGCGGAATAGTGTTGGCATTATTATTATGGATATTACTATTATTTTTGTTCTTGCTGAGTTTTACTAAATAAGGTAAAATTAAATATTGGAGGTGCTACATGTATAGTCTTCATTATCTGGTTGATGTATCAATGAGAAGTGATGTTGCATGTCATACATTTGTAAAGTCCCAGGTTGTACAATATTGTTATAATCATTATTTTGTTAATTTATACACATAATATTATAGATTACCTTGTAATGTGTAGTTGTTAGCCACATGGAAGATATTGACGATTTACCAATAGCAACACAGACGTGTCGGAGTCAAGTAACTCCAGCAGCACCATCTACCATTGGTGTTTCATCCTCTACTAGTGTCAGGGTATCTACTTGTAGCAGTAGTATTTCAGAGTCCACATCCTCCAATAAAGTTGCAGAATCCAGCATCTCACCATCCAGTAGTAGTAGCACAGTTCAAAACACACCAAATACAGTATATGTAACTTACACTCACACTGCCGTTGTCATGTCTACAGTACAAATGACTATGTCTGTAGTGGACAAGCAGTTGGTTACATCAAGTGATAGTAGTGATTGCAACACTGCTGCTATTGTTGTTCCTATTGTTGTATCAGTTATCACTGTAGTGGTGGTCATAGTATCCATTGTTGTGGCTGCTGTTTGGTGGAGAAGAAGTAAACCTGAGCCTGTGATTATATCAGTGAAAAACAGCCATACCTGTGTTGTTGAAAATGATTTATATAAGTTAGCATATGTGTACATGTGCAGTTTAAATAATATAATAGCTATTAACTGTAAAGTTTGTTGTTCTTATAGTTTTTGTAAATTTCTTCCTTATGCGCTGGATTCTCTTCTAGCATTGAATTTGTTCTGTTACAGTTTAAAACTCAATCTTAGGAAGTGTGTTCCTTGAGTTGAGGCATTTGGTAGTACATCTGTTGTTTGGATTCATCCACTTTTATGCAGTTTATAGAATTATAATACCATATTGTTTTAAGGTGTGTGTGAGAAGAACAGCCAGGTGTCACAGAGAGTAAACTGGGAATGACAGACTTGCCAAATTTGCTAAACTAAACCACACTGAAAATGAAAATGTGTATATATGAGTGGTAGCAAGCTTTATGCTTTAACGTGCAAATCTGTGTACGTACATGCACAAAAGTCTTATGCTGCATGTGCTGTAGTGCTATAATGTACAGCAACCATCAGAGCACATGATGGCCCCAAACCCACTCGCATATTAACTAGCTTCAATAGCATAATATCGTAAATAATTCATACATCAGTTACGTATACAGTTAACATCTTTATGTCGTATAGGTCAGAAGAAGTGGAGCAAAGTTTGAACAGGTATGTTATCAAATGTATAATTATAGCTGTTTAGAAATGTGACAGTCATATACAATAATATATGCATAAAAATATATGTTTGCTGTACATACATCTCAAGTGGAGTATTATCATGCATCTCTAAACTGTGTCATTTTAGTTGTTACTTACTTAGTTACATGACTTGTACATGTATGTGTGTGCATTAGGCTTGGACCACGAAACCTTGATCATGTGTAGTTAACCATGCAAAACAGCTAAGCTGTAAAAAGGGTGCATCCTTCAAAAGATTGGGTGAATAAAGGTGTGCATAATCAAAGGTGGTGGCCAAGAAATGGCTGCAGTGGTGTTAATACCTATCAATGGCTTATTAGCATTAACAACTAACATCATTGCAGCCATTCCAGCTATAAACTGGCTTTGTGATTTGTTTTTACCCAATTTCCTCACAGACAGAAATACAATAGTATTATAAATACTGTGAATTTTATTTGACTAATTTTTGTAATACTTTACTTCTTGTTGTACTGTATTTTAAATATCCCAAACCCATCCATCAACTGGTTTTGGGGCTTGTTTTTACCAAATTTCTTATCTACATGCACAATGATGATTATGATATTCTGGAAGACAGAAATCACAGTGGTATTGTGGAATTTTCTTTGGCTGTTGTATTATTAATTTTTAACGCATGGGATGTTTTAGAACAATTTGAATTATTCCTTTGGTAGATCTATGATTACTTATGAACTTTTGTTAGGATTTTGTAAACTAGAATTTACATTTATACAAAGTGAGCTGAGCAGCTGACTATAGTTCAGTGGTTAAGGATTTGGAAGTTAAAACTGTTGTTCGAGCTATAGACAACTTTTTGTTCACTTTTTATTTGGTGACTGTTCTATTAGAGTATTTTAACCCCTGCAATTGTACATCAAGTTGGTTTTTCCTTGTAACTTTGCAACTCTCACTGCTATTTTTTATATATCTGCCAACCAGGAAACAGAAAAACTTGAAGACTCTGTTATGATGTCCAGAACAGTTTGCTGTATCTGCACATCATCATATAGGCAGAGACAGCAGGTGATTGCACTGGCATAGCACCCGGTCATTCCTGGGGAGTAGGCCACCTTCAACATGTAGCACATATATATTCACATACCCATCTTTTATGAGCATCACTATAGCTTTTAAAACACGTGCATCACAAAGCTACTCATGGATTGCTGTACTTACAGTAATGGCATCTTCTCATTTGTCCATCTAAAGATATCTTTACTTGAATGCTGCTAAGCCATTGTTCCTTAGTTGTTCTTTTTAAACATGTCCCAGCCCTACTCCATTATTTCCCTCTGCCATTACTGCAGTGTTTAACACTTGAGTTGGAAAATTCTTGAATTAAAAATGTGACACAAGGCCATGTTACAACTTGGGAGTTGAGATGTATCAATTCAACCTAGAGGCTAAAAATAAATAAAATTCTCACCAAACACATACTACTTACCTTTTCTTTGGCCACAAAGCCTGGAGAGCAGGTGTTCATGGTGTCTGAACCAAGGGCTTTAGTAGTTGTATTGCCTCCTCAGCATTAGCCTCTTTTGAGTTCTGACGTAAACCCACGTCCAGATTCTGTTCATAGTACTGGTATTAAGCAGTAGTCAGTAGGTTCAAGGCCAATTCTTGATCAGGATTCAAACTGGCTGCCATATTCATTGCAAGGGCTTCCCCATTCCTTAAGAATGGAGCACCACCCTACTTTACTCACAGAGCACCACCCTACTTTACTCACAGAGCACCACCCTACTTTACTCACCATTATTTTGATATGGTAAATTGTTTGACTCAATGAGTCTATAAAATTAACAAACTGACTTTGATGTTTTTAGTAAATGGACAATTTTACTGCTCTACTTTAATTGCTGGGAAAATCTCTGCTTATAATCACGCATTTGCATCTCTATTTATGGCCTAACTTTTATAGTGGAACCAACATCAAGTTAGGAAAGAAAGGATGACACAGTACCTTTGTGTATAACATTACAATGTGGTGGGTGTCATGAATAATGTTTCCTTGGGTTCATTGAATCACTACCGACTTCACATGCACCATCCCTTGGCCTCCATCAGATGACGTTACTCATGATACAATAAGCAAAACATGTTGTTCATAACTGCTACATGTTACTGTTTCGATTTGGTCTTGTTCATGAGCATCGTTGTGAAGGTGCCACTAAACTTAGCTTGGCTCTACAATATGAACACTCAGCACTAGATGATCATCTCTCAGTGTAAGAAAACATGGTGCAAAGAAATTATCCACACAAATGCAGTACACTTGCAAATAGGAAGCCCACATGATGCTACCAATTATGTAAACTACGGATCATTCAAAGAACCAAAAGCACCTTGTACTGCTTGTATAAGACCTTGACTCTGGTCTCTGGCCTGAGTTTGGCAGTGAAATTGTGAGTCTCATGGTATTGATCCATGAGAATTGATTGGCCTCATGAATTTAGAGCTACTGCTTATGAGAGCTTGAGCTTGATAGCAAAATTAGTCTCATGGTAAATCCCAGAGGCCGAGGGTTGATAGGCCTGCAATCTACACACAGACCAATTTTCAAGCCATTCCCTTAGGTGGTTTACCCTTCAGACATGAAAGTAATCATCCATAACTCCAAGAATATTAGACTTGGTGTATATATGAATTTACCTCAATACCTCCTTAATGTAATGCCAAAATTCACAGCAATCGAGTATTCGAGTTGTGCATTTGGATTTTATACTGGTTTTTTGTAAAGTGTGCAAAAAGAAGAATTATATAGGCTAAGGAAAGAAAGAAAAAGAGAGAGAGAGAGAGAAAGAAATTAAGCATAACTTTGAGGGCTTGTATTTCACAAATGCATGAAGCAATTTTGCTGAAATTTGGGAAGTGAGATACCAAAGGTAGCTGGCAACTATAATGCAAAAATTGTGTGCTTTCGAGAAAGCTATGCATGAGTTAAAAATGCATTTCTTCCTGTCAATATATTTATGGTGTGGTGCACACTACTTGACCGCACAACACACTGTCATGTGTCTTAAAATTATCAAGCATTATGCCAGTATAATGGGGATGATTTTCAAAATTTATTTAATTAGAGTGTCATCAGCATGCTAAAAAGAAACACAGTATTACTACACTTCATATAAAAAGCATGTAAATATTATTATATTAATTGTTTCATGGCTGATTATTTGCATTTTTACAAAAAAGATTGAGATATTTTAATAGAGCAGTCACTTACTCTAACACTGCTATCAGAAGCACTGATATACACTCTAATAAAACAGTCAGCTTTCTTGATTTTGAGGGATAATTTGGGCTTGATTTTTTAGCACTGCTCACAAACACAATAGGCTGTTTTCAAAGCATAACTGGCTCAAGCTTGGTACCTAATTTGTCTTGATTAGAGTGTAGAGCTTGATTGACAAGGGTAGAGCAGAATATTATGTAAGTTTAGAATTCTTGTTAATAATCTGCTTTAGTTTTGAGATTGAGGAGTGCACAGGACATTTGATCCTTGTATTGAAGGGATAATAAATTCGTTGTCTGTAATATTGTGTATATATTTTACTGTTTAGTGGTATGTGTAAAGGCTAACAGAGACGATGCTTACATGTCATAGATTTAAAGTGTGGTTTCAAAAGCGCATGCAAATTTTGCAGGATGTAAAGTTAACTGGTCTAAATATCAGTAGTATTGGAAATCAGTGAAAAGTTTACTTTTAGCAAATATTTCACTTAAGTACTATAATAGAGGATATGCATATCAAAAATGTTTTAATAAGCATGTGATTGTCATGATGATGAATGAATGTATTGTGGCATGTGGCAGGAAGTGCGAATCAAATTTGTGAAATTTCCATCTAAAAATGTTGATAGCAAATGTTGCTCAGACTACAAATCACCACTAATGCTATGGGAGGGCTAGATGTACTTTAGACCAGTACAGCGCCTCTTACAAAGTGGTGATTTCTTCTGCCTGAGGTAGTACAATTGACTAGTGAAAGCCCACCTATAGCATTAGTAATGAGTTATATATAGTTTGAGCCGCATTTGCTATCAACATTTTTATATGGGATTTTCACAAATTTTTGATAGTTGTTCATCATTAACTTTTTTGGAAAGGGCTGCAGCACCACTTTAATCGATCATTTTTCTTTCAAATAATATAGCGTACATATCCTGTATTATTACTCAATACTTTGTATGACTGACCTTGTAGCACTGTGGGTAAAGTGATTAGCTGATGATGCTAACTGTTTCATAGTGGCCAAGGGCCACAAGTCTTTTTTTTTCATTTTACAAAAACATTTTGGCAACATTTTTTGCCATAATGTTTAACATTCATTGTCCATACTGAAAGTGCTCAGATGCAACCCAGCACTAAAAAATATTGGCATTGGAAACAGTAATTTTGTAGCCATTATATTGATTGGATATTGGTATATTGGTAAATTTTCATATCAGTACACTTCTATAATTATCGGGTGGAATTTATCAAATTTTAATTTTATACTAACAGCAACTTTGTTACCATATTACGTATTTGTAGCTAGCATGTAAATATATTAAAACCACAAAGTGTTTGTATTAATTTTATGTTGTAACACCATATAAATATTTTAATTTTGTTTACAGTAATCATTCTCCACCAATCCGATATCCTCAACACTTTGTCAGGCACCATGGAGTATCAAATATTTATGATGAGCAGCAACATGAACACCCTTTAGAAATACCAGAAGGAGAAACTATTATTATTAATCCGTATGAGTATCCTGTAAACCGTGCAGTGGAAGGAGCTGCAAATTAAGAAAGCTGCAGTTAAGAATTAATATGGACAATATAATATCCTCATTTCAGCAGAACCCATTGCTTGCTGAAATATGCATATTCAATTAATCTGTTTTACTGACAGTAAAATTTGTGTGCAAATGTGTAAGGGGTTTTGGCAATTTTATCATAAAACTATTGTGGGAACTCATTCACAAACAGGAACTTTAAATAGGAAAACAAGTTTATTTATTTATTTGCTGATTAGCAAAACCCATCAAGGGTACAACACTAATGTACAAAAACCATGTATAGTGGTTAACTAACAATGAAATAAATAACCTTTAAAGGAATCTAAATCACAATTACTTAAGTCCTCAATGTTCAAGTTGTTCCAGTCCGGGATTGTGTAATGCTTCTCTGTATCATTATAGTGTTAGGGTATTAACATGTACTCACATCTTTTTTCACCATATCCTTTCTGAGGGCTGCACCATTAACATTAATCTTGTTTAAATTATTTAAACACTGTATAAATAATAAAAAAGTGAAAAGTTAAGGAAACTTCCCTTTGAAATCTAGATTTCTAAGCTTTCCACCGCTACAGGAACTTAGTTTGGTACAGCATGTAGCACAGCACAACAATTTTATAATAATTATCTCTCAGGGAAGGACTCACAGATGGGATGAGCCTGTTTGAAAATTGAGATAAATTATACTCTAATAGAGCATTCATATAAATATCCATGTATTAACAGATTTATTTAATAATACTTTGTACTGTTGGAAATGGTGTAGTGTTGAATTCAGGGTTTTCATTAGGGAAGGAATATTTCTAGATTAACCATTGTATATAGCAATATAAATGTGGACGATGCAAAACTGAGTATACGAGCTTATACTGCTATATATATATAGTCTGCAGTATTTTTAGTCATGCATGAGAATAGATATAGACCTCCTGTATTTATATCATGTACTTGGATGTACAAGACATATCGTCAATACACTTTATTGCAGTTAGAAAAAATAATACTTTGATTGCTTACAAATTATTACATTTTTGTCACTGGATTCATCTCTGTATGTGCATGCCCATTTATCAATGTATCCCCTCAAAGACATCAGTAACCTAAAGACAAAGGTAAAAGAGCAAACCCGGAAAGGTCTTGAGGAACCACAACTGCTACTCAGTACACTCCAAAATAAAACAGGGTGTTATACAAATAATTTCATTATTAATTTATCCATGAAATGATCTGTTGACTGTTGGACTATTAAGTTGTGCCCCAAGACCTCTGTTGCTTATAACAGAGTTGCTGTTGGAAATCCCAAACTGGCTACATACAAATACTCTGTATACCCTATCAAAATAGTTGTATCAATTTTTGGATTGCGCTGTTTTAGGTAGTCGTAGCCAAACCATAACCCAATGTTTTACTATAACTGTTACTGAAATCTACACTTTATAGAGTTCTTTGGCTTTAGATAAGTACCCCCATATAGGTTGTTTGTTATATTATACATTGTATACATATGGTTGCATTACATTACATATTTATAATACACAATTTGCAGGCATGCCATCATAGCTGTTACTACAAACCACTCTATGACTCTTTGTCAGTTGCACTGAGCATTACTGGTGTAGCTATATAGTGGAGAATTGATGATCTGAACTAATATGGGGGAGGGGTGTTATAGTATGTAATAATCAAACATCCATTGATTTATATTCAGTAAATTACTCTAATAAAGCATACACTTGTTGACAAATACTTAATTGAGCAGTCAGTTTTGTGTTAGGATAATGAAATGTTCAGATAATTGGGTTCAGATAATTGACTGATTCTCCACTGTATAGCAACCTCCCTTGTTTTAGTACTTTCTATTTCTATAATCCCTCATAGAAGGTAGTGGTTGTAGCCACCAGTGAAATGTTACAGGGTAAACTCATTAACTGGCCAGTTATTCCAGTTATCAGCTATATATATTATTACATTATCGAATGACTATAATTATAATCTCTAAGATTGTTTGTTCAAAAAATTACATTTTGGGTGTTCTTCTCATGTTTTAATATCACACTTCTGACATTTGTAGTGGGATTCTGCTATAATCACTTTGTGCCCATTACTTTGGCGACTATAGGCTAGGGACAATCTGAAAAACTGTACCAAAAATTTTAAGGGAGCATAACTTATAACTACATGCTAGCTAGGTGCAGCACAAAAATTGCAAGAAATATCAGTTAGCTGGATAATCGACAGTTATGATCTGCTCAGTAAGCGGATATGATATTCTGTCCAGTTCCACAACTCTACCCTGAAATATACGTATATACTAGTGGACAATCTCTATTTTAGTCTATATCCATGACTGAATTAGGGATGAATAGTAATGTTCACTAATATACCTTCAGGTGTAGGGGGACCTCACTTGTTTCACTACTTTTCATTCCTTTGATCCCTAAACAAACTTAGAATTTTAACATTTCCTTTTGTTTACTTTTTAATAACATAATTATGGCTGGACAGACTGTTGAACCCGTGCATTCTAGAAAGATAGGCACCAGAATTAATGATTTTGTCTGAATGCATGCCCCCAACTATTAATTTGAAAAGTGGAGAGTGGCCCATTACACTTTGTTGTTCAGCTATGTTCAACCTGTTACATAGCATTACAAATGAAAGAAGCGCCTCTGCAATCAATTCAGTTACTACAAAAAACTATGGACAATTTCTGTTATAAATGTATAGGGAAGCCATCAAAGCACCCCACCACAATTGACATCTTGCACTGTCAGCAAAGATAAGTGACACACAAAGAGGAAAAGGTAATCCATGAAGCATGCAGTCTGCATGTGTACTGTGGTATGCCAAAAGGCACCTGTCGGGCTGAAGTGATATCTAGCAGTGAAAAAATCATCAGTAGCCTTAGCCATTATTGAGTTATGCTTGTCTGAAGGCATCAGGCAGTTAGTTAGACAGTCAGCAGAAAATTCCACCGAATACAAAAGAATTGTGACTTATAGTAAGCATTTCGCATCATACTGAGGACACTTTTGGGCTTGGTTATGCCTAACCAATACTACCAAGGCACCATGTATTGTGAGGCTGGTTTCTGGTCAATATTTTGTTGTGAAAAGTTGCATACTTCCGTGATCCCTATATACAGTACTACCTATATAATATACAGCACTACCATACTTTTTGATCATCTTCACATTATATTGCATAAGTGGTCATGAGAAATGTGTATAGTGTTAAGGTCATTTCTTTGGTTATGATAACTAATTGTTTGATTATGGTTTCTTTCATCTGTGTTTGTGGCATCCAGCATAAATCCAAATGTTGCATCTCCTTACATTACTCCACATGCAGTCAATGCACAAATAGGTTGAAATCATGTTTACTCTCAAATTGTAGTAGTGTTTAATTGAAAAAATATGTCATACTTGTAGCGAATTAACTAACTAGTCTAGCATTAATAAAAATGAACTAATTGCTTGATATTATTGCCTGCAAACTGGACTGTTATTTCAACGTACATTATAGAGTAAGAGTTATACAGCTTATTGGCTTTTATTGCTATAGGAATGTACTTTAGCTACCCATAAAAGGGGTTCACTATTGTAGCCAAGCAGTACAGTGCACACAAAGAGTCATGGGTGGTAACAGCACGAGTTTCTAAAAGTAGATATTATGTAATGTTTTGTAGCTAGTATTACATAATAATATCTAATCTTAGAAACTCATGCATGCTGTTACCACTAGTGATGTCTCATTGTGTTGCCACGACTCTTTGTGTTGCCACACTGCTTGGCAACAACCACAAATAGCTCTGATCTACAGCACCCTCATATTATCTTATGTAACATATTGCATAAGCAGTCATTCCACAGTATGAAAACTGAATGTAGGTCCATCCTTTGTGTTGTGCTGCATGGCAACAACCACACATAGCTTTGATCTTCTATTATCACAAACACCTTCACATTGTCTTATGTAACATATTGCATAAGCAGTCATGCCACACTGACAGCCATGGCTCGCCACGGCCATAAGTAGTCATGCCATAAGCAGTCACGCCACAGCCATGGTATTTTCAGTGATACTGAAAAATGTGGGTTCATCTCTTTGTGTTTGTGGCATCTAGCATAAATGTATATTGTTGTGTCTCCTTACATAATTCCATGTGCAGTTAACTTTTGGTTGCACACAACTATCTAAACCAGAATTCACCGACACAGTCCTAACAGGATAATAGCCATAAAATGATGGTGTATCTACAGGGGAGGATACAGAGGGGCTCATATGATAGTAAAATCACACCTTTAAAACCATTTTCAGAAAAATTCGACAAGTCTAAAAACATTACATCAGTAACTATTTTTAGCTAGAGGTACTAAATACATTGGAGGTCAAATTTGGGTAGTTTTATAATGAATGCAGGCAATTTGAGTGGTTTGAGCACTACTGGTAATATTAGTTTAACTTATATATGCAATAAGTAACCCATTTTAAATTTAGTGATAAACTTCACCTGTGAAGTGGACAATCAAGACAGAACCTACATCAAGATTCACCCTTGACCTACATCAAAGACCTGTGGACAACATGTAGCTACCACAGCCAGAATTATAAAGAATGGATTACAGGTAGGCTGAATGTCATTTTTATTGGGACATGTGACTATAGATTGTAGGGTATACAAGTATATACAATTCATCCATGCAATGTTAAAAATATAAAGTAACCTTATAAGCAACTCCCATTGGGGATATCCCTGGCCAGGGCCGGGAGGATTCAACACACCTGAATTTTACTAGAGAGTATAGCTAACTGCAATACTGCAAAAAGGGTAAAAACTAAAAACTAGACTGAGGAGTTAATGATAAAATTCACGTTACCAAAAGAATCTTCTTTACTCCATGCAACCTGACAATATCTACCATAAGCAGCTGAGTACTTATAAAATTGCAATGATAATTATTAAAGGTAAAGCTGTCACAATAGTTTTCACTACAAAGTATCCCAACTGACACGTTTGGTAGTCACTGAATAGCCGGTGCAACAAGGAATCAGTCAACTAAAAAATATTGTAGTCAGATACTCAGATTGCATAATGGAAAATTCTTTTGCAAACGTGAACTAACTCCTCTAGGGTAACTGCAACCCCCTATACATTATTAGCTTTTAATCGATAAAATTCCTAATCGATAAAATTCCAGGTAGTAAAAAATACAATTTTAAATGTTATTTACTGACAATTTACTTATTGTATGTACCAAAAAGAGCATAATATCAATATTGCTGGCAGTACAGATGGAAGTAGTTAACAGCATTGGTGACAACTGCATGTCACGTACTGCCTTCAGATATAGCTGTAACGGATGTACACTATATACTTCATTGTGTTACTGTAATTTATGTTGCTACTTATTTAGTTGGGAATGTATGGCAGTAAAGTATGATTTTCTGATGTAAACATTTAGCTAGTTGAGAACATAATTCTCATGATGCCTAGTCATGATTTGCTGATGAATGTGATGATCAAACAAGGCATTACAAATGGCAGTAACAAAATGTTTGTTAAGATGACAAAGTTGGATTTACAGTGCGATGTAGCCAGTTCACATCATTTGTTTACAATACAGTACATATGCCACATGTCAATACTTGCACTTATCCACAGCTGCAATTTCATTAATTAAATTTCAATCTTCTCAAGTGATGTTGAAGGATCTGTGCTAGATAACGCTGAAATATGTACTTGAGTATAAATGTCTTGCATGCATAAATGTTTATACATTTGAAGTGGTGGATAGCATGATACACAATTTGTAGGTATGCTGCCACAGCTGCTACCAATGATCAGTGACAACTCTTTGTCAGTTGCACTGCATGGATGGATAGCGCTATTATCACCTGCATCTTCACACTGTCTTATATAACGTATTGCATAAGTGGACATGAGAGCTTGACCATGTGTACAGTTAAGGCTAATTCGTTGGTTATGATAACTAACTGTTTGATATAATGTGGTTTCCCTTACCTCATTATGATAGTTATGATAGCTAACTGTTTGATATAATATGGTTTCTTTCATCTGCAACCAGCATAAATCCATATTGCATCTCCTTACGTAACTCCACATGCAGTCAATACACATAAGTATTAGGTTGTTCACTCCCAAATAGACATAAGCATAAATTATAATACTGCTTAATTGCAATGATTTGCTGCTAGTAAATGAGTTATACCTGTAACCAATCAGCCAGTTAGTCTAGCATTACAAAGTATTTAAATGAACCATTAGCTAACTGATTGATATTTATTACCTGCAAACCAGACTAATATTGCAATGTACATGCATTATAGAGTTACAGCTTATTGGCTTTAATTGTTATAGGAATGTACTATAGCTATTCATCAAAGGGGTTCACTATTATACTGTTTTAGCCACACAGACAAGAGTCATGGGTGGTAGTGCATGAGTTTCTAAGAGTAGATATTATGTAACGTTGTAGCTGGGCAGTTGTAACCAGTATTATATAATAACATTACATAATATCTAGTCATAGAAACTCATGCTGAAGCCGTTACCATGGATGGCTCTTTGTGTTGCTGTCTTTTGTGCCAGCCCTGCATGGAAACAACCATACATAGCTTTGACCTTCTATTATCACAACACCCTCACATTGTCTTATGTAACATATTGCATAAGCATGCAGTCACGCCACTGTGAGGACGATGGACAATAACTAGTTACATATAAGGTCATTCAGTATGAGTATACTGTTGTATCTCTTTACATAATTCCACGTGCAGCCAATTTCAAGGACATTGGTTGCACCTCAAAACCACATAGTCGTATTTACAACCAAACCGGAAGTGACGGCCAACACGGTCACGACTCCCTAAAACGATGTTGTACTTGCAAGGGCGGATCCAGAGGAGTTCCACTCTGACGTATGACAGTAAAAATCACTCCTTAACATAGCTTCAAAATTGGATCTACCATTTTTGATGCTGCAGCATGAGGATATCGGCTCGATCGGTATTACGATTTTACGCGATTTTACGGCTATCGTTTTGTTCACTAATGTTGAGTCCATAAGCGCCTCAGGCGCTTTTATAAAAATAATTAATCAGAGATTACGGTGCGCCTATGAAGATCGATATTACGAGACACACAGGCACAAGCTTGGACACAAGAGAGAAGATATACTCAACTCTCAGGATGTGAGGTATGTTACTTTTTTGTACGAAACGTGTACTGCACGGTACTTTACCCTGGGTGCATTATTTGAATGCTGTGACAGGAATTAAAGTCATAGTTTAACTTGCACAATATGCCTTGGCTTACAGGTGTGGTCAACTTAGAGGTTTGGGTAAAAGAAGTGTTGTAATGTCTATGAGTTTGGCACAATAGAGCAGGCAATGATTCTTAAGGTCATCAATGGCACGTACACACTTTAATGTTATCATGCTAGCTATATACATACGCCGCACTCTGGGTGATTCCAATTGACGTGCCACAAGATGAGTATTTGGAGATACAAAGTAGTTAGAGGATAAATTACCTGCAGTATTCTAACTTTTGCGTGTGTCTTTGTGGAGGGTGCTAAACCATAAATGGTAGTTGGAAGTCTTCCAATTGCCCTAAGCAGCCTCTGTGGTGTGTGAAGCCTTTTTCTCTTTGTCATTAAGTTGAGTAGTATCTGGTACAGTTCAAACCTCATGCACTCTTGTATTCGTACACTACTCAGCTTATATTATTGTGTAGTAGAAAGCAATGTGATGAACAGCAGCCATTTGTGTTTCTAATTACAAGCATGCATATGTATTTACAAATTAATGTGACTAAAAGCATGGAGTATGTATATCATAATTATAATCTATGTTAAAAGCTGCATTTGGAATTTATTGAATTGGTTATAAGTTCTTTAGTGATAGACAGGTTAGCTGAATGTTGTATTTTTGTTGTTGCAGTTTTGTTACAATAGAGTTTAAACACATGGGCTATAAATGCTGCATGCTTTGAGGATATCGTGAGTGGGTGTTACAGTTAAAGCAGTGCTACATGTGTGTACGCATAAGGGGACATGTCAAGAGATGAGGCAAAATCGAGCGCTGTATTTGCCTCGAGACACACTCAAGTGCTGTATTTTTTGTACATACAAGCATATGTGGTACTTTAAATTGTACTTGTACTTCCTGTTCTTGCTTGGAGCGTATGCCCTAATCGTTTCAATTTTTGGTGATCAGCAATGTAAACAGCGGTGTTCATGTGTGCATGTATACGTACGTACAGTATACCCTCTAATGTGCTGAGAACATTATTATTATTATTATAGGCTTTACAGCACAACATACAAGGGAGTACGAACTAAGTCAACATACAGTGCAGTATGTATGAAAGTAAATGTGTTGAGGGTCTGGCAGAAATTACTTTTGCCAGCCTTAATTAATTTCAGTAAATTAACAAACTAGTCTGAAGAAAAGAAAATAATGATTTGATTAGTTACGTACTCAACTTGAACGATACACTTTTTGTTCTTCATTCAGGTCGTCAAACATGAACCTCATGTTCCAAAAGAAAATTACTTTTAATGCTGAAATAAATACTGCAAGTGCTCAGATATTGTTTAGAATGTTGGTATTGAAATTAAGGTCACAAGATCCATGTTAGCCAGCTCATGTGATACATTTGTTACCTAACAATAACATCACGAAGGCTGTGGAGTTTGATTTGTGAAATTTTAATGTGCTTTGACATGAGTACTTCTATATGACATGTTGATCATTACTGTTACTTGTAAAAATAGTGAAATTCCTTCTCCCTAGTGGATCTATAAGGAGTATTATCCTCAGTGGTGTCACCATTGTACGGAACTGTCTTCACGTACATACTGCAAATTAGTTTATAGTATTCTGTTTTATTTCATCAAAATTAGGATTTTACCGTCGATTACTATTGACAGTTTCAAACACATTATCTGTTTTGTGTCTCGAGTGTTTGGTTGTACAGTATGGCTGTTTGTAACAGCATGTGTTTGCATGCACTGGTAATGAAAAACGGCTTTGCCAGTTATGATGCAGTTACATTATTGTATGTGTACATATATTGTTCGCAGTATGATGTTAGCTGACCTTCACTCTGGTAAACTACACAGATTCATCGTGAAGTTGATGTGAGTGATAGGGTAAGTACAGGGTCATAGTACAGGTCATTATAATGGTGTGAATATAGTTAGTGAGTGGGCAATATTACACTCCATTCCCAGTTTAGTAACACTCAGTAAGTCTGACTTTCGCCAAAACATTACAAAGGGCAACTTGCACAGTGAAATCTCTCACCCTAATTTTATGAATACCACACACTAGATCAATTAAAGCTCAAAAAATGTCAGGATGGTTAGCTCATCAACTTACAAAGTCTTATTAGGAAACAATGTCGATTATGCATGTGTTCAGGTTTGACTGTATCAGGAGCTCATGATCATAAGCGCCACAAGGCACATGTGATATTCACACATTATTATAAACATGCTGCCATGTGACCACTACTCTATTATACACTCTACTCCATAGCCTATACATGACCACTGGATGAAGTGACACAGCCGTGAGCAGTAATGATGCTAGCAGACTGACCGCTCCTCCTCCCAAGAGTACATTTATGAAATTGTATTTAGGTACACTTTACTGAGGGATGAAGTTTAGTTGTTTTAGTTACATCATTTCTTTATACAATTATCTTGAGATACATTATTATTTTGATGGTTACAGGATTGTTGTTCTTAATTCCTTTCTGGTCTGGCTTACACAGAAGATGTTACCTACACATGGACATAACTTATATCATAGACCATAGGGTATGGAGTAAGCACTAAACTAAACTGAGTTACTTGCAAAGTGTTAAAGATGATTTCAAGTGTATGAAGGCTCTTGCTAATGGACACCATGTACTGTGTGTGGTACATGAAGCTGGGCTCAAAAACTTTATAGGGAAAACAAAAAAGCTACAACTTGAAAGGACCAGTTGCAGTACAAAAAAAGCTGGATTATCAGTAGATAACATGCATATCCTGTAAGCGGTATATTATGTACAGACCTTGTGGTTATCATCAAGACACTTCCTATGTAGACCTAGAGAAATATTTAATGGGAATTGTAAGCATTATTATATAACATGAAGTGTGAGCTGCTTCATTTGTAACTTCTGCATAATTATAGACTTGATCACAGTAACCTGTTCATAAATTAGGTTGACTCGTTGAGGTCCAGTAGTTATAGTCTGTGTATGTGTCATATGGTAGTGTCTGCTATTGACACCCAGCAACTTGATGTAGTAAACTAAATCTGTAAACATATTGGAATATAATTAGGGGATAGGTCGTGTAATGTACCCTCTAGTACTTTAGTTAACCAGTCCCTTGACTTATCACATGCAATAATAACTTTTAATAGTAACAAATAAAACTGATAACACAACCACATGACAACTAACTAATAGATACTATATATACAAGTGGTAACCATTAATGATGTCATACAAAACCTAATAACTACAACATGATTAAGTAATAAAAGTCTTGAGTTCAGTACAGGTCACATGTTACACAAGACCTAATGTGGACACAACTACTGTACACTATCATATCACATAAATATCGCACACACACACAAAGCAAAGTCTTTGGCTACTGTGCTAGCACAGTCATCCCTACCTGGTGACTCAGAGCAGGGACATCTGTGGAAGTTTTCAGTATGTAATTATTACAAACGAAAGACGTCATCCCTGGTTCCAAGTAGATGGTATTATGGTTGTAAGTACAAAATCCATCTGCAATGATGAAATAAATAATATTATGTATCTAGATATCTACAATGCTTAGCTTCCAATAGGCACATTTTATTATGGGGATCTGGTGGTGAATAATCCCTGTGTGGGAACTATATTGGGAGTTGTGTTTTCAGGGGTATGATTGTATTGGTAGAGGCTTGTAAAGGGACATTCTAAAACTGTACACTATCAACTGTACACTATCAAGAGACTGAATGTTCAGTGCCCTTTATACGGAGGTCCTTTTAGAGAGGTTCCACTGTAGTTGCTTATACTTCATAACACCTCACTTAGAAGCCATGTGTTTAATAAGACTACTTTGATATAGTGGCCACCTCCGAACATAGCTACCGTATGCAAGGAAATTTTGATGTAAGAAAAACTTGACGAATTCACACTTCAGCAGATTTGACGAATAAAATATTGACGAAAATCAAGAAATTGTAGACAAAATCTGTACTTTTAAAGGTGCTTATAAACATATGAATTTGTCGATTCATCAAATTTTTCTGACATCAAAATTTATTTGCATACGTTAATGT
Source organism: Dysidea avara (assembly GCF_963678975.1). Classification (NCBI taxonomy): domain Eukaryota; kingdom Metazoa; phylum Porifera; class Demospongiae; order Dictyoceratida; family Dysideidae; genus Dysidea; species Dysidea avara. The sequence continues at coordinate 25,091,626 of NC_089274.1, forward strand.
GTATGGGACATACTGCTCCATTGCTGAGGCCATAATATATCCCTAGCCACATGGCCCTATTAGTGAGGTTCATTCAATGCATGCCAACTGTATTTAATTAAGGTAACACCCAGCACATTTTAGCCAGCATTTCTTTAATACTTCTTTCAAAAGTAATAATTGTTTATGGTGCTACAGTACCATATATAGCATTACCATATATAGCATTACCATATATAGCATTACAACATACAGATAGTTTACATAAGTTAGTGCAAAAACATTAGGGAATGGAATTATTATAATCAGTTCCTAGCATATTTTAATCTTGGAAGATAGTAGACAATAAGTGACCCGCTGAGCAAAAAATTGACTTGTCTGCATTTTCTTGAATTTCTGACTTTTTTAGTTGGAAAACCAATGGGCTGTTAGTTTCAGCATTATCCGGTAAGTAATTTCGGAGTTGTAGCAATAGACATCAAGAAGAGCAAAACAATCGACTTGTACAGAAATTTACAGGCACTTTGTTTAATCGATCACAAGTCTTGAGTACAATAGGCTATAGAGTTGGGACTTGTGTCATTCTATTCACCATGAACTGGGGCATTCATCAAGGTACAGTTGTATACATCAATGCTATTAAGCAAGAAGCTTAGAAACAGCAATGATAAAGTTATGTTATACCGCAACGTAATCAAATGCACATAACTCATGCTTGTTTCATGGGAGAAAAAAACAACAAATTATTCTTACTCTCGGTGACTGCTGCTCATCATATTGCTTTCTATTACACAATAATATAAGCTGAGTAGTGTATGAATGCAAGTGTGTATGAGGTTTGAACTGTACCAGATACTACCCAACTCAATGACAAAGAAAAAAAAGTGCTGTGGCCACACACACCACAGAGACTGTTTAGGGAAATTGGAAGACTTCCAACAACTATTTACCTCCTTAAAAGACTAGCGCAAATGTTAGAATGCTGCAGGTAATTTATCCTGACTACTTTGTATTAGGGTTAAGACAATAACTTTTGGATACTGCTTTACTGCACCAAAGCTTCATTACCATGGATACTAACAAGTTAAACCAGTTGCACAAGTATAGTCACTCCTTGTGGGAGCTGCCATTTACATATTTTTTGGTTAGTTATACAGTGAAACCCCTGTGTATTAATACCGAACAAAAGTGTCCAGATTATCAAGGTGTCCTGATTTTCCAAGTCAGATTGCATGCAAACGGACATTTTGAGACCATTACCATTCATCCAGGTTATACAGGTGTACTCATTTTCAAGTGTCCTGATTAACAGGTTCCACTGTATGTTTAAACAATGGTTGTACTGGAGCTATAATGAAGTGTGCGAGTTTGTACTACAGTGTACAGTACCCCTAATTACCATCAGCTGTGTGCATTAATTGTTGACATGACATTTGTAACAAAGCTTTGGTAACATTTTCAAGAGTTTCGGAGGATTTATCTGTACATTCGTTCCAACCCTACATTGTATCTTCAAAAACTCATCTTGCAGCACATCAATTGGAATCACCAATGTGTGACATATGTACATATAAAATTAAAGTGATGACCTTAAGAATCATTGCCTGCTCTATTATGCCAAACTCAGACATTACAACACTTCCCTTAGCCAAGCCTCTAAGTTGATCACACCTGTATAAGCCAAGGCAGATTGTGCAAGTTAAACCATGACTACAAAGGGTCTGTCACAGTATAGAGTATATTTAAATAATGCCCCCAGGGTAAATTACCGTGTAGTACACGTTTCGTACAAAAAAGAAACGTACCTCACATCCTGAAAGTTGAATATATCTTCTCTTTTGTGTCCAAGCTTGTGTCTGTGTGTCTCGTATTATCGATCTTTATAGGCGCACATTAATATCTGATTATTTTTATAAAAGCACCTGAGGCGCTTATGGACTCAACATGGGTGAACAAAACGATAGCCGAGGATATCGCGGCTCGATCGGTTTTACGATTTTACAATCCACCGATAATTATTTTCAGAGGCGCTAACTAATTTCATTGGGAGGTCAGAATTAGTTATTTATTTATTTTTGACTTTACAGCATAAAGAATTTTAAAATAACAAATGCAGGTGATTTGAGCAGCATGTAGCTAATGCTCAGTGAACGTAATTTTGATTAGGACTTTTAATATAAGTTACGTTGTAGAAACCCTCTTACAGAGTTAGCCTTAGCTGTTATCATGTTAATATGTTCAGTCCAGTTTAAATGCTTGTCAATAATCACACCCAGATATTTTGCATGATTAACGAAGGGTATTTGGCAATTTCTCAAATAGTCACAGTAATCAGATGAAATGTAGTTGACTTTGTTCGTAATTCTTAGAAATTCAGATTTGTTTGGGTTAAATGACATTTGCCAGTCTATAGACCACTTCATCATTGTATTCAAATCATTCTGAAGAGTAACAACTTCCTGTTTATTCAAAATGCTACGGTTGATTAAGGTGTCATCAGCATGATAATCAAACTTTAGATGTAAGGTTTTGAGTAATGTTGTTGATATAGCAAAGGAATAATAAAGGGCCAAATACTGAACCCTGTGGAACTCCAGAAATCACTGTAGTTGGATCACTATATTCGCCATTTACAACTACTTGTCAGTTGAGATCTACCAGTAAGCAAATCCTCTATCCACTTGAGGGTATATCCACGAATACCATAGTGAGAAAGTTCACAACTTAATCTCTTTAATGGTACGGTGTCAAAGGCTTTTGACATATCTAAAAAAATTGCATCAATTTGGCCCAAATGATTTAAAGTTTCCACAAAGTCGTTGATATAGTGCCAATTAACTGAGTCTTGCATGATCTTCCACTTCTAAAACCGTGTTGCTGGTCAATAAAGATGTCATGTCTATTAAGATGTGAGTGGATATTAGTTGAGATAATATGCTCAAGTGCTTTGCATACAACACATGCAAGTGATAGTTTACTGGTAATTTTGTAGGTGTGAATGTCAACAATAATCTCTCCACGTTATAAATGGATAGTGTATAGGTCATAAGATATGGCATTCTTTGAATCCCATAATTTGTGTGATTACTGGGAAGGGGCAACTGTTGCCCCTCTCATTGACAATGTATGGGAAAATTGCAACTTCAAAATGTCATATCTCATGACTTATATATGCTATCCTTTTAAAACTTAGAGAGGTGACTTAAGACATTGACACCTACAAATAATGTAAAATTTAGGTTGCTAGGGGCAACAGTCAATCTTTTCATTATTATGAATTTGTACGACCCACGTGGGCTCTGCTAATCAAATATAATAATAATAATTAACTCGCTTAGATTTTACTAGAGAGTATACCACACTGCACTGAAAAAGGTAGCTAAGGGTTATCCTTTGTAAAATCTAAAGAACTAATGTACCAGCACTAGACTGAGGAGTTGAGTCACGTTACTATTTACTAGCTAAATGCAATTTCCTTTACTCAGTGCAATACAATCTGCAGCTGACTGCCATATCCTAGTTAAACTACCATAACCAGCTGCATACAGTAGACCCTCAGTTATCCGACCCTGGTTTTATCTGTACCCGATAATTGGAAATAACTGCTGGTTTTATTAGAGTATTTGAGTACAAGTGTATGCTATATTTGAGTATTTCAACAGAGCTCTGAATGTATGGACTTCAGTTATCCAAAAAATTCACTTATCCGAACACTTTTTCCATTGCCTGAGATGCATTGGGGTTCAGATAACTGAGGCTCCACTGTACTTATAAGAGGAGTTAATTCACATTACCAATAGGAATTTCCTTTACTTTATGCAACCTGCAGCTGATCATGACTCCAGCTAATAATTATAATTATCCCATGCAGTTATTGTATTACTTTCTGTTGTAGTTAACTGATTCCTTGTGGCACTGGCTATTAAGTGACCATCAAATGTGTCAATTGGAATGCTTTGTAGTGAAAATTATTGTGACACCTTTATCTTTAATATTTAGGGTGGGACCAGAATGTGGGCAGTAAAGTATGATTTGCTGATGATGTAGCTACTATTTTAGCTAGTTGCAACATAATTCTCATAATTCTCATGTTTCAACATAATCCATCATAGCTGTTACTACAAACCACTCTATGACTCTTTGTCATAGCTGTTACATCAAATCTGTTGACTATCGGACTATTAAGTTGTGCCCCAAGACCTCTGTTGCTTGTAACAGAGTTGCTGTTGGAAATCCCAAACCTGGCTACATGCCTAATACTCTGTATACCCTATCAAAATAGTTGTATCAATTTTTGGATTGCGCTAGTGCTGTTTTAGGTAGTCGTAGCCAAACCATAACCCAATGTTTTACTATAACTGTTACTGAAATCTACACTTTATAGAGTTCTTTGGCTTTAGATAAGTACCCCCATATAGGTTGTTTGTTATATTATACATTGTATACATATGGTTGCATTACATTACATATTTTATAATACACAATTTGCAGGCATGCCATCATAGCTGTTACTACAAACCACTCTATGACTCTTTGTCAGTTACACTGGGCACTACTGGTGTAGCTATATAGTGGAGAATTGATGATCTGAACTAATATGTGACCCAGTCTGAGAAAACCGGTCTTATCGCCCACGTCAGCGGATTCGATTTTTCACCCAGGACACACAGCCACATGAATAAACCATCTAATTCCACATTAAAATCAGCTAGACTTGAGTGGTCTGGTTTTGCTGGCTGCTTTTCCCGAACCCAGTGGCGATCCATACGTAGTCTAGCGTGGCCAGACCGCTATTTTCGCGCAGGGGCTTATCGATTGAAGATTATGCGGGCGCTTATAATCTTCAATCGATAAGCCCCTGCGCGAAAATAGCGATCTGGCCACGCGAGACTAATCCGTACTTGTGGTGTGGGGCCTTAATGGAGCTCTGGTCAACCTAGGAATGACTGTATGTGGCTGTACAGCTCTGTGGTGTTGAATAATTGCCTCTGCTGTGAATTTCCTTTCATTTTATCCAGTTTTGAGACCTCAATGGCTCAAAACTTGGCCTAATTCATCTCTTGGCCTTCCTTTTCAATTTTTGAAGCGATCTGGCCACGCGAGACTAATCCGTACTTGTGGTGTGGGGCCTTAATGGAGCTCTGGTCAACCTAGGAATGACTGTATGTGGCTGTACAGCTCTGTGGTGTTGAATAATTGCCTCTGCTGTGAATTTCCTTTCATTTTATCCAGTTTTGAGACCTCAATGGCTCAAAACTTGGCCTAATTCATCTCTTGGCCTTCCTTTTCAATTTTTGAAGCGATCTGGCCACGCGAGACTAATCCGTACTTGTGGTGTGGGGCCTTAATGGAGCTCTGGTCAACCTAGGAATGACTGTATGTGGCTGTACAGCTCTGTGGTGTTGAATAATTGCCTCTGCTGTGAATTTCCTTTCATTTTATCCAGTTTTGAGACCTCAATGGCTCAAAACTTGGCCTAATTCATCTCTTGGCCTTCCTTTTCAATTTTTGAAGCGATCTGGCCACGCGAGACTAATCCGTACTTGTGGTGTGGGGCCTTAATGGAGCTCTGGTCAACCTAGGAATGACTGTATGTGGCTGTACAGCTCTGTGGTGTTGATTAATTGCCTCTACTGTGAATTTCCTTTCATTTTATCCAGTTTTGAGACCTCAATGGCTCAAAACTTGGCCTAATTCATCTCTTGGCCTTCCTTTTCAATTTTTGAACACCATCTTTCCCGCCTTCCAGGGCCCCCGCCTCCCACCCAATTTGCAGCTCGCCTGATACAGTCAACCTAGGTTTAACAACTATCTAAAATGGTGGGAAACTTAGTTGTTGGCTACTTGCACAGTGGATGTTCTGGAAGGTAAGAAATTGGTGTAAAATGTGTGAAAATTTGGTACACATAGCTTCAACCATTGGCGAGCTACAACACACTAAACACTTAAAACTGGCATTTCTCGATACTTTTAAATAGGTGATAAGCCGGGTTTTGTCAGACTGGGTCACATATGGGGGAGGGGTGTTATAGTATGTAATAATCAAACATCCATTGATTTATATTCAGTAAATTACTCTAATAAAGCATACACTTGTTGACAATACTATAATTGAGCAGTCAGTTTGGTGTTAAATGTTCGGATAATTGGGTTCAGATAATTGACTGATTCTCCACTGTATAGGCAACCTCCCTTGTTTTAGTACTTTCTATTTCTATAATCCCTCATAGAAGGTAGTGGTTGTAGCTACCAGTTAAATGTTACAGGGTAAACTCATTAACTGGCCAGTTATTCCAGTTAACAGCTATTTTTTGCATGATTGAATGACTATAATTATAATCTCTAAGATTGTTTGTTCAAAAATGTACATTTTGGGTACTCTTCTCATGTATCACACTTCTGACATTTGTAGTAGGATTCTGCTATAATCACTTTGTGCCCATTACTTTGGCCACTATAGGCTAGGGACAATCTGAAAAACTGTACCAAAAATTTTAAGGGAACATAACTTATTATTACATGCTAGCTAGGTGCAGCACAAAAATTGCAAGAAATATCAGTTAGCTGGATAATCGACAGTTATGATCTGCTCAGTAAGCGGATATGATATTCTGTCCAGTTCCACAACTCTAACCTGAAATATACATATATACTAGTGGACAATATTAATCTCTATTTTAGTCTATACCCATGACTGAATTAGGGATGAATAGTAATGTCCACTAATATACCTTCAGGTGTAGGGGGACCTCACTTGTTTCACTACTTTTTATTCCTTTGATCCCTAAACAAACTTAAAATTTTAATATTTCCTTTTGTTTACTTAATTATGACTGGACAGACTGTTGAACCCGTGCATTCTAGAAAGATAGGCACCAGAATTAATGATTTTGTCTGAATGCATGCCCCCAAATATTAATTTGAAAAGTGGAGAGTGGCCATTACACTTCGTTATTCAGCTATGTTCAACCTGTTACATAGCATTACAAATGAAAGAAGCGCCTCTGCAATCAATTCAGTTTAGGGACCCGTCGATTATGCTGGCATAATAATGGGCATAATAGGTGCCTGAAAGCATTGAGCATAATGCTAGCATAATAGGCAGAAAAGTTGTGCAATACTATAAATTTTTGCTTATATCAAAATACATATCCCACAAAAAGATCGATATACTCTAATAGAACAGTCAGTAACTCCAATAAAATTATCAGGTAGCGGACTGTTCTATTAGAGTATATCGATCTTTTCTGTGACTTGCATTTCGACAAGCAAGGATTTACAGTCTGTGCTTCAACCACTTACTGCTTTCCCATAAAGTGCAAAGTTATTAGAAAAACATGGGAACTGAGGTAAAAATATTGAGCATAATTTGAGCATAATAGGTAAATATTGAGCATTAATTTAAGCATAATAGGTAAATTTTTGGGCAGTGCAGCATAGCATAATAGGTAAATTAATGAGCATAATCGGCGGGTACTACAAAAAACTATGGACAATTTCTGTTATAAATGTATAGGGAAGCCATCAAAGCACCCCGCCACAATTGACATCTTACACTGTCAGCAAAGATAATTAAGTAACACACAAAGAGGCAAAGGTAATCCATGAAGCATGCAGTCTGCATGTGTACTGTGGTATGCCAAAAGGCACCTGTCGGGCTGAAGTGATATCTAGCAGTGAAAAAATCATCAGTAGCCTTAGCCGTTATTGAGTATGCTTGTCTGAAGGCATCAGGCAATTAGTTAGACAGTCAGCAGAAAATTCCACCGAATACAAAAGAATTGTGACTTATAGTAAGCGTTTTGCATCATACTGAGGGCACTTTTGGGCTTGGTTATGCCTAACCAATACTGCCAAAACACCACGTATTGTGAAGCTGGTTTCTGGTCAATATTTTGTTGTGAAAAGTTGCAAACTTCCGTGATCCCTATATACAGTACTATCTAATATACAGCACTACCATACTTTTTGATCATCTTCACATTATATTGCATAAGTGGTCATGAGAAATGTGTATAGTGTTAAGGTCATTTCTTTGGTTATGATAACCAATCGTTTGATTATGGTTTCTTTCATCTGTGTTTGTGGCATCCAGCATAAATCCAAATGTTGCATCTCCTTACATTACTCCACATGCAGTCAATGCACAAATAGGTTGAAATCATGTTTACTCTCAAATTGTAGTAGTGCTTAATTAAAAAAATATGTCATACCTCTAGCCAATTAACTAAATAGTCTAGCATTAATAAAATTGAACTAATTGCTTGATATTATTGCCTGCAAACTGGACTGTTATTTCAACGTACATTATAGAGTAAGAGTTATACAGCTTATTGGCTTTTATTGCTATAGGAATGTACTTTAGCTACCTATAAAAAGGGGTTCACTATTGTAGCCAAGCAGTACAGTGCACACAAAGAGTCATGGGTGGTAACAGCACGAGTTTCTAAAAGTAGATATTATGTAATGTTTTGTAGCTAGTATTATATAATAATATCTAATCTTAGAAACTCATGCATGCTGTTACCACTAGTGATGTCTCATTGTGTTGCCACGACTCTTTGTGTTTCTACACTGCTTGACAACAACCACAAATAGCTTTGATCTACAGCACCCTCATATTATCTTATGTAACATATTGCATAAGCAGTCATTCCACAGTATGAAAACTGAATGTAGGTCCATCCTTTGTGTTGCGCTGCATGGCAACAACCACACATAGCTTTGATCTTCTATTATCACAAACACCTTCACATTGTCTTATGTAACATATTGCATAAGCAGTCATGCCACACTGACAGCCATGGCTCGCCACGGCCATAAGTAGTCATGCCATAAGCAGTCACACCATAAGCAGTCATGCCACAGCCATGGTATTTTCAGTGATACTGAAAAATGTGGGTTCATCTCTTTGTGTTTGTGGCATCTAGCATAAATGTATATTGTTGTGTCTCCTTACATAATTCCATGTGCAGTTAACTTTTGGTTGCACAAAACTATCTAAACCAGAATTCACCGACACAGTCCTAACAGGATAATAACCATAAAATGATGGTATATCTACAGGGGCGGATACAGAGGGGCTCATATGATAGTAAAATCACACCTTTAAAACCATTTTCAACAAGTCTAAAAACATTACATCAGTAACTATTTTTAGCTAGAGGTACTAAATACATTGGAGGTCAAATTTGGGTAGTTTTATAATGAATGCAGGCAATTTGAGTGGTTTGAGCACTACTGGTAATATTAGTTTAACTTATATATGCAATAAGTAACCCAATTTAAATTTAGTGATAAACTTCACCTGTGAAGTGGACAATCAAGACAGAACCTACATTAAGATTCACCCTTGACCTACATCAAAGACCTGTGGACAACATGTAGCTACCACAGCCAGAATTATAAAGAATGGATTACAGTTAGGCTGAATGTCATTTTTATTGGGACATGTGACTATAGATTGTAGGGTATACAAGTATATACAATTCATCCATGCAATGTTAAAAATATAAAGTAACCATATAAGCAACTCCCATTGGGGATATCTCTGGCCAGGGCCGGGAGGATTCAACACACCTGAATTTTACTAGAGAGTATAGCTAACTACAACACTGCAAAAAGGGTAAAAACTAAAAACTAGACTGAGAAGTTAATGATAAAATTCACGTTACCAAAAGAATCTTCTTTACTCCATGCAACCTGACAATATCTACCATAAGCAGCTGAGTACTTATAAAATTGCAATGATAATTATTAAAGGTAAAGCTGTCACAATAGTTTTCACTACAAAGTATCCCAACTGACATGTTTGGTAGTCACTGAATAGCCGGTGCAACAAGGAATCAGTCAACTAAAAAATATTGTAGTCAGATACTCAGATTGCATAATGGAAAATTCTTTTGCAAACGTGAACTAACTCCTCTAGGGTAACTGCAACCCCCTATACATTATTAGCTTTTAATTGATAAAATTCCAGGTAGTAAAAATACAATTTTAAATGTTATTTACTGACAATTTACTTATTGTATGTACCAAAAAGAGCATAATATCAATATTGCTGGCAGTGCAGATGGAAGTAGTTAACAGCATTGGTGACAACTGCATGTCACGTACTGCCTTCAGATATAGCTGTAATGGATGTACACTATATACTTCATTGTGTTACATAACTGTAATTTATGTTGCTACTTATATAGTTGGGAATGTATGTCAGTAAAGTATGATTTTCTGATGTAGATATTTAGCTAGTTGAGAACATAATTCTCATGATGCTTAGTCATGATTTGCTGATGAATGTGATGATCAAACAAGGCATTACAAAATGGCAGTAACAAAATGTTTGTTAAGATGACAAAGTTGGATTTACAGTGTGATGTAGCCAGCTCACATCATTTGTTTACAATACAGTACATATGCCACATGTCAATACTTGCACTTACCCACAGCTGCAATTTCGTTAATTAAATTTCAATCTTCTCAAGTGATGTTGAAAGATCTGTGCTAGATAACGCTGAAATATGTACTTGAGTATAAATGCATGCATAAATGTTTATACATTTGAAGTGGTGGATAGCATGATACACAATTTGTAGGCATGCTGCCACAGCTGCTACCAATGATCAGTGACAACCCTTTGTCAGTTGCACTGCATGGATGGATAGCGCTATTATCACCTGCATCTTCACACTGTCTTATATAACATATTGCATAAGTGGATATGCGAGCTTGACCATGTGTACAGTTAAGGCTATTTCGTTGGTTATGATAACTAACTGTTTGATATAATGTGGTTTCCCTTACCTCATTACAATTGTTATGATAGCTAACTGTTTGATATAATATGGTTTCTTCAACTGCAACCAGCATAAATCCATATTGCATCTCCTTACGTAACTCCACATGCAGTCAATACACATAAGTATTAGGTTGTTCACTCCCAAATAGACATAAGCATAAATTATAATACTGCTTAATTGCAATGATTTGCTGCTAGTAAATGAGTTATACCTGTAACCAATCAGCCAGTTAGTCTAGCATTACAAAGTATTTAAATGAACCATTAGCTAACTGATTGATATTTATTGCCTGCAAACCAGACTAATATTGCAATGTACATGCATTATAGAGTTACAGCTTATTGGCTTTAATTGTTATAGGAATGTACTATAGCTACTCATCAAAGGGGTTCACTATTATACTGTTTTAGCCACACAGACAAGAGTCATGGGTGGTAGTGCATGAGTTTCTAAGAGTAGATATTATGTAACGTTGTAGCTGGGCAGTTGTAACTAGTATTATATAATAACATTACATAATATCTAGTCATAGAAACTCATGCTGAAGCCGTTACCATGGATGTGTTGCTGTCTTTTGTGCCAGCCCTGCATGGAAACAACCATACATAGCTTTGACCTTCTATTATCACAACAACCTCACATTGTCTTATGTAACATATTGCATAAGCATGCAGTCACGCCACTGTGAGGACGATGGACAGTAACTAGTTACATATAAGGTCATTCAGTATGAGTATACTGTTGTATCTCTACATAATTCCACGTGCAGCCAATTTCAAGGACATTGGTTGCACCTCAAAGCCACGTAGTCGTATTTACAACCAAACCGGAAGTGACGGACAACACGGTCACGACTCCCTAAAACGATGTTGTACCTGCAAGGGCGGATCCAGAGGAGTTCCACTCTGACGTATGACAGTAAAAATCACTCCTTAACATAGCTTCAAAATTGGATCTACCATTTTTGATGCTGCAGCATGAGGATATCGGCTCGATCGGTATTACGATTTTACAATCCACCGGTAATTATTTTCAGAGGCGCTAACTAATTTTATTGGGAGATCAGAAAAACAACAACAACAAATGCAAGTGATTTGAGCAGCATTTAGCTAAACGTCATTTTACCTGGACAACTACTTCAGATTGTAGGCTAAGGGTATACATTCAATGCTAAAAAACATTGTGATATGCAACACCAAGTGCCCATCTATCACCCTCCTAGAATTAACCTGCCCTCTGGACTCCAGTCAGCATATTCAGGCTGCCCGCGGTAGGAAGCAGAATAAAGTGGAGTATCTCCAATTGTTAGCTGAATTTGACCATCTAAACATCTCTAACTATTATGACACAATTGAGATATCTGTCCTAGGCCATTACCAACCATCCACAGTCACGGATCTGCTGAATTTATTAACTTTTGTCCATCCTGTAGTGAAACCATCAAGGTCAGCCATCAAGAAACTTCTAGATACTGCTGCTTCTGCCAGTATGTTGGCATCCAGGAGAATATTCTTGGCGAAGGACTGTAGGGAGTGGAACCCTAATTAAGTAACATCCATATAATTGTATTTTTTTGTATTTTCCCTTTCCATGCCCACATTAGTTTCATTTGTGATCGCATGTTGACCGAGGGCCCACATGCGTATTTATTTGCACATATTTTCATCATTTGTGATGGTTTCTCTCTCTAATAAACATGAAGACTGGGCTGCATATTGTTCAGCAAGAAATGAAGTGAATAATAAACTGGAGTTAGCACACTCTTCCTACTGTAGAAGAATGTTTGATGATTCTTTTCTGGCAATCGCAGACAGTTTTGGAAGTACATCAAAGCCAAATGCAAAGATTCATCAGGAATTTTTCCTTTACTTGTGAATGGTTCCATAGTATCTGATCCACAGGGAAAAGCTGCTGCTTTAAGTGATCAATTCCAGTCTGTATTTACCCTAGAGGACACATCAAACATACCTAAATTGGATGACAACAGTTTTATTACTCCTATGCCAGAAATTTCTTTTTCAACCAGTGGTATACAAACTTTGTTACATAACCTCGACCCAAACAAGGCTCAAGGCCCCGATAAGATTGCCCCCTTTGTGTTAAAGAACTGTGCTGCAGAAATAGCTCCCATATTAGAAATTATTTTTAAACAGTCACTAAACTCAGGGTTCTCCCTTCTGACTGGCTTACTGCAAATGTCTGTCCTGTCTTTAAGAAAGGTGACCGTAATACGCCATCTAATTATCGTCCCATTTCCTTAACATCATGTTGTTGTAAGATAACGGAACATGTAATATTTCACTCTATAATGGATCATGTTCAACATAATAACATTTTAATTGATAATCAACATGGATTTAGGTCAGGATTTTCCTGCCAAACACAATTAATCTCACTGGTAGAAGACATATCTCATGCAATGGACAGTGGATTTCAGACAGATGTGATACTATTGGATTTTAGTAAAGCTTTTGACACTGTCCCTCACATACGTCTCCTTATTAAGCTCAAAAATTGTACAATTGATAATTTTATTATGACTTGGATCAAATCCTGGCTTATCCAATGCACACAATCTGTTGTTGTAGATGGTACTAGTTCCTCACTGGTTTCCGTACTATCGGGTGTGCCTCAAGGGACTGTCTTGGGTCCCTTATTGTTTTTATTATACATTAACGATATTGCAAATAGAGTGTCATCTTCAATTCGTCTGATTACTGATGACTGCATCTTATACAGAGTTATCAAGTGTGAAAATGATTCTATTATCCTTCAGCGTGATCTTGATCTATTATCTCAGTGGGCAACATTTTGGCAAATGAAGTTCAATGTATCTAAGTGTGTACTAATTCGATGCTCTCGATCACTTGATCCACTCAATATGACTACCAACTACATAATCATATTCTAGAAGTAAGAGATGAGCATTTGTATTTGGGTGTCCTGTTACACAAATCCCTATCATGGTCTAATCATATTATTATTTAAACTTGTTGCAAAAGCATCACAATTATTCAACTTTTTAAGACGCAACTTGAGTAACTGTTCTCCCTCAGTTAAAGCCACTGCCTACCTTACTATATTTCATCCTGTTTTAGAGTATGCGGCATCATTATGGGACCCATACCAACAAAATGACATCTTATCCCTAGAAAAGGTCCAACGTAGAGCTGCTCGGTGGGCACTGTCTGACTATATAATAGACTTAGCAGTGTAACTGATATGCTAGAGATTTTGGATTGGCCGTCACTTGAATCTAGACGAAGAATTGGTCGACCACAAACATTTTATAAAGGAATCAACAACTTATCAGGATTATCCATTCCACCATATTTCTTGCCAACTCAACGATCCACCAGACACCACCACACTCACCACTTTATCCAACCCAGTACACGGTCCAGTTATTACCAACATTCTTTTTTTCCAAGAACAATCAAAGATTGGAGCAGCTTGCCAGTATCTGTCATAGAATCAGAAAACGTAGATACATTATCTAATTGTTTGCTGTATATCTTATGTGTATGTGTGATTTCTTTGGGGTGTTGATCACCCTCTGGGTGCATCGGCAATTGCCGTCTGCCCAGTAACAATAAATAAATTTAAAAAAAGATTATAATAGCCAACTGGTTTATACCGACCAGGGACGGGAGGATTTAACTATAATACGTATTTGTAATTGTACTTGTAAATTAGCTTTACGCCCCAGGTGAGCTCTGCTAATCAAATATAATAACAACAATAATTAACTCCCCTAGATTTTACTAGAGAGTTCAGTATACCACAATGCAAAAAGGTAAGGATTATCTTTTGTAAAAACTAAAAGAACTGAGGAATTGAGTCATGTTACTATTTACTAGCTAAAAGGAATTTCCTTTACTCAGTGCAATGCAATCTGCAGCTGACTGCCATATCCTAGTTAAACTACCATAACCAGCTGCATACAATAGACCCTAAGTTATCCGACCCTGGTTTATCCGAAAATGGAAATTACTGCTGGCTTTATTAGAGTATTTGACTACCAAGTGTATGTTATATTCGAGTATTTCAACAGAGCTCTGAACGTATGGACTTCAGTTATCCAAAAAATTCACTGGCTTGTCTGAACACCTTTTTCATTTCCTGAGACACATTTGGGTTCGGATAACTGAGGCTCCACTGTACTTATAAGAGGAGTTAATTCACATTACCAATAGGAATTTCCTTTACTTTATGCAGTCTGCAGCTGACTCCAGCTAATATTTATAATTATCCCATGTAGTTATTGTATTACTTTCTGTTGTAGTTAACTGATTTCTTGTGGCACTGGCTATTAAGTGACCATCAAATGTGTCAGTTGGAATGCTTTGTAGTGAAAATTATTGCGACAACTTTATCTTTAATATTTAGGCTGGGACCAGAATGTGGGCAGTAAAGTATGATTTGCTGATGATGTAGCTACTATTTTAGCTACTTGCAACATAATTCTCATGATGCCTATCATGATTTGCTGATGAATGTGATGATGTGGCCAGCTCACATAGTTTGTTTACAAATTGATTTACAACACTTATGCCGCATGTCGAAATATGCACTTACAGACAGCTGTCTAGACTGCAATTGCATTAATTTTCAACCTTCTTAAGTGATGTTGAATTACCTGTGCTAGAAAACATCAGTTGAAATATGTACTGGAGTATAATGTCTTGCATGCATAAACGTTTATCATGATACACAATATGTAGGCATGCTGCCACAGCTGCTACCATCAGATAACCTTTTTGTCAGTGACGACTCTTTGTCAATTGCACTTCATGGGGTGGCTACCTCATAGCTTTGATTTTCTCACTTGCACCTTCACATTGTCTTATGTAACATACTGCATAAAATAAGTGTCATGAGAGCTTGACAATGTGCATGATTAAGGTCATTTCTTTGGTTATGATAACTAATCATTTGATATGATTTCTTTCATCAGTGTTTGTGGCATCCAGCATAAAACCTATCCTTACACAACTCCGCACACAGTCAATACACATAGGTTGTAAGTAATCATGTTTACTTCCAAAAATTTAACAGTCAGTGTTTAATGCAATAATCTTTAAGTGTGTATGCATGGGACATTAATAATTTTTAAAATAATTATTGATGCTTAATATATCTAAAACTGCTGGAGAACAAATTCAAGTTTGGGGTTAAATTTGAGTGATTCGAGCTTTCAGTAATAGCTTGTTCTTTAACTTATACAATAAGTATAATTCATGTAGTGATAAACTTCACCTGAAATGTTTTAACACTGTAGTCAATAAGTGATCAAGGCCCTTTTAAGGAGGATTTTGTGAAACCCTTAAACCTCCTCCACTCTACATGCAATTCTCTTTTCAATTCTGAAATGTTAATGTCTATCAAACTGGTTCCCTCTACTGCCATTTTATATTTTAAATTAGCTTTTACAAAATTACCTGTATAGAATAAACAAAAGTTTCATAACTAACTGTAAATGTTTGCCATAATATATAGCTAATAAGTTAATTAGTTTGTCTTCAAATTCTCACAATTCATCACATCATCTTGACAAAATTCTGATAAATCAAGACCAACAGCAGTTTTAAATGACATTGATATCTTCCCATAATCATTGGTAGGAATACTAGTATTACGTGCCATGACAATAGCTCCCTCATAGTTCCAATTCATAGTATTCCCACAGTAATAGGCAGTTACATATGAGCCATCTTCAGCTTTATCCAGCAACCACCAAGTCTCATAGTGAAGTAATCCAGCATCATAGTATTTGAAAGAAATCTTCTGGCCAGCTGGAGCAACTGGCATTTGAAATTTCTGTGAAATAACAGCATGGCTGCCATTTGCAAGAGGTACCACATAAGAAGGAGCATATTCCCAGGAGTTGTCATTGATTGCTTGAAAATGGGTATGCTGGCATGGATAACAGTCATAAACTTTATGATATCCACGGACTACCCACCAATAGCCATCTAGATCTTTCACAGAAAGCTGCTTCACTGGTTTCACGATTGACGTGCGACATGTGTTTGGTATCAGTGGAAGGCTTATGCAGTTGTGTTCGGTCACACATCTCATGTACTTGTCAATGGTTTTGTCATATAGAGAGAACTGACATATATTCGCGCAATTCTGCACCTGAAATTTTTGGGTGGTGTTGTCCTCGTCCCATTGATCTAAACATTTAGCATTGCACGCAATATAGTCTCGGCAAATTTTGTTGCCTTCACATTCCGTCATACTAACCAAGCAATGTTCTGTCAGACAGGCCAGGCTAACATTCGCTGAAGCGAAGAGGGAGTCGACAGCGCCTGTTGCAGCAGATGCGTTAGCTATAAATACGAATACAGCGATCCATATGCCGGCGCATTTTAGGCCCATAGTTAGCTAATTGTCAGCAAACAAGTCTAAACGCTTAGTTACGCGTAGCTATTTTGGTTCTTTCAGAGATAAGTGACTGCAGTGTGAACGCATTTGTATATATACGTATAACGGCTACCCTCATTGCATCTCATTATACAATACTATTACATAACTGTACGTAAATGATAATTATTAAGAATCCCGAACCAACAATCATGTGACACTAATCACTTGATACATGCATCACATGATTGTGGGATATCGAGGTGCAGGATTTGATTGTGGAAGCTTATACTCCGCCCATGCATTACTCTTGTCTGTGAGTTTTGTGTAGTTTATAGTTTGCGCAGCTTTAATTTGTTGCTAGGTATATAGTCTGGCGCGTACTCCAGAATTTTTCTTCTGCGCTAAAAAAATTGTTTTCGTTGTCACGGTCGTCGGTCTCGTCGTCGGTTTAGCGACTCAGCAACGATAGCTATTTACAAAAGCAAATGAACACATGAATATACAAAACAGAAGTTTACTACCGAAGAAAGGCCACTCCAAATAAATTCTCTGTTTCCCGTCCTGGACTGACTCAGGTATATTTGCATGCGGGCGGGCGGTCTTCCATTCAGTATAAAATTCGTAGCTTTTCAAGCCATTATTTACCTGGCACAACCATAAAAAGCTGCATAGCATAAAATTAATTAAGCTTGTACCTTTCTTTTTATGCTGTAAAAACGCAAACGTGATAACACTGCTGACACGTGAGCTAACATTGTTACAAAGATGGCTTTTACTGAGCCTTGAAAATAACGGAATAATGGAATATTTAGAGTTGACGGTAGCCAGATGCTGATGGTGGACAGGAACAGGGAATTTATTTGGAGTGGCCTAATAGGTGTTGCTTCCAAGGATCGGACCAAAGCTAGTCTTGCGTGGCCAAACCCAACTCTCTGCATGGTGCTTATCGAGAGCTTATAATCTCTAATCGATAAGTGCCGGGGTCTGGCCATGCACGCGAGACTATACCAAAGTAGAGATGTCAAATGGATTTTTAAAAGTACGAGAAATGCATGTTTTAGCCACAGCATTTCATGTTGTACTTTGTACAGCTCAAAAAAATGCTGCAAATTCATATATAGGTTTGGGCAGTTCTCTTGACTTCTCTGATCTCTACTGAGTACCATTGGTAGCCATGGCATGAAACAAAAACAAGTGATGTATGGGTGATAATCTAATACTGGCATTCAAGTTGCATCTTGCACTGACTGCAAACCACCCTATCAATAAACTGGAACACTGTTCTATGATAGCGATCGACAAAACTAGCCTGATGTCATCTTTCATAAGGAAGAATCTCACTTTGGGGCCTACACACACGCCTAGCTACTCTAAGCTTAATCATGAGGAAACTCACCAAAGAGTACTTCATCCAGATGGTTAGAGATGTTCCATATTTCATGTGTGACTACTACTATATGAGGAAGATTTGGCTATCACTTGTTTGGTGTCTGTAGATGAAAATTCATGTGTGGAGCCCAAAAATTATGCTCAAGTGATGCAGCAACAGGAAATCTCACCAATCAAACTCCCAATGCTTTTAGGTGAAGGTTTTCTCACAGAGGAAGGCTGAACTCCAGTATTGTAATAAAGGATCAAGGCTACCGAGAGTTATGACTCAATATGACTTGACTTACTGACTGACTGACTGATAAGGTGTAACAGAAAAGGGACCAAAGTAAGGAAAAAAAATCCCTCCAACCCCAGGATTCAAACTGCAGGTCACCCAATGTCTAGTTGGTAAATAACAGCAGTTGGAATATTATTTTGGAGATGTCGATTTTATCCTAACTTAAGGGGTTCAAGGGAAGCTTATGTCAAAACCCTGCAAAATTACAGAATGTTTTCTCCCTAAAAAGAGTTTCACATCCTGCAAACAGTTAGGTGTTAGATTTTTCTATTTCATTGTGATGACCTGGTCAAGGTAAATTCAGCAGAACAAAATCAGTTTATCAACCAAAGAAATGCTTATTGCAAACATTTTAGTAGCATCTTTATTGAAAAATCAGATAAATTTCTACCCAAGCATCGTCATATGCTATAGGTGCTTCTAAAAATAATTGTCATTTTGATATAAGTATTTTAAAGCTATTACAGCTACTTCTAAAGGCTTCAGTTGCATTACTAAAGGCCTATATAAATGGTGAGAATTAACAGTGACACATTGCTGGAGAGTGATGTGAAATATTACCACTAGGTAGCTAGACTGAAGCTGCAATTACCATCTTCCAGAGTGACCCCAACCTCCTTAAAAGTCTGGATCCGTCCCTGTGATGTCACCTGGGAAAATTAACATAATTACATATCAGACAATTCAATGTATTTTAATGTCATTCAGCTACAGTATGAAAATGTACTGTTTGTTCAATTAGAATTTTAAAAATAAAACTGATTCTACAAAAACCTGTTAATTTTAGATGCTCAGCTGTATAGCACGTATATCATATAGGGGGTGGGTGGGTGGGTGGGAGGGGTGGTGGGCCGCCCACGCACAAGAAGTGGTTGACAGTGAAAAAACAGTCTATAGCTAAGTATCATACAACTGTTTAAATATATACGTTCTTTGATATTGTATATGCATTGGTTTGCCAGTGATAGTTATAAACGGCGAAAAGAATGTAATGAATTGCCCGCCCACGCCCACTCCCAATTTGCGCCTTCGTTAAAATGGCCTTGCTCAAAGACGATTAAATGTCTATGACATAGTTTTCTGTATAAATACTTTGGTTTGTTTGTCATGCTGTAATATTGTGCTGCTGTGTTATGCTATAATAATATTAATGCTTATATTATTTAATGATGTTTGTTTCTATTACTTTAGTGCACGGTGGGAGGTGGAAGCGTCCATGATGATGATGATGATTGGGCAATGTGCAAATAAGGTGAGTGTATGCTTTGTAAAAAGAAGCCCACGTAGCTGTGCAGGGCTCATCT
Source organism: Dysidea avara (assembly GCF_963678975.1). NCBI lineage: Eukaryota > Metazoa > Porifera > Demospongiae > Dictyoceratida > Dysideidae > Dysidea > Dysidea avara. The sequence continues at coordinate 25,111,749 of NC_089274.1, forward strand.
TCTGTACAGATCAGCTTCTGTATAGTCTTTCATTATTTTATTTTTCCCGAGGGTAGCCAACGCCCACGCAAAACACAGAAATGGTGTACCAGAGGGGTTGCCAACGCCCACGCAAAGCACCCAACTGGCGTGTACGAGACTCCCAATTTTATGTATTTTTAAAAGCATTTAGTGATATTGCTAACTAGTAACTACCTGTACAGTTGTTGATCTACATCTTGTTCTAGTTATTCATGATCGATCATTGTCTACTTTGTTAAACTCACTTTCTCCATTATTTTTACATGATTTTGGATTTAGGATTTGGTTTCTAATATATTTGTGTATTTCTGATTGGATTTCTCACATAGCATACAAGAGTCCCAAGGCATTGGCTACCCCTCGCTTTTTACCAAAAGCCAGTTCATCTCTAGTTGACAAAGATAGTGTGAACATCTAATTATGATATTACAATCTAAATTAAATTCTTGATCACAGATATACATTTCCCTTGTTGCTATATGTGGCACACCACAAAATTAACCAATGTAAACAACCATTACCATACCTTGTAGTGTTTTATTTTTGTGTGAATATGTAGTGAAGTGTGTGTGTGTAGTGTGTGTGTGTGTGTGTGTGTGTGTAGTGTGTGTGTGTGTGTGTGTGTGTGTGTGTGTGTGTGTGTGTGTGTAGTGTGTGTGTGTGTGTGTGTGTGTAGTGTGTGTGTGTGTAGTGTGTGTGTGTGTGTGTGTGTGTGTGTGTGTGTAGTGTGTGTGTGTGTGTGTAGTGTGTGTGTAGTGTGTGTGTGTGTGTGTAGTGTGTGTGTGTAGTGTGTGTGTGTAGTGTGTGTGTGTAGTGTGTGCCTGATAAAGATTTTTTTAAATTCACCAATTTAAATGTGACTGTTTTTTCCACCGGTTTATATGTTGGAGAACTGCAAACAAATAACTTGAAATTTTTATAATGACCATTTTTTAAAATATTTATTTGATTGCATGTACAAAATACAAAGATGTATTACGTGATCAAAAAAAAGTTATTAGCATGATGTACAAGGACTATTGACCATTGAAAAGTTGATGAATTAAACATTCAAGAATGGAATACTTCTCCATTGCAACTCGCCCACGCAATATAGCGCGCGCGTCACTAATAATTAGTGCTCAGCCAGGGTATGCGACTATTGGATTGAGATGGTGATTTTTATAAAATTATTTGTACCGTGTAAAACGTTCGTCACGAACGGTATAGCTAGCTGAAGTATTCAAGAAAGGATAGATCTAGCCTGGTATAACCTGGAATCGTTAAAAAGTTCGCACCTGGAATGTTGGGGTGAGCCAATATTTTCATTTCCAATGGTTCTATGTGTAATGTTAAACCCCCTACTTTGTACCATGAAGAAGGCCGTATTAAGCTGTTACATTTTACGTGAAAGTAGATGTCATGCTGGCCATTCCTGCTAGAACCTGGGAAAGGTTTAAAAGTTATCTGACGCTCCATAACAGAGCCTTGAAAACCTGCTTCCAGTGTAGACGCATGTATCTTGCCAATAAATTTTTTTTTATTAAAAGTCGCTTAATTGTTGGATATGATGTGATTAAACAAGCCCTGAGTGAGTGTGTTGATGCACTGTAATGTACATCAATTTGTAAACAATTAAACATTGCAGGGATCTCAAACTTCAACAGTCAGGTAGTGAAAGATATTGTTTTAAATATACGTTCACTTATTGTTGTTCAGAAGTATACCAATGCTGCTGGCAGGGTGGATAACAATAATGATAGCGGTGACAACTGCATGTCACCTATTTTCAGGTATACGCCAGCTAAGTAAATGGATGAATACTACTTTATTGGGTAGTCAAGGGCATCAGAGTAAGTGCAACCAGTGAGGCCAGAGCCTCACCACTTTTTGATTGAAATAAATAAAAAAACTTTCAAACCTTTCATACTTAATTGATGGAGTCAAATCTAAAAGTGGTGAGGCTTAGCATTTATTTCATTTATTAATTGATAAAAACAACACTTATTCATATCTGACCTGTCTTTCACTCAGGACAGCTTCATGTTCACTTTGTTTGTATTAAGCTTCTCTAAAAATAATTACTTTTATGTTTGGCTTTGACTTTGGCTTTGTTTCTCTTTATTTAGCAATTCCAGAATTCTGTAAATTTTGCATAAAATTTTCTCCGTGAATCTTCCATTGGAGAGTTGGCACAATCAATTTGCTACTGTATGAGTGATTATCAAACAATTGGATCATTTCTAGGGTTTCTGGGGAAAGGAATATGGTGCTACAGCTAGTTTCTGCTACAAATATGTTTATGTGGAGTTTTATGCCAATTATAAGATTATTTTGCAATATAGCCACCACAATGTTATGCTCTCTTTGCAAGAAATGACCCAGCCCATGTTTGTTATACCAAGGTGAGCATTTTTGTCCATGTAGTTTAATTAGTATGCTAAAAGTCAGCAAATTTGCACCACAAATAGCTCATCTCTTTGATGCACCATTTGGTAGCTGTCAAGGAGCTGTACAATAAGAGAAATAATAATCATAGAAGTAGCCATAACTCAACAGTTTGATTCCTTGCTTTGCATGCACATTGTATTTTTGAGTGGAGTTGACTGGTGCAGAGTAGTTACACTTCACCATATCTATGCTGTTTTGTCATCCGCAAGATGTTAAACGCATGCAACTATTTAGTGGCTTTCTATGGAGGTGACCTTTATTCAGAGGGTCTTACAAGTATGATTATACTGTGGTCCATGTATTAAGGTATTTATAACAGAAAACAGAAGCTCAAAATGTTATTCCGAAGCTCAGGTATAAGCATTTGTTCAGTTGTGCCATTTTTGGGACTTTTTCAATGGAAAGATATGGAGAAAATCAGTTTTGCCTATTTTGAAGGATAAAATTGCTAATAACTCCACCATCCTATGAAAGATTTTTAACAACTAAGTGTTTATGAGATCCTCAGGGAGTACTGTACAGGGCTATGCTAAATAAAAACTATTTCCATTAATTTTAAATTCTCCCTGAATCGCTACTTATTATTTTGTAGCTATTTTGGAAACATTCCTTACAGTTTATCTCTTATTTTAAATGGTAATATTTAAGAGTTAAACTAAACAGTATAAATGATATTATAGTGTGAACGTGCTTTTTGGTCAGTACTATATAGTGTCCAGTTTCATCTCTAATATTGAACACTTGTCAAGCAGCTAGCTATAGCACCTTGCATGCAGTATAAATTGCCTACCATTAGCTCAAAAGAGTGAAGTTTCCAAATTTTTCCTGATGGAGCATATCCCAGACTTCCTAGACTAACTTCCTTCAGAACTGAGTCATACCACTTTCGCTTTTACACTGAAGCCCCTGCAACTATATACTTATGTTGCTACTTATAGTGACAGCATAAAATATGATTGCTGATGGAGTGGCTGTTTAGCATTTGATTAGCATGAATGTGATAACTATGTAGCCAGCTAAGCTATGTATGCAAGTGCACCTGGAATTTTCAACTAGAGTAGGGACTATAGCACATTGATAAAAGTAGTGAAACAAGCTGGAGTAGTGCAAGATGTTAAATCACAGTAAAACAATAAGAAGTTTTATATCCCTACTGTGCTCAAGATACCATGCACAGTAGGGATATATCACTTCTTATTGCTTTACTGTGATATCATGCTACTCCAGCTTGTTTCAGTACTTTGTATCAATGTGCTATGGCCCCTACTCTAGTTAAAAATTCCAAATTTTTTGTGTACTTGTTTATCTGTTAACTTTTTTTTGTAAAATAAAATTGTTGTGACTGGTGAACCCATGCATACCACATCAAAAGAAAGAAATGGCGCTGCACCCCAGCTATCAGTTATCATCTGAAAAGTGAAGTATCCATTATGCTTTGTTGACAGCTATGTTCAACCTGTTACACAGCATTACGAATCAAGAGCTGTTTGAAAAGTGCTGGCCTCTGCAATCAAAGTAGCCACTATGAAAAATATGGACAATTTCCGTTACGAAGGGAAGCCATCACAAATCTGCGACATTTTCTGCTGTCAACAAAGATGAATGGGACACAAAGTAGGACACTGGTATGCCAAAAGGCACCTCTCGGGCCAAAGCGATGTCAAACAGTGAAAAAATCAAGCCCATAGCCTAGTCATTGTCAAGTTACGTTTGTCTGAAGGCATCAGTCAATTAGTCAGTCAGTTACTTAGTTAGTCAGTTACTCAGTCAGTCATTTTAATAATTAAAAAAAATCTGTAACATCTTGTTGAAAGCATTTCGGGTCAATCTGAAAGCTTGTTTGGGCTTAGTTTTACCTAACCAAATACTGCCTTATCGTTGCCAGGGAAAAGTGAGGCTGATTTTTGGGTGATGTTTTTTCATTAACCACACCCACTCTTTTGTGGTCCCTAGTATGATATTCAGTTATGATATGATATCCAGTGATCATCACACGTAATTGGGATACTGTGTAGTGAACAATGTTGTTGCAACTTCAATGTATATCTTCTCATAATATGGTAATTTGAAATAATTTAAGTAGCTGTTTATGTGGTAATTCAACTATATAGCCAATGCATTGCTTGGTATATGGGAAATACCTTGTGTGTTAATGTGAACTCCCAGGGTAACTACAATCACCTACATTACTTTTTACAAAGGATTACTGTTACTCCTTTTGCAGAGTAGTAGCTAGTTACGTTTTACTAAACGTATAGGGATGTTAGCTCCCCATTCACAATCTGAAATTGCCACAGTAGAGTGTAAAAGTTGATTTATCATACAAGGTAGTCAAACCTTAATCCATTTTTTTGTATAACTAAAATTGCTTTAGCTATCTACCTGCAAAATGTACTACACTACAAAAGCTCATAGGCTGTAATCCATCATAATGAACCATATAAAATTGCCTACACCAGGCTACATGTTGTTACCTCGTGTTATATTATGTGTTGCATTATTATATAATAGGCATGTATGTAATAGTTGTAACATGGGCACTCAGTATTTGCCCAATATGTATGCCCAAAACCCCCAAGGGTTACGGGCATACGTATCAGGAAGATCCAAGTGCCCATGTCACAACTAATGTGTAACACTTCATTAGTTCATTAGCAAGTACCGGGTGAGTAATCGCCCATGCCAATACGAGTGTATAACAACTGGATTCATTTTATATACATGTCTGAAAGATTTGATTATGGCTATAACATTGTAGCTATAGTTACATTTGTTATAATGAACAGACAAGTCTTAAGGATATCATGGAAAAAGTCGAGTTGGGCAAATCTTAGGGAATTTGCATGTGTTTTATTATTTACCATTACTGTGTAAACTTCGCTCAGTGAAGGCTGTGTATGGGAAAAAATCATACACAATCACAATGATGTATCTAATTTACATTTAAAAGAGTCAGTTAAATTACTGTTTTAGTACTACCGGGACTATAATTACAATGTATACCGAAAGCTTCATTGTAGAGTAGTTAACTGTAATGTGGGTGTGGTCCATATTCGAAGCTTGTTTTACATAATCAAATTGTTATACACCTTGATAAATAAGATATACTTTCTGCTCACCAATCAGGATTTCATTCTAGTTATTCCACACAGTATGTGTCACTGCATGTTACTGAGAAGTGGTTGAGAGCTATTGATGCATGAGAGCAAATATATTGGTGCTGTATTTTTAGATCTAGCCCAAGGCATTTCATATACCGTCAACCATGAAATTTTACATTCCAAATTAAGTTATTATGGATTTCGAGGAGCATCTTACAGGGGCGGATCTAGGACTTTTTGAAAGGGGGGGCTAAGCTGGACAGGGACACAGGTATAGCTAGCCAGACATTAGAAGATACCAAGCCTTCTCACAAGGCCCCAGTGGTAAAATTCATGTAGTATCCATGTTCAAATTAGCTATTTGGAATAATGACTAGCTACAGCCTAGGGGGTCTGGGCATGCCCCCCCCAGAAAATTTTTGAAAATTAGGCCCTCTGAAGGTGAATCTGAGTGTTTTTAGCAGTTTTTCAGTGGAATTTCAGTTTATCAAAACACTTATTTTTCCATTAAATCAAGACTGATTGCAGTATGCATTGGGTAGTTATCAACGTATCATGCTTACATGATAATCTTTTCATTTGTAGCTACCAAGCATTTAGATATAGCTAGTATATACCACAATGCATCAGCTCCTCTTCAACAGCCTCAACTGTCTTTCTTACTGATAAAAATGATGTTGGATCCCACTGGAAGGTTGGGGGTGGGTTGTTTCACAAGCCATGAAATTGGAATAATTATGGAAAATGCTTACCCCAGCCTCAACATCAACAGATTCAAGGCAGACTCTCTTTATGGAACATTAGACTATCATCTTCTAATGTAAAGACCATCTGGGATTCATCAACATTGGGTGACTATGAGTCAACTACACAAGTCAGTCCCCCACGCAAATTAAATACCCCTATGATCAAACCAAGCCAGTTAACAAGGGAAGCCTTTGTGGGATAATGTGTGGAAGAAACATTTATAACTAAACAGAGGCAGAAACATGTATAGCTAAGTAGTAGTGATGTTGAATGTAACAATTATTAGTATGCATGCTCCTTAGCCTAGTAACACTATGGTTAGTCTTAGCACCAATAAAGTGTACTGAAAACAGAATGCAGTGAAGGGTACTAGTAGCTATTAGCTAGCCCACTGGAAATTGTTAGCAAATTGCAATTGTATTTGCATTTATGGGGTTTCTGAATTTGCTGTTGTGATAGTCAACTTATTTCTAGATCTGCCGGGTTACGAAGACTGATCTGTAGCTAGCTACAAATACCAGCACCATAACCCACAGCATGGGGTCATATCAGAAGGTAACTGATACCGATTTTACATTCACAGACAAAAGTGCTATAGCTACCTTATAAACTTGCAAAACTGAGACAGTTGGTAGCTAGCTACTAAAGCTGATAACTCTAACCATTTAAACCAACTAACACTAACACTTTTTGAATCACATAATAAATTCGTTTTAAAATATAAAACTACATTAATCACCTCTGATAGCCATAGTGCTATTACCTGAATAAAACAAAACCCACAATTAAAACTTTTGTAACTAAAGATGCAACCCACAATCGAAACCTTTTCTTGAAGAACTCTTGATGAAAAGGAAGCTAAACTCTCCTGGAACAGAGTTGAACAATAGGTATAGTTACATAGACATTATTTGTGTTGGTAGTGATGCATAATTCCTGAAATAAGTCTGCTTTTGATACACAGAAGATTTAGGGTTTTATTAGCCAAGTACTAACTTAGAAAGGAAAGGAGAGGCTACAGCCCCCCCCCCCCCCCCCCCCCCTAAATCCGCCCCTGTCTTATGACTTGCTGGGTATAGATGTCTTTCAAATCAGCAGCAATGATTTCTGTTTAGTGGTGAACTATCTGACTGGGGTCAGGTGTCACCAAGGATTTATTTAAGGCTCTTGCTTTTTGCTTTGCTGGTATATTAATGATCTGCTGATTTTTATCGATTCAAACACTCACTTTTGGATTTGTATGCTGATGATGCTGTAACCATTCATACCTGAGAGAACTGAACTGGATTTGATAATATTTAAACACAGTCAAGAACTGCACAGCCAACAATCCACAGCATCCAAGTCAGACTGCAAGAATGTCTCTACTAATGCTCATAGGAAGTCGAAGAAAATTTGAATAAATCACTTAATGTTTCAGTTGGAGGCACTTTACTGGCTCAGTTTGATACCTAGTTATAGGTGACCCTGGACCTTATGCTCATCTCTAATGTCAGTAATGTGGTCTCAACAGTAAGATATTGAATTGCTTCACTATTGGTCACTGCCACCAGTGGTACTCCATGTATTTTATGCTGCTTTTGTGATGCCTTTGCTTGATTATTATGACGTTGTTTGGTGTCCTACTACTGCTAAATTGACTGAAAGAGTACATTTTAATTTTATTAAGAAAATGTTGTCATCTATTACCTCCAGATTATCTTTTACTTTATCAGAGCGTCAATGATACCATATCGCTATTCAAGTTTTTAAATCCATACACAAATTTTCTCCGTCATATTTACAAGATATTTTTGATACTCTAAAGATGTGACTGGTCATGTTGGCCATGATATCAATTGTCCCTTTATTCCCAGGATGTCTACCAATTTTGGGCAAAGGTCCATTTATTATTGTGGGTGTGTTCTGTGGAACAATCTACAATCAACTGTTGTGAAGGCTACTACTCTTTTACCATTTAAAAATTGTATTAGCATTAATATTAATTCTTTGTATTTGCTTTGTGTGTGTGTGTGCATGTTTATTTTTGGTGTTGTATCTATAGTTGTATTTGTGTTTTTTATTTTCTTCATTTGCTTACGGGCTCCAATAAAAATCATTATCTGGTTACCAAGTGGACCCCCTGTTAATAATTATAAAATGTGCCGAATCACTTGTGAATGTACTATTATATAAGACTATAATTCTCACAATGTTTTCCAACTTATAGAATGGCAAGGATATTGAAACGCCTTCATCTGAATGCTTCTTGCAACAAGACTCCAATTTGTGATAATAGTCACACAAGCACTAGTCTATTCTCATGATTTCAGTCTCAGCCTTTATAAAGTAAACAGGGTAGTATACCTCATCCACTATGGTTGCTTTGATGGAAGTGGTTTGCTCTTTTGAAGTTTGGATTGGGATTTGAGTACCGTGTAAGACAGCCGTATGGCTGATACAACACAGGGGGTGCAACTGCACAACCCCAAATAATAAACACAATACATTGTAAAATTATATGATGTTCGGATGAGCCGCTAGTCATACATGTGGAGAGTTATATTCTAGTCATACTCTTAATATTACTACTAATGGTGATATCAACACAAACACTACTAATCACTGTAACGTTGACAATTTGATTAGAATTACCCCACTTATTGACTCTAGCTCTCCCAAAACTCAATTAAAATTTACCAATAGTAAACTTCATGTACTTCTCTGGAATGCACGTAGCCTAAAAAAACAAATCAATGCTTTTCAGTCATTTATTATTCTAATAGTTTTGACATAATTGCAATAACAGAAACATGGCTCACTGATCACGTTTACACGAATGAAATATTCCCATCTAGATACACTGTTGTAAGAAGAGATCATGATGGCAGAGGAGGTGGTGTGTTGCTTGCTCTTAAAGACTCGTTTAACTTGACTCAGCTCCCCTCTCCAAATGAACTTGAAATAATATCTGCTGAAGTTGACTCTAGTTTTATTGTTTGTCTCTTGTATCGTCCGCCAAACTCCTCGGACCAACACAATTTTTCAATGATATCCTATCTTACTTCATTGGACAGCACCAAGAATTTAATACTACTTGGAGATTTCAACTTACCCGATATTGACTGGGATATCTACAGTGGTTCTTCCTCTTTGGCTGATGACCTAGCAGAATTTGCATTCAATCATAATTTAGTACAACACATCAATGGCTCCACACATTCTGCTGGGAATACTTTAGACATAGTCTTATCCAATATTAACAGTCTGTATCATGCTTATACATACTCAGTTTTACCATCCGGTCTTTCATCAGATCACTACATAATAACTCTCCTTATTGATCATTCCTCCAACAGGCCTACAAGGGTTTACAAACAAAAATTTGATTATAACAATGCTTCCTGGGATGACATGAATGAGTTCTTCACCCAATACGACTTTGTCTTAGCACTAAACTCCAGCAACACCGAATTTATTTGGCTATTCCTTAAGACAGCAATTAACAGTGCGTTAAATCTCTTTGTACCAAAATTACCTGTTAAAGAATCTAATCAACCCAGATGGTTTAACTCAGCTATTCGTCATAAAATTAAGTGTCTCCGTACCTCCAAAAGACAATTTACAAGACACCCTACTACCAGGAAAAGACTCAAAGTAACTAATTTACAAAACGACCTACAACAGATGATAATAGAAGCCAAGGCCAATTATGAGACCAATCTTGCACTTAGTTATGCTCACACAAACAGTAACAAAATCTTTCAGTATATTTCTAGCATCAAGGGTCGAGAAAACTTTCCAGCCAACATGACTTACAATGATGACTGTGTATCCTCAGACTCAGATAAAGCTCAATTGTTCAACAACTACTTTTATTCTATATTCTCCACATCTGATGACGTACCAACAAATGAAACAGATTATCAGCCCAGATCTCCCATTGTACAAGACATTGATTTCTCTAATTCTGATGTCCTTGAACTGCTCACAACCTGGATGTCAGTAAAGCATGTGGTATTGACAGCTTCAGTCAAAAAAATTTTAAGTATTGTGCCCTACCATTACTTCAAGTGATTTGCCATCTTTTTCGTACAAGTTTATCATGCAGCACCATACCCCAGGACTGGCGCACCCACTGTGTGATTCTTATATACAAATCTGGAGATAAGACTTCTGTTTCCAACTACAGACCCATTTCACTGTTATGTATTCTCTCCAAGGTAATGGAAAGATTAGTGTACAACAATATTATTGATCATGTACAGAAACTCTCCACTAAATGTCTATTTGGTTTTCTTCCCAAAAGATCTACATTACAACAATTGTTGGTATTTGCTAAAAACGTTTTAGAGCCTAAATGTGAAGTTGATGTCGTGTATATGGATTTTCGAAAAGCATTCGATACTGTTTCTCACGATCGTCTTTTACAAAAACTATGGGCTGTTGGAATAACTGGAACAGTTTGGAAGTGGTTCCAAGCGTATCTGAAGCAACGATACCAACGCGTCAAGGTTGGGGACTCGTTTTCAGATCTATGTAATGTTTTATCAGGAGTTCCTCAGGGAAGTGTCCTTGGACCCTTACTGTTTGTCATTTTCATCAATGATTTACCCGAACATATTCAATTCGCAATTCCCTTTATCTTTGCAGATGACACTAAGTGTCTATGTAAGATTAGATCTTCTGATGACACTGAGAAATTACAAACAGATATCAACAATGCCTTTATCTGGAGTATTACATCAGAACTATTTTTTAATTATTCCAAATTCGTTCATCTTCGCTTCTGGGCCAAAGACTCATTAGACCATTCAATTTATAGCATTAATGGACAGCCAATCCCTCGTTTATCACACCACAAAGATCTTGGGGTAATATTCACATGTGACTTCAACTGGACAGCCCACTATTCATCTATTTCTGCAAAAGCTTATAAAATTTTAGGTCTTATCAGGAGAACTTTTAAAACCAATTGTATGGAAGCCAAGAAAAACTTGTACATCTCATTAGTAAGATCCCAACTAATCTACTGCTCACAAATGTGGAGACCGCAATTAATAAAAGACATAACATCACTAGAACGCATACAGCGAAGAGCAACTAAGTATATTTTAAATGACTACACCTCTACCTATAAATCCAGACTGGAACAACTAAACCTCCTACCACTAATGTACATCTATGAAATAAATGACCTTATGTTCTTAATAAAATCATTGAAATCGCCATCAGACAACTTTGAAATTAGAGACCATATTACCTTTACCAGTAACTCTACTAGATCAGGGACACATCACAAGCTAACCCATCCTAGAACAACATCAGCGGTACAGCGTCACTTTTACTTCAATAGAATCACACGACTTTACAACTACCTCCCAGCTATTAACATTTCATTACCAACTAACATTATCAAATGCCAATTAATCCAACACTTATGGACTCATTTTTACAATAATTTCAATTCTGATCGATCCTGCACTTTTCACCTTCTTTGTCCATGTCATCGTTGCTCCAGTGTGCCTATATCTGTAAACTTCAATGAACTGTAACTATAATTCTGTAATTAACGGTAACTAAAATTGTTTATTTATTAATTTTTTTTTCACCTTGGATGTCAGCACCTGTTGCTGGCATACCTTCAGCATGCAATTTTGATTTTACTTGCACACATGCTGTAAAGCTAAATAAATAAAATAAATAAAGGATAGAAAAACCGGCTCTAATGGTAGGCATTAAGACCGATTTTTAAATTTTGGAAAAACGGGCTTTTTATATGCTCATTATAGATAGAGTATTAATTGCCAATCTCAGAAATATATAGTTTGTTGGGTTGGAATTAGCTACTTTGGCATACACAGTGCTTAAAAACTAGTGAAAACAATATTTCAGTGAAGACAACAATGTACTTTAACTACAAAACTAGCTACCTTAACTACAAAACTAGCTACCTTAACTACAAAACTAGCTACCTTAACTACAAAACAACCTTAATTAAAAAACTGAAAAAGGAACATTTTTTTCTCCAGGGCTCCCCATGCACAATTGAATCAGGAAGCCATCTAGCAATCTGGACTATCTTGAAACTGCAGTTGCTTCTAGCTGCAAGTTTAATGAGAGTAACTTCAGGTCTTATTGGATCTTAGCGATCTTGGTATGCTTTGTGGTGAGCAAATATGTTTCACCTACTGCACACTTCTCAATACAATGGTGCATACCCATAGGCAAGTGGCTATATCTCAAGTTGGTAAAAACTTCAAGTTAGCAACTTATAAAGGTAAACAACTAAAGTGGAGGTGCCACAATGATGCAACAATACTTAAGGTGGAGTTGTGGTTTCAATTATGACATTGTTATGCCAACTTTGAAGTGGTTTATACTTTTGAGCTGATGACACAGCCATACTGGTTCTACTAGATCTTCTGGAATCAAACTACACCACAAGACAGCCCATACCAATGCAGCTACGAACTCCTATTTTTTTCGCCTACCTTGACTATGGAACTCTTTACCAATAATTGATCATACACAATCACTAACTGTAATAAAACAGAAATTGAAGAAATTTTTATGAAATCATTTCCTAGCTAACTTTGACAATTCACCCTGTTGTTTCCATTACCTTTGTCCCTGTTCCCGTTGTTCCAAGAAACCTGCATCTAACAATTTTAACCACTTGTAACTAAGTAATACTATGTAGATGTTAGTGTATAGTTATTTTAAATGTATGTTAGGCTATCAGTGTAGGTCACTGGTAGACCCTCAGAATTTTATTCTATAAAGCATTATTATTATTATTATCAGAAAATTGCTCTGGAGCTGAAAATCGCTAACCCGAGTGAAGTATAACTATGCACTTTAAAGTAAGCACCACTCAGCAGCGGCGGAGCAAGTAGTTGATATGAGGGGGGGCTGGGCTGACCCAGACTTATTTCTATAGTTTGGTAAGGTGAGACAAAAAAAAGGTCACAACCAACTGACAAGAGCTTTCCACCTCATCAGCTACCATTTTTAGCTGATAAACTACATAAAAATCCTTACATAGCTCGCTACACACTGACTACTTTATTAGAGTGACTGCTCTATTAGAGTATCTCGATCTTTATCACGGTTTTCAGCCCCACTCCAAGAAAGACAATTTCGGTGTGATATCATTCTGAGGGGGGGGGGGGGCTTCAGCCCCCTAGCCCCCCCCCCCTTTCCGCCGCCTATGAGCACCAGTGACTACCTTCCACCCGACAGTACGTTTTTTAAAGTTTTAAAGTATTCTACATACATTACAAGGCTTGAAAAGATTACAAAACAAAACAAAACATACTTATATGTAACGCGCACGTTAAAACTAAGATTTTCATGATGATCAGCATGTGGAAAAACCCCACAGCGATTTTCATCCTCATTGGAGCTCGGACGACACTTTTTTTCCCACCAACAAATATCACTTACAATTCCTCCATACTACCTACCAACATCACGATCCACGAGACAGTACCATCCACTGCACTACATCTTACCACATGTATCTACCACAGCACACCAAAATAGTAGCTATTTTTCAAGAACAATTAATGATTGGAACTCCTTACCAGTAGATCTTGTTGAAGTTGCAGATGCTGACATTTTTAGAACTGGACTACAATCATTATTGTAATTGTGTTACATGTATTCGGGCAAATCTGAGCACACCAGCAGGGCTGACTGCTCAGTAATAGTAATAATCATAATCATAATCACGACGGAACAATCCCAAGTTAAACACGAGTTGTCATTTTGTGCCAGCGTTCTATTGGGGTATATACGGAGAATTTTTTATTAAAAAATCTCGGATACTGGAATGCCTATACTAATGGCACACCCATGCATCCACCACACTGCAACTCTAAGCTCTATTTTTAAAAAAAGTAGTGCATGGTATCGCATGCGCAATACCGCTACGCCTTAATTCGCACTAAAAATACATGCAAGAAGTGTTGAAGTTTTGTAACTACAATAATTATGTTGCATGCTGTGCATATACGTAGCTAGTTAATGCCATAGCTATAAATATTATATAGGGGCGCTATATGCCCCTCTAAAACTATGCATGCATACGCATGTATAGCTATGAGTGGCGAGGGCATAGCAGTAATCAAACTTTAAAAATATACATACAACCTATATTATATATTGCTAAAAATTCACGCTATAGAAAAAAAACAACCTATTGTTAAAAATAGCTATAAACCTAGATTACAAGCACCCTCGAGTAAACAGTCAGCAAACCGGCTTGCAGTCAGTCTTCAGTTTTTTCCATTGTTGCAGTTCGTAACTTGGTTGGAGCAAAAATCTTTTAAGTCAAGGCCGACAGTGCTTTGAAATGATGCCGCTATCTTAGTATATGCACTACTGGGAAGGCTAGTACTACGTGCCATAACCATAGCTCCCTCGTAGTTCCAGTCCGCAACAGCACCACAGTAGTAGACCAGCACATATGACCCATCATCAGCTTTATCTACGACCCACCATGTAGCATTGTTGGCTGCTCCTGCAAAGTCGTACGTGAATGTAAAGCCCTTTCCAGGTGGTTCAACAGGCATTTCAATTTTCGCTGAAACAGCTTTATGGGTACCATCAACAAGGGTCACAACAAATGATGGAGCAAACTGCCAAGTAGTGTCGCTCATTGATTCGAAATGCTGATGGACGCAGGCGTAGCAATCAAAGACTGGATGATATCCACGAACTACCCTCCAATCACCTTGAAGGTCTTTCACAGAAAGTTGCTTTGCTGGTTTTGCACTTGCCGCTCGACATGTGCTTGGTATGGGAGGAAGCTCCATGCAATCGTTGCTGGCAGCGCAGGTCATGAATTTGTCGGAATTATCATCAGTATAAGTGAACTGGCACTTACTCGTGCAATTTAGGACATCATATTTCCCCTTGGTGGTGTCTTCATCCCAATGAGCTATGCACTTAGCACTACATATCAAAAAATCTTGACAATTCTTTTCTTTGCATGCTACCATTTCGCTGTAGCAGTTATC